>NW_012099210.1:6974619-7023479 GCF_000951045.1 Mandrillus leucophaeus
ATGGCACAAGTATACATATGTAACAAACCTGCACGTTATGCACATGTACCCTACAACTTAAAGTATAATAATAATAAATAAATTTAAAAAATAAATAAAATAAAATAAAATATCACTCACAAAAGCAGTGACATCTAAAAGTATCAAGATATTTACTTAATAAATTATGTGTAAACATGAAAGGGAAATCATGAATATTTATTAAAAGACATCAAATAAGACTTGGATAAATGGAAAGTTAAATACTACTCTCTGTTAATGTAGAGAGTCGAGAGAGTCGGTATTGTAAATTCTTCTCAGTTACACCAAAATATAATGCAATTTCAATCAAAATTCCATGAGAGCTTTTCATGGAATTTAAAAATCTGATATAGAAGGTGAAAATTAAAGGGCTTAAATACAAATAAAATTTTGAAAAACAAATCAGGTACAGAGTCTTCCCTTATCAGGCATTTTGGTTTTATAAATTAAAAATTCCATTTTTCTCTCATGTTTTCCTTAAATCCTATTCCCATAAATGTGCATGCCTGTTTCTGTGATTTCTATTTTGTTTCATTGTTACCTCATACTGTTTTGTTTGTGATAGTCTTATAATAAACCTTAATTTTGCTAAAGTTTCAGCTTTAAAAGTAAACTTGTCACTATTAAGACTGTCTCAGCTATTACTGGCACTGTGTATTGCCTAAGAAATGTTAGCAAGAGTTTTTCAACTTAAAAATAAATGATGGGATTCTGAGTGGTCTGTATTGGTTACATAAATTTGAGAGAGTTGACATCTCTACAATGTTGAGTCTTCAAATACAAAAATATAGCATATAGCTCCATTTATTTGAGTCTTCTGGAATGTTAATAATGTTTTGTAGTTTTCCCTATGCAAGTCTTGCCCTGATTTTGTTAGTTTACTTTTCCCATGTACTTTATTTTCTTGATGGTGTTATAAATGACACTTCTTTTGCAGAGTATTTCTTGGTGATGCAGACCTTTTCGTTTGATTATTGTGTGTAGTCCCTGAATCCAGTAATTTTGCAAAGTAATCATTAAATCTTAAAGTAGATGTGTGAAATTGTATTTTCTATATATACAAGCATTTTGTCTTTGAATAATCACAAATTTAGATGTTTTCCCAAATTTTCTTTTTTGTTTATTCACCAGGGCATACTGTAAATAGGAGTGGGAATAGGAAGGGATAGCTGTCGGTGTTTCATTCTTTTTTTTTTTTTTTCTTTTCTTTTGAGATGGAGTCTCGCTCTGTTGCCAGGTTGGAGTGCAGTGGCACAGTCTCGGCTCACTGCAACCTCCACCTCCTGGGTTCAAGCACTCTCCTGCCTCAGCCTCCCGAGTAGCTGGGATTACAGGCGTGAGCCACCGCACCCAGCCCAGTGTTTCATTCTGAAGTTTTGTATTCTGCTGTAAAATTTTTGTGGTAATATTAAATCACTTAAAGGATTTTTATTTAATCCCTGTGATAGTAAAAGTTCATAGTTTTTGGTTTTTTTTTTTTAAATAAACTGCTGGTGATTTTATCCAAAATTATTTTCTACACCTATCACTTTTCTAATTTAATCCTGTTGATGTGGTGAATTATACTGAGTAACTTTTATATTCCTAAACTAACCATGCATGTGTGTGATAAATCCAACTTGCAAGTGATGTATTATTATTCTTTTTAAATGTTTTTGAATAAGGTTTAATAATAAGCATTTTCAAGGACTTCTCTCTTTTCATGAGTAAAATTGGACTATAGTGTTTGATTCACAGAAAGTACTATTCAGGTTTTGATGTGAAGATTATGCTGGTCTCATAAATTAATTTGGAGAAAATGCCTCTTTCTCTATTCTCTGAAAGTGTTTAACATTTGAATAATTTATTTTATGACTGCTGATTGAATTTACTAAAGAAACTCTCCATGTAGTTTTCTTTGCCATAGGATTTTATTTACTGATTCAATTTCTATAATGATTGTAGAACTCTTCACAATTTCTTTGTATTTCTACATCCATTTCATCTAAATTCTCAAAGGCATCATTGTAATATCCAATTCTTATATTTTTATTAACTGCAGCATCTGTAATGATAATTACTCTTTTATTCCTGAAGTTTTTCTTCTTGATCAGTCTTGACAGAGGTTTATCAAACTTTTACGTATGTTATCTCTATTTTTTAATTTGTTTTCTAATTCATGAATTCTTGTTATTATCTCTATTATTCTATTACTCATCTTTCCTCTGGTTTTATTTTGCTATCCTTTAACTTCTTAAGAGAGATTTTTAGCCCATTAATTTTAATTTTTTCTAATATTTTCATGCATTTAAAGTATAAAATTCTCTTTGCTTTAACTGGATTCTACAAATTTTGATCACTAGTTTTATGTTAAAATTGATTTAAGTATTAACGAATTCCCATTATTATTTATTCTTTGAACCATGTACTACTTAGAGTACTTTGTTAATTTTTAAATATGTGGATTTTGTTTTCTAGTTAGCTTTGTCCTGTTGATTAACCGCTAAATTGTGCTATGGCTAGATAGCAGATTCTATGACTTTAAATCTGTAATTAATGGACACATGCTTCATGGTCCATGTGTCATCAATGTTTATGTATGTTCCAGGTATACTTAAAGTCATGAATGTCATGCTTTTATGGGTAGCATAATGCTCTATTTAAATATCCATAAATTTGTAATGAATCTTATTTTTCCAATGTCCTTAATAATTTTTATTCAATTTTTTAATTACTAAAAGAGAATTGTTAAAATATTTTGTCATCACTGTGAATTTATCAATATCTTATTTTAGTTTATTCTTTTATATCTCTTATGTTTATGGTTTTAGGTCATCTCACTTGAAAATTGTTGTATCTTCTTGTGATGAATGTCTTTCATAGACTTTGGTAAAGTTTTCGACTTAAAGTCTGTTTTGCCTGTTTTTAATGTATCTATCTCAGGTTTATTTGAAGTTGCATTCTTATTGTATATCTATCAGCATCCTTTACTTGTGTCTCTTAAAAAATAGAGGCAAATTCTTCCTACTGTCCAATCATTCAATAGAATTGGTGGGCAAATTCTATCACTTTTTTACAGTGTACAATCTTACCCACAATGGAATCTGGATACCTGCCAAGCCATTTCTGAGTTATGGAAGTATATGAGTTATTTATATGGAAGTATAAAAAGTATAAAATGTTTAAATTGCCCTTTGTAGCATGGTGACTCATGCCTGTAATCCCAGAACTTTGGGAGACTGAGGCAGGCGGATCACGAGGTCAGCAGATCAAGACCATCCTGGCTAACACGGTGAAACCCCGTCTCTACTAAAAATAGAAAAAAAAAAAAATTAAGCAGGCATGGTGGTGGTCACCTGTAGTCCCAGCTACTCGGGAGACTGAGGCAGGAGAATTGCTTGGAGACGGAGGTTGCAGTGAGCCCAGATTACGCCACTGCACTCCAGCCTGGGCAACAGAGTGAGACTCTGTGTCAAAAAAAAAAAAAAAAAAAAAAGTCCTTTGTAATAAAATGTAATACATTGTTCACCAAAGCTATTTCTAATGCCTATTTATAGGATCTAATTCATCAGTTTTACAATTCTTGTTCTCTCTTTGCCATGAAATTCCATAACACTTTTATTTGCATTGTATGAAATGTTTATTTGCAAGAAAAATATACTTAGTTAACCTAACAAAGAAAAATGACAATCAAAAAATAATGTATGTTGAAATACTTTTAAATCCAAGTTTCTTTTGTTTTAACTTCTTTTAAATTTTTCTTTCTTTATTTATTTTACTTTAAGTTCTGGGATACATGTGCAGAACGTGCAGGTTTGTTACATAGGTATACATGTGCCATGGTGGTTTGCTGCACCCGTTAACCAGTGGTCTAGGTTTTAAGTCCGGCATGCGTTAGGTATTGTCCTGATGCTCTCCCAACCTTTGTCCCCAACCTCCCAATAGGCCCCGGTTTGTGATATTCCCCTCCCTGTGTCCATGTGTTCCCATTGTTCAACTCCCACTTATGAGTAAGAACATGTGGTGTTTGGTTTCTGTTCTTGTGTTAGTTTGCTGAGAATGATGGTTTCCAGCTTCATCCATGTCCTTGCAAAGGACATGAACTCATTCGTTTTTATGGCTGCATAGTATTTCATGGTGTATATGTGGCCACATTTTCTTTATCCAGTCTATCTTTGATGGGCATTTGGGTTGGCTCCAAGTCTTTTATATTGTAAATAGTGTTTTACCTTCTACAAATCACATCTCTTTCAAAAATTTATCATATTCTAGTTCTGTAATTTAATCAATACCCCTTGCACTGACTACCAACTGTGCTAATTCTGTAAGTTATGTTGTCTTTCCTCTCATTTAGTTGGTTTGTAACCTCATCCAATTTATAGGCAATTTTGATTTGATTTCTAAATCACATTCTGATATATATAAAACTAAAATTATTTTAAAAACCAAAATTACAAATTAGTGTAAACATTAATACAAGATAAAAAGTCTTTATTTTGATTACTTCGTAATTTAAAATAATGTAAACAAAATTATTATTGGTCTATAACAGCATATTTTCATTAGTTTCATAGTCATAGCTGTTTCTAATACTATGTCACTGGTTTTCTTCTGAAGTGTTTCCAATTTGGCCTTATTTTTTGAAACCTTTGTGTACTCTTATTCAAAGTTGTGAAATAATTTTAATAGTTGACCCATTAAAATATTGATAAAATACTCTCCTCTCCAAGGGTATGACTCCAAGTGTATAACTAATAAAAATGATCAAAATATTCTAAATGAAGTTATCTTGAATGCAATTTACAATTTCATTATGTCCAAACTAAACATAACAACTTCCTAATCTCATGGTAATTATGCAGAGTTCTGACTTATTAACAATATTGCTATTATAATATATTTAGAAAAAAGCCTGAAGAACTCCCTTTGAGAATCAAATTAAAGCCAGTGAAATGGTTAAAAACTGTCCATGTGATTCAAATTTAAATAATGCCAACTACCAATATTAGCACTTTAAAAGAGAATTAATGACAGAGGGAATCACATTTTTAGGTTTTCATCAGATCTCTTTCCCTATCTGTTGTACACACTGTGATGTGTGCACATGCAATATTTTTTCAGTGATGGACTTGTTGTCTTGTCTGTTGGAAGTGCTGTGGACAGATGCCTTCAGCTGTCAGCCTATTCAAGGGTTGCCTCAGTTCCAGAGTATCTCAAGCTTCTTTCTCTTTGCAGAGAGCTGCATCCAATGATTGATCAATGAGGGCACAATGAGGCCTGGCATCTCAGGGGCATTTTAGTTCCAGAGCTTCCTGTACAGTCAGCAGAGCTGTTGTGGGACCTGCATTACATCTTGAATTCTGTTCAGTGTTGCTTCCTCCCACTCCCCTCCATAGACTTGGATGCCCATGTCACTTTGTAATAAACATCTCACATTGAACGCTTTCCCAAAAATCCAACGTGTGATACCATTGATGTTTACATTAGCCATGGTAAAAAAAGTGGAAGTGTGTTTTGTGCAAAACAGGGTAAGCTCAAGTTTAAATTATACAGAAAAACTGTATGAAAAGTAGGAGAATCTACCATCTACACACTCAGACATATTTACACAAGAAGATGTAAACATGCGGATGCAAGAAAAAGTCAACAGAGTAATGGGTAAAGATTATAAACTAAATATTCACAGAAAAGGATAAAGGGAACTTAAATATTAAAATGTGCCTAATCCATGTTCTAATGAAATAAATTCAATGTAAAATACACTGCATGTATACGTCATCTGCAAGTCTGACAAATGTAACATAAAATTGATAAACAACTTTGTAAAGAAGGGTTTGGCACAATAGGCTGGTTGATAACATCGAAGGTAAGAATGCAAACGAGTACCAATTCTAGGTGGTGAAATAAGCATTTTCTATCAAAACTGAAAATTTGTGGATTGTTCTTGATCCAGCGATTCCACTGGATCAAGCAATTCCACTGGATTAAAAAAAATTTAATATTTAAGGCCTCTTTATCCTTTTCTGTGAATATTTAGTTTATAATCTTTACCCATTATTCTATTGACCTTTTCTTGCATGTGCATATTTACATCTTCTTGTGTAAATATGTCTGAGTGTGTAGATGGTAGATTCTCCTACTTTTCTTAGAGTTTTTCTGTATAATTTAAACTTGAGCTTACCCTGTTTTGCACAAAACACATTTCCACTTTTTTTTTTATATTGTAGACATATTCCAAGACACATTAAGTGAATAAAAGAAAAGGTGAGACCATTGAACATATATTTGTAGTATGCTACAATGTGTGAGAGGAAACAAATGTTTTAAAACTATATATATACACACATATACTTATATACAACTATGCAAACACCCAATATGAGTGTGTGTGTGCCTATAATTTTCTATGAATTCTATGTCTAGAACTGTACAAGATGTCTCTGAAATATTCTGTGATATATATTTATAACTACATAGAATATTTCTAGGTATATACATAAGGTGCAGGCAATAGTGAAGTGGCTCAGTGGGAAAAGTATAGGAGATACACTTTTCACCATACAGACTATTGCAAATTCTGAATTTTATACTGCAAGCATATATTTGAAAAGTAACATTAAAAGCTAAACCTATTAAGACTCGAAGTTTTTGTCCAATATGTCATAGCAATTACATTTATGTTGTCAGCTGGAGATGGACAAATGATGTGCCTTTAAATCCAATATGAAATTGTAAGTGCGTATATTTTCTGGAATTTCTTTTAACAATTTTAGGTACTATGACAATAATTATAAATTAACATTAATGATCTCTGCCAACAGCTAAGAATTCTTTTTCATTTTATTTATATTATCCATCACTCTTCCACCATCTCAGTTATTAAAATGGGCATTTCTATTTCTGAAAAATAACATTTCTTTTCTATAGTGGAAGAAAACTTTAGCTGTCATTTTCTAAAATTTCTTCCCCAACTATAGATTTCAATCTACCTGTGATTGACTAATAGTATTATTTCAAGAAGTACACATGAGATGTTATTGATGTGATTACTTGAGTTGCCACCAGGGAGTCTCTGATTGTTCACTACTTACTCTTGTTTTTGATTAAACTCATTACCTGTATATTACTGTGTTAATATTAACTATGCACCAGAAAGGAAAATATTTCTGATTCATTTAATTAGTTTCTTAGGGTACCATGGGTATACGATATTTTTTTTCTTTCATTAACTGTTGAAGTGAATTTCAAGGCAAGGATAAGATTCTGTTACTTAGGATCAGTCATAATGAAGTATGTAATACTACCTTCAAAAACCTGGGCTCAGAATACAGCACATTGGTGAAAATCAGAAAAAGGAGCTCCCTCTAGAAAGAAAGAGGAGAGAGAAATCCCCTCTCTGAGTGAGCAATTAGACAAAATGGGCCCCATCTGGTAAGTATCATACTGTTTAGTTTTGCCAGTGTGCAGAGGTTGGATATCAGCCCTTCAGGCAAAGCACAAACCACCCAACAATGTACGGAAAGGCTGCTTTCGCCAGCCTAAGGAGGAGACAAATTCCAGGTACAGTTTAGAACCAACAGTCCACTTAATATCAGCTAAAGTAAGTTACCTTAAAGGAAACTAACTCCTTGCTCTACCTCCACTGGAAGTGACCAGTTTATCAGAAACCATTTAAGAGAAGAGGAAAAGAAGAAATGTTTGTTCCATTAGATTAGGAACAAATTTTAATTATTTAATTTTAAATTTTAATTTAATATAATTAAGTAAGTAACCTTTTCATCTGGGTTACATCAGCTTATTTTAGTTTTAATCCCCCAAATAAATGAAACCTTGAGCTTTTCCTGACCTCTCCTTCAAGAATAACATTTTTTTTTTTTAATCTAGGCTTTGGAGTTTTGATTTTCGAAAAATTTATAAGCAGCCTGAAAAATATGAAAATCACATGGAGAAATTGTAGTTTTCCATCAATGACAGGTTTCCACCAATAACCTTGCTATTCTTGTGGGTGTTTGTTTTGTTGTTGTTGTTGTTTTTGTTTTTGTTTTGTTGTTGTTGTCATTTTTGTTTTGTTTTGTTTTTTTGCTTTAAATACCTGAGCTTCTTTTTTTTTTTTTTTTTTTTTTTTTTTTTTGTTAAGCCAGTACTCCTGGTTTCCCTTGTAAGATTTTTTTTGCCAGTAGACTTTGCTTCTTTTCTAAATACTTTTACATCAGAGTCCTATTTGACAGTTTTCATTTAAAATACGCTTTTGGTGGGTGTGCTAGGTTTACAAAATGAACATGGAAACTTTGATTTGTCATGCGTTATGTTAAAATTACAAAGGCAATTTCATTTTATTTTGGCAGGAATTCCCACCAGCTATCTCCAAAAATATTCAGAATACAACTACTTGTTACTAAATGAATAGCAATCTTCCTAGTTCCTTTCTCAGCATCTCTTCTGTGGCTTATTGCCAAAAGCCACGTAAAGGGTCTCCCTAAGTTGTTCGTGCTCCTTATCATTTGCTTGCAATACAGCAGCTAGTGTATTGTGCTAAACACAAGCCAGTGTGATTCTATTAAATATATATCAAATCAACAAAACTCCTTTGCTCAAAAATTCTCTTAACAGCTTCTCACTCCATGGCAGTGATTAAAATGGTTCATACAACTTCATACACCTTCCATTTACCAAGTCCTCCAATTACCTCACTTACTTAATCTGACCTTTCTCAATTATCCCAAGAGAAATTGTCATTGCTGCTTTGAAATCAAATAACTAAGCACATTTCTGCCTTGAGAGAGTTCCCACTTTTGGGAATTTTCCCTTTCAAGAGAGCTTTGGAACCTTCTATTGATCTTCATTCAAATGCTATTATCTCAGTAAAAACTTCCGATTTCCCTACTCTAGCATCACTTGTCTCTCTTCCTACATTTTTCAGCATAGTGTTTATCACTTTCTACATATGATATATCTTACCTATTTGTTTTGTATGTTGCTTATCTTCCAACACTATAATATTTTCTCTAACAGAAAATGTTTATGTTTATTTTGGGTGTTTTTATCTTCTCTTACATATTTATACATTCATTCCAGTCATTAAGCATGTACTTCCCTGCATTTGAAGATCATTAGTCTAGCTACAGAACATGCCTGTGTCAATATATTCATTTTCAACATAAGGGTAATAATTGTATGTATCCCATTAAATGCCTATGAAGATAAAAAAAAATGCACATAAAAGAATTGGCATTAGGCTTCCAATTTCAAAATGGCAGCGTAGAAGCAAGCTGGCTTCACTCTCCTCCTCAAAAAAACCCCACACAAATATATAGAACAGATTATTACCAGCAGTATTCCAGAACTGAAGTATGAGGAAGAGCCAGTTTCTAAGACCACAGAGAAGTGAAAAAACTCCAAGCAGATAGAAAACAAATCTGACTTCTATATGAGTGATGCCCCTCCTCCAATCTGTGTATCCCTAAGCATGTGGAAATTTCCCCTAACTCATAGTTTCTACCCTGGAAAAGGTAAGATTGAGATGGACAACAAGCTTCCCCGCTATTTTGGAATCTCTGGCCAGAGACCAGTATTTGCCTCAATCCACAGGAAATGTTGGGAGTTCCTGAAGGAAGAAATATTCCTGAGGACAGTCGGTGATAAAGAGCAGGAAGCAGGACTAACATAACTAGCCCGAGAAACTCTGTTCTGTAACTTGGCAAAAAGGTGTATAACTTCAGTCACTCTAAATTAGAGTGGCTGTTGGGCAGCACCACACTGTAAGAGATTTGTTTCACAGATTCCCTGGGCATGAACCCCCTAGCCAGCCTTCCCACACTACTGAGATTATCTTTGGGACCTTTCTCATTTGGAAAAGGCAACGCTATGATTGTTTACTAGAAACAAGGCAAACCTGGACTTAAGACATCATCTAGTACTGAAAAGAAGGTAGTGATGTCGCAGATTAAAAAGAGAAAAAAAAAGAATATCAACAGGTAAATTACAGAGAATCTCTAAGTAAACATACCCAATATAAATAAACACAAGCCATACAAAGAAGACTGAAATAAATCTAAGTATACTTAAATAAAATGGACAACAGATCAAAGGCTATAAAAAGAAATAAAGATATTCACTATATAATGATAAAGAGGTCAATTCAATAAGAGGATATAACAATAATAAATCTCCATGCACCAAACACCAAAGCCCCCAAGTTTATAAAGCAAACATTAATAGGTCTAAAGGGAAAGATAGACTTAAATACCACAGTAGTAAGGATCATTAATTCTCAATAATGGACACCTACTCTCAACAACTGATAGATCATCTATACAGAAAATCAACAAAGAAAGATCAGAGTTAAACTACGCAATTGACCGAATGAACCTAACTGATATTAACAGAGTGTTTCACCCAACTGCTACAGAATCCATATGATTTTCATCAGTACTTATAACTTTCTGCAGAAGAGACCGTATCTTAGACCACAAAACAAGTCTCAACAAATTAAAAATGGTAGAAATTGTATCAAATATCTTTTCTGACCACAATGGAATAAAACTAAAAATCAACCGCAAGAGGAATCTCAGAAACTACAAAAATACATGGAAATTAAACAACATGACTCTGAATGATCAATGGATAAATAAAAATTTTAAGAAAAAAATGTAAACAGTTTTGTGAAACAAATGAAAATGGAAACAGAACATAGCAAAATCTATGGTACAGAGCAAAAGCTTTATTAAGAGGAGGCATATAGCAGTACACATCTACATTAAAAAGTTGAAAGACTTCAAGTAAACAACTAGGCAATACCCCTCAAAGGACTAGAGAAGCAAAAACAAACCAAGCCTGAATTAGTAGAAAGAAGAAATTATAAAGTTCAGAGCAATAATAAATGAAATTAAGATTAAAATAACACAGGTTAGTAAAACAAAAACTTACTTTTATAAAAAGATAAAGATAAAATCAACAAACTTTTATCTAGATTAAGAAAAAAGAGAGAAGACTCAAATTAAAATTAGAAATGAAAAAGGAAATGTAAAAACTGAGACCACAGAAATATAATGAATTATTAAAAACTATTATGAACAACTATACTCTAAAAAATTGGAAAAATTAGAAGAAGTTGATAAATTCCTGGACACATACAATCTACCAAAATTGAAACATGAGGAAATAGAAAACTTTGGTAAACCAATAACAGATAAGAAGTTCGAAGCTATATTAAAAAGTCTCCTATCAAATAAAAGCCCAGGACCTGAGAGCTTCACTGCTGAATTCTACCAAACATTTAAAAAAAAATTAATGTCCATTCTACTAAAACTCCTCAAAACAAATGCAAAGGATAAAATACTTCCAAACTCATTTTACAAGGCCAGCATTACACTGCTATCAAAACCAGACTAGAACACAACAAAAAAGAAAACTATAGGACAGTATCACTGATGAACTTAGAAGCAAATATGTTCAACAAAATACTAGCAAATCATTCAACAACACATTAAAATGATTATTCATCATGACCAAATAGGATTTATCCCCAGGATGCAAGGATAGTTCAACATATGCAAAATAATAAACACAATATATCACATTATCATAACCAATACCAAGAATCATATGATCATTTCAATAGATACTCTGAAAAGCATGTGATAAAATTCAACAATACTTTATGATAATAACTCTCAAAACAATGGGTATAAAAGGAGCATAACTCAAAATAATCACAGCCAATACCATAGGGCATAGGGAAAAATGGATAGCTTTTCCTCCAAGATCTGGAACTAGACAAGGATGACCTCTTTCAACACTTTTATTCAACATAATACTGAATGTCCTGGCCAGAGCAATTAAGCAAGAAAAATAAATAAATGACATCCAAATCAGAAAGGGAGTATTCAAATTAGCATTGTTTGCATATGACATGATCTTATACTTAGGAAAACCTAAAGACTCTATGTAAAATCTGTTAAAACAGATAGATTCTGTAAAATCACAAGATACAAAATCAACATACAAAAATAAGTAGTGACACTCAGCTCTGAAAGCTGGGAGAGAACTCAGAAATCAAGAAAACAATTGCAAACAAAGGTTAGAAGGAGAAACCAAGATGGGCAACTAGATGCAGCCAGAAGGAACATCTCCCACCAAAAGACTGAACATTGGGAAGACTGGCATACTCCAAGCAGATCTTCAGAGTAAAGGCATTTACAGTATATGGAGGGAGGATGCTGGTACTGGGCTGATGGGGGACAAAGCTGGGATTGCTGAACAGCACTACCAAGCTTGGGGACGTGTTCCTGGACCTAGCAACTCCTAGGGAAAGGGTAAATTGAAAAGCTGAGGAATGGCCCACTGTTGCCATGGACCTCCAGAATCCAGACAGCAGGACACCCCCACGCATCCAAGGACACTTGAGTTAGGATGGAGAGCTGCTTAGAAAGGTAGTAGGGATAGACCTCTGGCCTGTGCAGAGCCCTTACGGTTTTGTGTGGGTATGTCTGTAGTGAAAGCACAACCATGGAATAGCTATCCCTCAAGGCTGTCCATACTCCTCTAGGAGACTTTAACCTTTAGGTGACTGTCAGACCTGGATGAAGCAGCATAGTTTTACCCTTTAGCCAGGGTCACACGGTTCTGAGGGCCATCTGTCTGCTTGCCTCTCCTTGGGCTGCAACCTGACCATGTCTGCTTGCAATACCGCCTTAGATGCCCAAACAGGGTGTCTCCTCAGGGTCCTCATCAGAGCTCCTGCCAGACTACAAAAGAACTCCAGCAGATTGGCTCCCACTGACAGGCAACAGCCAACCCACAACCCCTCACCTCAGAGCCTTCCCACAATGCTTTCTCCGCACAACTCGTCAATGACCAACCTCCTACCACTTTGTTGACACGTGTGTACAGGTGGAACTCACCTCCCACCACTTACCCACTGGACCACATGTGAACACACGGCACCTGTGCAACTTCTGCCAGTGTGAGTGCACCCCACCATGCCACCTCATTGCTGACACACAGGCACCTGGTTTTTTGCCTTTGCCAGTGTGAATACATCCATGGATGCCAAAAAACCCAGCCCTCCTACACTGCCACCACAGCTGCTGCAAACCAATGTACAGAAGTGGGCAACCCCATGCCACCACTGCTGCTGTTGTGTGACTGCAAGCATGGACACAGTGGCCACACCTTCACCAGTGCCCTGTCTCCACTGCTGCTGATGTAAACACATACAGATATACAGCAGCCTGACTCCTGCTAGTACTGCATCCCAGCCAGCACATGTACACCCCACTGTGCTACTGCAGCTGCTGGTATGAGTGAATAAGCACGGTTCCCACTGCCACCATCCCAATGAAGTGCTTTGGACAGCACTATTCATCCTGATATTGTGGATGGCAGACCAAGAACACTTAGGCCCCTCCAGCATAGCAGGTTTCTAAGTTCTAGGGGCCAGAGAACAAAGCTGGGGGCCCTGTACAGACACCCAGAGTAAGAGTACCTAGGTCAGGAGGTTGAGCTGAGTGTTGGCCCCTAAAAACTTCCAGAAATGAAGCCAGGTGTCTGAATCCACCTTATGTCACAATCAAACATGCAGCATATCAGGGCATAAAATAAGATAAAAGAAAAAAAAAACTCATCTAAAGGACAGCAACTTCAAAGACTTAAGGAACATCAGCCCACACAGATGAGAAAGAATGAATGCAAGAACTCTGGCAACTCAGAAAGCCAGAGCGTTGACTTTCCTCCTATGATCCCACTACTTCCCCAGCAATGGTTCTTAAAAAGCTGACATGTCACAAATGACAGAAATAGATCTCAGAATATGGACAGGAATGAAGATCATAGAGATTAAGGAGAAATTCAAAATCCAATTCAAGGAATCAAAGGAATACAATAATACAATACAAGAGCTGAAAGATGAAATGACCATTTTAAGAAAGAAGCCAGTTGATCTGATAAGAGCTAGATAAATAAAAAAAAAACCTCACTTCAATAATTTCATTATATAATTGCAAGTGTTAATGGAAGAATTGACCAAACTGAGGAAAAAATTTCAGATCTCAAAGACCAGTTCTCTAAAATAACTTAGGCAGATGAAAATTAAAAGAATACAGAAGAATGAACAAAATCATGAAAACATATTTGAGGATATTGTTCATGAAAATTTCCCAACCTTGCTATAGAGGTCAATATTCAAATGCAAGAAATGCAGAGAATCCCTGTGATATGCTATAAAGATAACCATCCCCAAGACATATAGTCATCAGATTCTCCAAGGTCAAAATGAAAGGAAAAAAATGTTAAAGGTCCCTAGAGGAAAGGGGTCAGTCACCTACAAAGGGCACACCATCAGGCTGTGGACCTCTCAGCAGAAATGCTACACATGCCAGAAGAGATTGGGGACCTATATTCAGTATTCTTAAAGAAATTACAACCAAGAATTTCGTATTTAGCCAAACTAAGCTTCATAAGTGAAGGAGAAATAAGAT
This sequence comes from Mandrillus leucophaeus, assembly GCF_000951045.1. Taxonomy (NCBI): domain Eukaryota; kingdom Metazoa; phylum Chordata; class Mammalia; order Primates; family Cercopithecidae; genus Mandrillus; species Mandrillus leucophaeus. The sequence continues at coordinate 6,989,097 of NW_012099210.1, forward strand.
CCATTTTAATCAAACAAATGCTAAGAAAATTCATTACCACCAGACCTGCCTTACAAAAGGTCCTTAAGGTAGTGCTAAATATGGAATTGAAAGACTGTTTCCAGCCATCACAAGAGCATAGTTGAATACATAGACCATTAACACTATAAAGCAACTATAAAATCAAGTCTGCATAATAATCAGCTAACAACATGATGGTAGGATAAAATATGCACATATCAATATTAAACATGAATGTACATGAGCTAAATGACCCAATTAAAAGCCACAGGGCAGCATGTTGGATAAAGAAGCAAGAACCAACTGTATGCTGTCTACAAGAGACCCATCTCACTTGCAATGACACCCACAGGCTCAAAGTAAAGGGATGGAGAAAAATCTACCAAGCAACTGAAAAACAGAGAAAAGCAGGGGTTGCTGTTCTCATTTCAGACAAAACAGACTTTAAACCAACAATGATAAAAAAAAGACAAATAAGGGATTACATAATGATAAAAAGTTCAATGTAATAAGAAGTCTTAATTATCCTAAATATATATGCACTCAACACTGGAGCACCCAGATTCATAAAACAAGTTCTTAGATAACCACACAATAATAGTGACAGACTTCAATATCCCACTGAAAGTATAAGACAGATCATTGAGGCAGAATACTAACAAAGATATTTGAGCCCTGAACCTGACACTTAACCGAATAGACTTAATAGACAACTACAGAACTCTCCAACCAAAATTCAGAAATAACAGAATATCCATTCCTCTCATCTGCACATGGCATATATTCTATAATTGACCACACAATTGACCACAAAGCAATTCTCAGCAAATTCAAAAAAAAAAATTGAAATTGTGGCAACCTCACCCTTAGACCACATTTTGATAAAAACAGAAATCAATACTAAAAAGATCTCTCAAAACCATGCAATTACATAGAAATTAAAACTTCTTCCTAAATGACTTTTCAGTAATCATTGAAATTAAGGCAAAATCAAGAAATTATTTGAAACAAACATAATTATAAGAAACATACAACATACTAGAATCTCTGAGACATGGCTAAAGCAGTGTTAAGAGGAAAGTTTACAGTGCCAAATGCACATAACAAAAAGTTATAAAGACCCCAAAGTAATAGCCTAACATCAAACTGAAAGGAATTAGAAAAGAAAAATAAGGCAACCCCAAAGCTAGCACATGATGAGAAATAAATAAGTCAAAAGCAGAATTGAACTGAAGGAAATTGAGACATGAAAAACCATACAAAAGATCAATGGATCCAGAAATTAATTTTTGAAAGAATAAATAAGATTGATAGACCACTAGCTAGACTAATAATGAAAAAAAAAGAGAAGATCCAACTCTAGACAGATTAAAAACTTAGATGTATATCCTAAAATTACAAAGCCCAGAAGGTAAGCTAGGAAATACCATTCTGGACATAGGCCCTGGCAATGATTTTATGTTGAAGACTCTGAAAGCCATTGCAACAAATATAAATATTGATAAATGGCACCTAATTAAAGTAAAGAGCATCTGCACAGCAAAATAAACTATCAATGGAGTAAAAAGACAGCTTACAGAATGGGAGAAAATACTTCCAAATTAGGCACCTGACAAAGGTCTAATATCTAGAATGTATAAGAAACTTTAACCTACAAGCAAAAAACAAACAACCCCATTAAAAAGTGGGCAAAGAACATGAACAGACAGTGTCTAAAGAAGACATAGATGTGGCCAACAAGCATATGAAAAGATGTTCACCAGCAATAATCATTAGAGAAATGCAAGTCAAAACTACAATGAGATAACATCTCACACCAGTCAGATGGCTATTGTAAAAATGTCAAAAAATAACAGATGTTGGTGAGGTTATGGAGAAAAAGAAATGCTTATACACTGTTGGTGGATGTGTAAATTAGTTCAGTCATTGTGGAAAGCAGTTTGGTGATTTCACAAATAACTTAAAACAGAACTACCAATTGAGCAAGCAATCCCATTATTGGGTATATACCGAACAGAATATAAATCATTCTACCATGAAGACGCATGCACGTGTATGTTCATCACAGCCCTATTCAGATTAGCAAAGACATGGACTCAGTGTCGTGTCCATCAATGGGGGACTTGATAAAGAAAATGAGGTACATATATACCATAGTATACTACACAGCCACAATAAAGAAAAGAGCGTGTCCTTTGCAGCTACATTGATGCAGTTGGAGGCCAGGGTCCTAATGAAACTAACACAGGAACAGGAAAACCAAATGCCACATATTCTTCCTTGTAAGTGAGAGTTAAACATTGAGTATGCATGGGCATAAAGAAAGAACGACAGACACCAGAGCCTACTTGAAGGTGGAGGGTGAAAAGAGGGTGAGGATTGAAAAACTACCTATCAGGTACTACGCTTTTTACCTGGGTAATGAAATAATCTGTACACCAAACTTCTATGACAGACAATTTACCTATATAACTGCACATGTCACCCCGAACCTGAAATAAGTTTTTTTCAAAAGGGAGAAGAAAGAGTATAAAGAGAAGGAAAGGGAAAAGAAAACAGAGAGAGAGAAAGAGAAACTGGAAAAAGAATCCAGTTAAGAATTTGGAGGAAAAGAAATGTAGTTATGGCATAAAGAATGCAGAATGCTGAAAATCTCAGGAGGAGGACTTGGTGATAGCCTTTTCTGACTAAAGTAAGAGAAAGGTGTGACATGGAATACTACACAGCCATAACGAAGAATGAGATCATGTCCTTAGCTGCATCTTGGATGAAACTGGAGGTCATCATTCTAAGCAAAGTAATGCAGTAACAGAAAATCAAATACTGCGTGTTCTCACTTATAAGAGGGAGCTAAACAGGAAGTACACATGAACATAATGAAGGGAAAAACAGACACTGTGGCTTACTTCAGAGTGGTGGGTGGGATGAAGGTAAGTAACTACTGATAGGGCACTATGTTTATTACCTGGATGACAAAATCATATGTACACCACTCCCTCATGACACACAATTTGCCTATAGAAAAAAACCTGCACATGTACCCTTGAACCTAAGATAAAACTTTTTAAAAAATCAGTAACATTTCTACATGTCAACAGAGAACAACCTAAAAAACAAATTTAAAAAGATAATCCCATTTACAATCATTACAAAAAATAAAAATTATGTAAGAATCAATCTATCAAATAAGTGAAAGATTTATACAAGAAAAACTATAAAACACTGAGAAAGAAATTAAAGAGGACACAAGAAAATGGAAGGATACTTCATTCTTATAAATTGGAGAAATAAAATAGCTAAAATGACAATACTCCCCAAAGCAACTTGCAGATACAATGCAATCTCTATCAAAATGCCAATGACATTCTTCACAAAAATAGAAAAACAAAATCCTACAATTTATATGGAACTACAAAAGATCTCAAATAACCAAAGCAATTCTGAACAAAGGTAGAGTTTTTACTCTGTTTGACTTCAAAATATACTACAAAACTATAGTAACCAAGTCAGCATGGTATTGGCATAAAAATCAGACACATAGGCCAATGGAATAGAAATGAGAATCCAGATACAAGTCCTTGCATTCACAGCCAAGTAGTTTTCCACAAAGGCACCAAGAACACTCATAAGGAAATGAACAATCTCTTCAATAGGCTGTGCTGGGAAATCTGGATAAGCGTATGCAGAGGAATGAAACTAGACCATATCTGTCACCATATACAAAAATCAAATCAAAATTTATTAAAAACTTACATCTAATACTTCAAACATTGAAACTACCAGAAGGAAACCCTGGGGCAAAGCTCTAGGACATTGGTCTGAGCAGGAATATTTCTAATATAAAACCTCAAAAGTACAGGCAATCAAAGCAAAAATTGAGAAATGGGATTACATCAATCTAAGAAGGATCTGCACAGCAAAGGAAACAATTGACAAAGTGCAGAGTCAACACACAGAATGGGATAATACATTTGCAAAACTCTTCATCTGACAAGGGATTAATAACCGGAGTATATAAGGAGCTCAAACAACTCAATAGCAGAAAAATAAATAATCTGCTTTAAAATTGGCAGTAGTTCTGAATAGACATTTCACAAAAGAAAATATACAAATGGCCAATAAGCATATTAAAAATGCTGAACATTGCTAATGATGAGAGTAATGCAAATCAAATGCACAATGAGATATCATCTCATGAGAGTCAAAATGGCTTTTATCAAAAAGATATTTATGGGTGCTAGTGAGGATGTAGAGAAAGGAAAACCCTAGTAAGCTATTGATGGGAATGTAAATAAGTACAACCACTATGGAGTAGAGTATAGAGGATTCTCAAAAAATTAAAATAGAACCACCTTATGATTCAGTAATTTCACTACTGAATATATATTCAAAAGAAAGGAAATCAACATTTCAAAGAGATATTGACACTCCTATATTTATTGCAGCACTAATGACAATAGCCAAAATGTGGAGTCAACCTAAGTGCCCCTCAGTGGATAAACGGATATAGGTAAAGTGATGGATATACCCAAAAGAATATTATGCAGCCATATAAAGAAGGAAATTCTATCATTTGCAGCAGTATGGATAAAACTGGAAGCCATTAAGTGATATAAGCCAAGCACAGGAAGACAAATATCACATATGCTTGCTCATATGTGGGCTTCTTAGAAACACAAAAACAAAAACAAAACAAAAACCTTCTGCTTATTCAAATCTAAAAGAGTTTGGGCAACTAAAAGCTGATTAACTAAAGAAGACTCATACTTCCAGAAGTTTATTAGTATTTGCCTTCCATTCTACAACTACCATGGCAGTACATTTCAATTCTATAATTTCATCTCCTCTATCTTGCTACTTCACTTTATCATAAATCTCCTCTTTGTATACTGTCAAATCAAAACATCATCTTTTGAAGCAAAGAATTCATCTTTCATCTGTTTCGTGACTCAAGCTGTGAAGTCCAAAACATGCAGGTAAACATTTGATCTTCCCAAGGCTTTAATTCTCAAAAGCAATTGCAGCCTCTAACCTCTATTACTAAATCATTTCACTTCTTAATATAACTTCTGTTTAAATGTTTTCCATTTCAGTTGAGTAACAAACCACTTTCCCTTCCGTATTATTGGAATTTTACTTATATATCTCCACTCATTCTTGTTGTCATCTTCAATTTTATGCTTTTACTCTTCTTGCTGCATTGCCTAAAACATAATTCCCTAGAGAAATGGATACAATTGTACCAGCAAATTAGTAACACTATTTTTGCTTCATCAAAAAGCTTTAAGAATGCCAATGTCAAAATGTCTAAGTAGTTTATTGTGCAATCAGCTTTATCTAAAGATCTTACTGATTTTGAGATACACTATGAAAAACATTATCTTCTGTAAGAATTTTTGAATTGAACATTGCTAATTTAAAATTTCAACATCCAATTTTAAAACTGATCTCAGAAGGTGAAATATTTTTAAACAATTACTGTATGCCCAACATGTATTATGCATACACACAAAAAATGTTATCTTTTTTTTACCCTCCCAAAATGAAGGCCACCATCAAAGACTGTTCTGCTTTTTTAATTAAACCTAGTGAAATAAACATTTCTGTTATTTGTACTTTTAAGTGTACTTTGACTTTACCACAAGGATGTATATTTATAGAATAATTCAGTTTCAAACATGCTTACCGATTGAAAACAATTTTTGAATCCAGTAATTGAATGAATTTGTATGCATAGGCTTAAATTTACACTGGATTTACTTCTGTAAAAAAAAGATTTTAAGGAAAAATACAAAGCCTAAATTACTAAAGGAAAAAATTGTTGATAAATCATTTCCCTTTAAAAAGACATTATATGATCTAAATCCATAGAAAACACCAAAAACAATCAAAACATTGGATGTAAATCACATTGTGCTTTTGGAAACAGGTTAATATTTAGTCCATGAACATGTTCAGAAATTGCTATCTTGTTATTGGTTATGTTCATGGGAAATGCAATATCATAACATTTCTTGATGAATTTTATAAGTTGTTACCTAAATAAGTATGTTGAAATTTTCAAAATATAGTTTGTGAGGTTTTATTGTGGTAATAGCCAGGGTGGGTGATTGTTAGGTTTTATGTGCCATAAGGACACTAGAGGATGATGCTACATAAGCCTGGCTATTTCAGTAACCAGTTTCTGACAGAATCTGAGGACATCTATGGTTTCCATCAAGGTGTCCTTAGTGAAAACTGCATGTGAAAAATAAATTTGAAAAAAAAATTCTCTTTTACCCATTATGCATGCAAGATAAATCCACATCATTATCTACAAGCTAGATCCTTTATTTTCATTTATTACATTTAATTTTATGAATTTATCATGATTTATTTTTCCTTTCTACCGTTAAAAGACATATGGATCTTTACATTATGTGCAATGCTATTGTGAATACTCTTTCATGTGTATCCTGGTATAAATGTGACTGAGCTTCTCTAGTGTATAATCTCAATATCCATGGGGTATTAGTTTCAGGGCCCCTGCAGACCCCCAAATCTGCAGATGCTCAGGTCCCTTAGATAAAATGAAATGGTATTTGCATATAAACGATGCAAATCCCTCCATATACTTTAAATTATCTCTAGATTACTTATACTACCTAATACAATGTGAATAGTCGATATATTGTAGTGGTTTTATTATTTTAAAAACACTTTTATTGTTTTCCTGTTTTTTCATATTTAAAAAAAAAATGTTCCTTATTTCACTTTATTTGTAAAGTGAGCCCAAATTTCTCAGCCAAATTAAAACAAAATATAAGGCCTTATATGTCACAAATTTCTGTTTAGTTTAGATTTGGGCATACTCTTATTAAGAGCATTTTTAAATTATATTTAAAATAACTTTGCTTAAATTTTACAGTTTTATTGTAATTTAAAAGCTATCTCAGAATCCTTTGTGGATGAGGATCTAAAAAGCAGAGAAAGAAGTAAAATAAATAATGAATAAATATACAAGTAAATAGAGTAGGTACATATTTGTAATTGATATTGGAAAAGGAAAATAGGATAAATAGAAAATTCTCTCACCTGCTTACCGCTACACAGATTTTTCATAAAAGTTCTCACTTCACATCATGGGTAAGATCTGACTCATAGGTTTGTATCTTTCCTTTGAGTAATTTTAGAAAGTTTGAAACTTATATAGGACTAAATAAAAACGTAATTGATAAGTTACAGGAGGTTTGTGTGGAGTCCTCCATATTTGATATTTTGTAAGATGGAGAAAGTAGCAGAGGACATATTCTGGCAATTGCCTGTTCACCTAGAATCTTGGGAATTTATCTATATATTCAGATTGTTAAATTCTATTTAAAAGTATCAGTCTCCAGACCAGAGAGAAAAAATCTCTCATATGATTCCCACTTCCTGGGATTAATGCCCTTATATAATCCTCTGCTCTTGAGTGTGAGCAAGACCTATGGCTTGCTTAAATGAAATGAATGTGCCAAAGGCAATGGGATTTAGATTACTTGTATGTGATACATAAAACTATAGCAACAGTCCTACTGGGGTCCCTCTCTCTCTCCCTTGCTAACTTTGAAGAAGCACATTGCCATGAATCCTACAGCTATAAGAAAAGAAATTTTTCTTACTTACTCTGATTATATTACTTCTGAGCAGTAGGATTATAATAGTGCATCACTTAATTATTATTCAGGAATAAGTAGATTCATATATTTTTCATACAAAGTTGGGAGATCAAAGGAGTGACTTTAATTAGACTTTATCAGGAAAATAGCACTCGGCAACTATATTGCATATTTTATATTAAGAGCTACCATTGTGTTGGATGTGAAAGGAATGCAGATTCAGAGTTCACTGGATTCCTATCTAAAATTTTCTGGGGGATGGTTGTAACAGTAATTACACACTCATTTTCAGCTGAGAAATTTGTTTCCTTGTGCCGTAATTAAAGAGAAGAACCTGATGTAATTCAGTAGGAAATATTAATATATTCTTACCAGGACTTCTCACTGGAAAATGGCTAAGAAAAACAAAAAGTTTTCTATGGTTTGGCGATTACGGTGTCATCTGCTTATGGAAAATAGTCATTGACAAACTATCAAGCTACAGCATGAAGGAAACTGTTTGAAACATCCCGATTGTTCTACGTGGAGGCCTGGTGCTGACTAATGGCACTGAGTTTTCTCCATTATAATTAGTTCTCTCTTCAAGACCCAGCTGAAATTTTCCATGACCTAAGTGGCTCATTCATTAATAAATACAGAATTAGTTCTCTTGATGTGCTAAAAATTATCTGAGTATTTTGTCTGTTTTCCATATTATACTAATTACACATCTATTTTGAAATCATTTACACATGTGCATGTAAGCATCTAAAATAATAAATGTAGTCTCTCTCCTAACAAAGATAGCATAATTTTCCCATTTCAAATTCTCTGAGAATGTGTACAATTATATGTACACCAAAATATATTAGGTCATTTGTTACTATAAAACTATAATCTAGTTATTTTTATGCATTGAATAGGCATGGATTCTAACACTAATTAAAGCAAGTTACTTGGTTTAGTGATCTGGCAATTTACATATTTTTTCACAAAACTGATTTGAGGTGGCGTTTGGCTGACTTGTTTTCCTTCTTGCCAGACTTCTCAGTGTTGCATCCCTTTTGATTTTTGCCCAGTCAGCTGCTAGTAATCATTCTGGGTACTCAGATAAATCCAGGAATGAATTTCTTCCAAGTGAGCACTCTCTTGAGAAGTTGTTCTGAGAGATATTTGAAAATAAACCTGTGTTAGAAAGCTCAAAAACATCTGCCATATTTGTGTAATTTTCCATTTGTTACATTGTAAGACTAAGTGGAAGCTGGGATATGTTTAACTCAACCAACCTCTTCAGAGGATATATTGCATTTTTGTCCTTCAAGCCAGATATTGATTAGGGTAGTCAATTTCTGTTGATATTTCAAAATGATCTTTGATTTTAGGGACACCAACGTAAATGCCAATGATTGGCTGTGCTTTCATTTCTCTTTTTCTAGATTTGGGAATTAGCTGTAAATTAAAAGTGTAAAGCAGCAGCTCTGATTTGTAGTTCATCAGAGTTCATACAAGTTCCGGGAAGGTAAATGCAGATGGCTTATGTATGAATATCAGTTCACATGTTGTCTATATTGATCAGTCACTTTCCTGAACTCCTCTGTTGAAGGGGAGGTTTAATGTATGAACATTTATTATATCCTAATAACCAATTATTTATTTTAATGCAAATAATTATTGAAAAAATGCCCTATGTTGGATATACTTTAAATTCTAGTGATTTAACAAATGACTGTTACTAAATTTCAAATAATGGAATATCCGTAATATTACTTGAGATGGCTCTAGACTATGTACCACCACTGGGCATTTATTTTCTTTTTAAAAATTTCATCTAGGAATTATTCATCTGAAAAACATACCTAATACAAAATCACCTCTTGGTTAGCAAGCATCTCCATATCAATATTGTTATGTTTCTCATACTTGCTTTTTCACAGTCTGGATTTTACTGCCTTTATTTAAACAAACTTCATACTCTTAAATGCAACAAGAGGAAAAAAAGAGAGAAAATAAGCCTTTTTTTTTTTTTTTGACAGAGTTTTGCTCTTGTTGCCCAGGCTGGAGTGCAATGGTATGATGTTGGTTCACTGCAACTTCCACCCCCAGGTTCAAGAGATTCTCTTGCCTCAGCCTCCCGAGTAGCTGGGATTACAGGCATGCGCCAACACGTCTAGCTAATTTTTGTATATTTAGTAGAGGTGGGGTTTTACCACATTGGCCAGGCTGGTCTCAAACTCTTGACCTCAGGTGATCCATCCACTCCGGCCTCCCAAAGTGTTAGCATTACAGGAGTGAGCCAACGTGCCCACGTCAAGAAAATAAACTTTCAAAACAGCTTCCTTTTGGGAATGGTTCAGATGGAGGGCTTGATTGCAACGCTTGAGGAAAGAGACGTTGTTGTGAAAGTCTAATGAGAACTAAAAAGTACTAAAATGTTTGGTTGACCTTTGGGCAATTGTTGGCTTTCTCCTTTTCAGATAAGGGGAACCACACACGTGATCCCCACGCTTTTCTAAATCTCATCTGACAAGAGTGAAATATTACATTCAGTAACAGCATCTGTATTATCTTCCGCATTTAAAATTATTTTTGCTTTTTCCCTTATCTTCATTGTGTATTTTATATTATTCATCTTTTCATGTAACATTTTTAAGTTGCATAAATTATTTTTCTGAAAAATGTGAACTATAAAGTTTAATGAAAAATACATTGGTTCCAATAAAATAAAAAATTATAGAGTTAATTTATCTTTAATACATGTTGGTGGAGTAAATTTTCTAAAATGCATATCTGGTTCTACCATCCCTTTAACATCTTAAAAAGTTGCTTTCAACATAAAAATCTAACTATTTTCTGTAGGTTATAGTACACATTATCAATGTGCCTACTTGTTTCTCTACGTATGTCCCATATTGATCCTCTTCTCACACCCCATGTTCTAGTCTTCTTAAACTTGTATTTGCAAAACATAATATTCTTTCCAAATTCTATACAGGCTTCTTTCTTTACTTTTGCTCCTTTTCATTGTCTATGTAATTTATTCAAATCTTCTAAAACACAATTCCAGTATTCTTTACTATAAAATACTCTTCAAGATCTTCCCACCTTTTTTAGCCTCACCCAATTCCACATCATGCATGAGTTAAATCACCTTCTTCAGTTTTCCCATAACATGCTGTGTAGTTATGTTTCAAAACATTTGCTGTATTTTAATTGTCAGTCATTTTGAATAAGTTTATAACGTTTTCCGTTTATTATTTTCTATAACCCTGGTGCATACAATAACACCTACAACATGACACGAAATTGGTCAAACAAGTGATTGTTGACTTAATACTTTTAAGTTGATGGGTCTCTGTGGAACTTTGAAACTCCTGTACGTGAATACTAACAAAGTTCATGTAAATCGGCAAGAGATGGGGCAGATTTTATACATGGCACAAACTGCTTCCATAATTCTCAAGTAAGAGCTTCCCCCATAAAAATCCATGCTTAACAATTTCAAAAGTTATCATAAAGTATTGGGGAAAAAAATTACAAATAAATGCATAAAAAGTGACTAATCTCTTTTTGGCTTAGGATAATAGAATATTGGTTTGAATAGTGCTCATTCACAGCTTTTCTTCTATTCCAACATTTTAATTCTCATCTGAAGAGGAAACGACCCTCTTCAAGGCTAAGTATGATGCATAATTTCCAAAGCAATTTTTTCCTATGACTTAGCCATCAATAAGAATTTTATCAATTAACAAGCCTCAGTTTTCTGATTAGTGTTTATTTTTTAATCACTACATATTTCTAACATAGTGTAGGTATCACTTTTCTAAATATCTTCCACTTAATATCTTCTTTAAGAGTTGAACATCAACTCTGTAATGGCTGGCATTCTATACAAGATTCTTATATTTAATTAAAAAATCTATAGTTAGATGAGAGATTTTATTCACATGTCCAAATCTAGATATTTTTAAAAAGTTGTAGGTAACATGAAATATGAATCTCAGTATGAAAAGTATTGGAATATAATTTCACACTACAAATGTTATATATACGGAAAGCAAGAGCCAGTGAAGTGAAACTTGCATAGTATTACAAAAATATGGGACTATAATATAATTGTTTTATTCTTTGCCCACTTTTCCCCTCAATATAGCTTGCTTTATGAAACTAAGAAATCACTTAAGCTGTGAGGTGGATGGGAGATAAAAGTTGGTAACAAAAAGAATAATTATTTAGGAATTTTTACTAAGAAAGAAAGCCATAAATCTCATCAGACTTCGCAGCCCTCTGTATGACAATGGGATACTAGTAGAGGATATGTTTTCGTCTTTCATTTACAAAATTAAACCTGCATCTAAATGGTATTTTCTGACTTGTTCTTCTCACTGAGTCAGTCACTGAAACTTAAAAATTTATCAAAGTGTCCACTATCATGGGCTCATCCAAAGTCGCTATATACACTTCATTGATCACCTGGTTAAAATACATCGGAATTCTTTTCTAAAATTAATTTCTAGGCCACAAGTTTTTATACATTTTATGTGTCTGTGTGGCACAGTAATATTTTTCTCCCAATAAACACTGATACCAGCTCTCAAGTTGATCTACTGAAACTTAAATCTAACCTTGACATTGTTTTAAGACTATAGGGTAGGGGTAGCGAACCAAAAGAAAGTGGACTTGAGATACATTCTTAGATTCAGAATACTGAAGTTATAGATGTTAATTTTAATCCATTTGGTTTTGTTTTATCTTCCACAAAGAAGTATAAAATAAAATAAAACCTGGCCAGACATTTGTTCACAGACTGTGACAGAAATAGATTTTTAAGAGAATAATTAAACAATGTATGGGTAAATATATTTCTTCACAAGGAAAGATGTCATTAATAGCAATAAGTGTCTTCTCTTATTTTAAAATGTTCATAAATATACTTAGATTTGGGAAAGAACATACTTTAAAAAATTCTTCTTATATTCTCTTTTTATAAATGGGAAGAAGAAAGAAAGGTTAGTGAGGTAGGCAGAATAATGACCCCCAAAGAAGTTTATATCTTGGTATCTGGAACCTGTGAATATATGACTTTACTTTGCAAAAGGCACTGGAAGATGTGATTAGGCCAAGGAACTTCAGATTATGAGATGGTGAGATTATCCTGGATTACATACCCCAGTGTAATTGCAATGTTTCCCACGGTTGTTAGAATAATGTAGAACAGAGTCAGAGCTAGATGTGTCTATAGAAAAAAGGCAAAGAGGGAGGTCATTTTGCTGGCTTTGAGGATGGGGGAAAGGGCAAACCAAAGAATGTGGATGGGCTCTAGAAATTGGAAAAGACATGGAAATGAATTCTCTTCTAGAGCTGCCAGAAGAAACTCAGCCTTGGTAAGACATTGACTTTCTCCCAGTGAGAGCAATGTCAGACTTCTAGCTTCAGAACTGTGAGATAGGACATTTGTGTTATTTAAGCTGCTAAATTTGTGATAATTTATCACAACAGTGATACTATAGTCTAATTAAATACATTAAGTTTGTTCATTAAGACTCAAAATAACTTAAATATAAGCATTTATTTATTTATTTATTTCTGAAATTACTAAAACAATAGTTGGGGGATATTAAAGTATAGTAGAGCAAAGAGGTCAGAAAGGAAATGATAGTAAGAAACTCACTGAAAGCCCATTTAAGGAGCAGATTCCCTTCTAATCAACTCAACTTGTTGATTGCTTCTCTCATATCCTGGCAGAAAACTGAAGGTTTATTTCTGGATGGGGGCATAATTGTATATAGAATCAGAAGCCTAAACAGTCTTGAGAATGAGGATCCTGTTCTGAAAGTAGGATAGTCATACTTGAACTCACTCTTCCCTGTAAACACTGGTGGCCAGGTACAGACCCTTCAGAGACTGCAAGAGGAGATTGAAAGTCTTACCTAGGCACAATTACTGACCTTAAATAACAAGCTGAAGGATATACTAAGCTCAGGTAAATAGCTCAACCACATCACACACCAGTGAAGATCAGTTTGATTTATTCCATACATTTGAACAGAACTTCATTGATCATTGCAATTGCTCCATTTTTAAGTATGAGAAAAGACCTAACAATCATCAGATATATGAGAAAACAATCTAATATGAAATATAGAACCCCAAATCATACATATAAAAAGAAATCAGAAATAGGTACAACGCAGAAAGAAAACATTTAAAACATGCTATCTTTAATAATTTGAGACAGCTAAAATTAGCATTCATGAAACAACAAACAGACTCTCAAAAAAGGAAACATTGATAGAACAGGAAAAAGTACTTGAAAATTAAAACTAGTATAGCAGAAATGAAAATCTGGAAGATAAATGACCTAAAGTGAAATAAATGGACAGAAATAAAAATCATGAAGGATAAAGTCAAGAAAGTCCCCAATAAAGTACAGAAAAAAATGCAAAAAGACAAAAGAGGAAATATGAAGGTATTAGAGAATCATTCCAGGAGCTCCAACAGTCAAACAATAAAAATTTCAGAAAGAAAGAATAGAGGAAAATGGAGAGGACCATGAGGATACAGATTGCAAAGGCCCAGCAAAAGGGATTAAGTGGGCCCATACGTAGGTAGATCATTTGAAAATTTTAGAACACTGAGGAAGAGTAGAATATCTTAAGAGCTTTAAGGAGAAAAATTAGTTTCATACAAAAGATTAAAATTCAAAACAGTATTAGACATCTCAATAGCAACACTGGAAACTAGAAAAAAGAGAACAATGTCACTGAAATTCAGAAGAAAAAATAATTTCTACAGGAGGCCAAACAATTAATTACAAGGTAAAGATTTATTTAAATATATTCAAGCCTTCTAAAAGCTAATCACTATTTCTTTCTCAGAAACCCCTGGAAAATGTGTTTTATCAAAATAAATTTTATCAAAACAAAACAAAGGGTAAAGACAGAAAGAAAAAAACATGTTCCATGAAACAAGGTTTCTACACCAAGACAAAGCGAATGGACTCTCCAGGATGATGACAAAGGAAGATCCCAAGAAAACACCTGTACAGCAGTTAAAAGAATTTTCCTTCGTAGAGCAGGTCAGGATGTCTTGGTGGAGGCTTCTTCAAGAAGATGAAACTGGTAGGTTATCTAATGAGTCTGACAAATTAACAGGAAATCATTTACATAATTGGGAAAGATTCTATGGCTGTATTAATGATATATACATAAATGAACAAAGAACAAAGAAGTCAGTTATCAACTCTAGGAGGAAGAAGCTGCAAAGGGTGAGAAAAATCAAAATACATGGGGCTCGATTGTGATAGAACTTAATGAGGACATTGATAATTAAACCATTGAAATATAACTGTTGGAAATCTAACCATACTAGAGTGGATGCTGAAGACATACAGTGGGTAGCAAGGGTTAAAATAGAACTAAATCATTTACCACAGTGGAAGGCAAACAAATAATACCCCTAAATGGAAAACCAAAAGAAACAATGAAAGAATGATTAGAATCTGCATGTAAATAACAATGGAGTCATTTAAAAGGGTTGAAAGTCTTTGTCTCTGGAGACAGAGTGAGGAGAGAGTAGGTAGAGAGTGGGGGCTGTTTTTATTGTAACAAGCCTTGTAAAAATTTCATGATTTTTTATGTGTATGCGTGACTTTCATCTCTCTATCTATCTATCTGTCTATCCACACATATGAAACAATGTCTTTAAAATTCAGGAGTTTCTTCCATGTATGTGAGAGAGAGAGAGAGAGAGTGTGTGTGTGTGTGTAAATTCAAGAGAATTAGACATGGAGATAGGTTCTAATTTGGGTACTGAGATTTTAACACCTATAATGGGAAAGGTGCAACTTCGATACCTGTTAAACAGGAAACTAGAACTGAAGACCCTGAATAAGTCTAGGGCTCTGTAAAACCTTATCAGGAACCAAACTTTCCACCTAAGGCCCAGTGACAAGGAAGTTTGTCTGTGCACGGGGCTATGGAGACAGCAGAAGGCATTCTGGGAGAAGCTGAAACCTCAAACCTAAGCATCATGCAATTATGGATATTTTATCCAGGATATCCCATGTGAAGAAATTTTTGTTACCTGGCTCCTGAAAACTGAAATCCTAGTGAAACTGAAGAATATGAAAATATCTTGCTTCCTGAAAACACATCAATTAGACATATATTTTTAATCAAAAAGAATGTCCAGAAAAACAATGTAAAAAAAAGAAAAAAGACATTTAAGATGATCAAGAACTGCGACTTTCTTATCACAGATGCTTGCCTAAATAACTGTTAAAATATATACTTAATTAAGAAAAAAAAGAAGAATGAAGGGGTAGCATGCAAGAAGCTATGGTGAATGATCAGTAAATATATAGGCAATTATAAAGATGCATTGACTTAAAAATAACAGTTTTTTGTTACAACATTAAAAACAAGTGTAATACTATGCAAAAATAGCAGAGAAAACAGGAGAAGATGTGGCTGAATTTAATATGCTGTAAGATCCTTGCGTTGTTTGAAAGGAAAGTGGAGATGTTAATTAGCTTTGGTTTCATCAGTTGCTGTACGCAAGCTTAAATTTTGAACGTTACTAAAATAATAGACATGGAACTTTTTTTTAAAAAGGCAATGAAAAAATACAAAATCCAAGAGAAGAAAAAATAAAAACAAATTTATCAGTAGGTATGTGTCTATGAATATTTATATTAAATATATATTTATATAGCCTGTTATATATAACATATTTTATAGAAACATATTTATATAACAAATATATTTTATGTATTTATATAAAACATTTGTATAGAAATATATTCAAGTAAAATATCAGATTGTTATAGTATGTATTACATATAAATTTATGTATATGCAGTATACATATACACACCAGCACAGGAAATATACAGTCATTTCTAAGTAGTGATGGCTTCCGACGAGGAAGAGAAATGGAGTAGCGTAGAGTTTGGAAGAGACAAAATGACTGTTTTAGGTTTCCTTCTTTTTCTTTTTCTTCTTTCTTTTCTTTTGAGACAAGGTCTCACTGTGTCACCCAGGCTGGAGTGCAGTGTTGTAGGTCATAACTCAATACAACCCCGAAATCCTGGGCTCAAGAGATCCTCCCACCTCAGTCTCCCTATTAGCTAAGATTATAGGCACATGCCACTATGCCCAGCTAATTTTTTTTAAACTTATTTTTAGTAGAGATGAGGTCTCACTGTTGCCCAGGCTGGTCTTGAACCCCTGGGCTCAAACAATCCTCCTGCCTTGGCCTCCCAAAGTGCTGATACGATAGGTGGGACACTATGTCCGGCCTGTTTTAGATTTCTATGACACTGTATTTATTTAATAAGTAGGAGGTAAATACAGCAAAATGTTACTGTACCATTTTTTTAAAAAACCTCTGGGTCTGAAGTACCTGGGTTTGAAGAAACTTTCTGCTTATTTGAGGTATTTTTTCAAGTATCCAGTGAACTCTTGATTTTTTAGCTTGTCTTTTTCATTTTACCTCTTTGCAACTTAGGAATGTCTTTGTGCAACACTTCAAGTGTCTACTTTCCTCCACATTTTCTTCATTCTTATTTGTCCTTGCTTTCTACCTACTTTTTTCCCCCCTCTAACCAACACACAATTCTGACCACAACTACTCCTTACACTGCTATCATTTTCCATCCACCACTTCTCCAAATGACAGCTAGGAAAAAAGCAAACTCCACTGTAAAAGGCATTCTGTTAGGTTAGAAGCCATTGCACACAGTCATTGAATATTTATGTTCATGCATGCAAATTTTCTGGAATATGCAGTTGTTTAAAAAAGGGATTCTCTCTATTCTTTATCCTCCCAGGGAGCAGAGACTATACCTCAGGTTTGTATATTTAATTAAAAAGCCCGCTAAACAGCCTCTCTGAGAATAAGTTTCTTCAAGTGTAAAATAGGGATGATTTTTACCATGCAGAGTTGTTTCTTAATATTTAAATAATATGTACAAGTCACCATGTATGTGATTGATACATTCAGAACTGGGAAAGGTTAAATAGAAGTATGGATTTGATTCTTAGTAAACAAGGAGGATATAGTAGGTCCTACTGTATTTGTTCTCTATAGCATCCATTGGTCAGAAAAAGCCCAGATAGTCTGAAAGAGCTATAATTTCAAAAAATCTTTACAAGTGGATTAAAAAATCCCAGAGAAATCACAGTGAAACTGAAGAATATCTAAGTCAAAGAGAATATGCAAACATCCTCCTCTCTGAAAACACAGCACTCAGACATATAATAGACTTTTAAGCAACAAGAAAGTCCAGAAGAAAATTGTAAACCCAACAACAAAATGTATTGTGAGGAACAACTCTAACAATTCTACTAAATGATAAAAGACCACCTGCATGGAACGCTACCAGGTCAGAAGCTGAAGCAACTTAGCTTTTCTAAATTAATTCTCTGAGGTGCCTGGGAGTTGGGTACATAACACATCACAAAACTCATCTAATCCAAGATTAAGAACACATTTTTCTATGAAACACAGGTGAAGCAACTGAATGCTTTATTAAAAGATGATTAGATATTTAAACAAAATTAGAAAAACTATGCATTTTACTTACTGCTTTACTTACTGTAGCTTTTAAAACACTGGTTCAGCAAGGGGTAGGATAACCATGAAGCTTCCTCCAAGAAACATAGGTCCTGAGTATCTGCATTATTAAGCTGACGTTTGGTACTGCTGAAGCATCTTACCAATAAGCAGCCAAAATAAAAGGAATTATCAAGGAATGACTTGTGATGGATTTAATGATTGTCTTTCAGGAATTAAGAGTTTTATGATAAACAAATGGAGTCAAGAAATGTGAATAATTAAGTGGTCAAGAGTGCAAAAAGGATGAGTACACTAAAAATTAAACCCAATCATGTTTCAAAAGTTTAATACCATTTTTTATAAAATTGAACTTGCAGTATTGAATACATGAGTTTATATTTTTGAACCTAAATGACCTTTTACACTTAAATAATTATAGATTGCATGCCAGAAAATGGAATTAGGTTGATGCTAATTTAAATATGTACAATGCAATTCAAACATAAATTCTGAAGAATGTAAGAACTAATAGCATGTACGCCAGCTTTCCCATGACCCAGCCTTCCTCCAGTAGAAATACTGTACTATGAGCCATTTTGTCCAGACAAAAAGGCTCTTCTCATAATATTTTTAGCCATATATAGATAAATTTAAAATAGCATAAGAAGAATCTTTCAGAAATAATTGATGGTAAAATATCCTTATTTTTCATTTTGTATATATTTACAAAAGTGTATTTACCTATTTCTGAAAAGAAGAAACATTTAAAATGAAGATAAGCATTATCAAAATAATTGTTTCTTTTATTTACACCATTTTGATAAATAGAATGAAATATCTTACTATAACAGGACCTATATCATGAAAATGCTACAAAAAAGGTCTAGTTTCCACTTGTTATGTAGAGTTATTCAGTTCAATGATCACATTAGGTTTTCCTTTCCAATAGTCATGACATTGGTGGTTTGAAAACGATCTTGGCTTAAATTGACTTTTACTTTCTTTAATGTGAGCTCTTACAACTTCCAGAAATGGAAATAGCAGAGGTTAGGTTTTTATTCATTCAACAAAATGCATAACTTTTCATTACTGAAAGGCATGTCACGAACATATTGAACAAGTGTTACATGAAATAACTTTGGTAAGAACTACTTCAGGCTGAAATATATGAAGCTGAGATGATTTTGCTTAGAATGATGTATCAAAAAATCAGCAAAAGGAGAAGAAAAGCAATTCTTTATTTTTATCCAAATATATCAGACTTCATAATTTAGTTTCAACAAAAACTTCACCATATATCATCCAAACCAAGACATTGTAAGAGTGAAAGGGAGTGCTACCAATAATTACACAGGTACAACAGGTATAAACTGGAATCTTCCTGGGTAAACTGGGACCTACGATCAACCTAGAAATAAGGGTTAAACTGCAATTACATGCAGAAATCATACCTTTCCCACGCATGTGTGGAAAAGATAAAAAAAAAAACACCATTCACTCAGATAAGGTAATTTCAACAACAGTAGCTCTTTCTCATCAGATAGATTTCTGTTCACATATTATCCCTGTCCTAAGCCAGTGACATTTTTCTAAAATAATCAATTTTTACTCCACACAGTTACTTTGCATTATGTTACCCTGCTTTTATTCTTTTTTTTTTTTTTTTTAGATGTTGAGATGGAGTCTTGCTCTGTCACCCAGGCTGGAGTACAGTGGCAGAATCTCGGCTCACTGCAACCTCTGCCTCCCAGGTTCAAGCGATTCTCTTGCCTCAGCTTCCCCAGTAACTGGGATTACAGGTGCCTGCCACCATGCCCAGTTAATTTTTGCATTTTTAGTACAGACGGGATTTCACCATGTTGTCCAGGCTGGTCTTGAACTCCTGACCTCAGGTGATGCCCCAACCTCGGCCTCCCAAAGTACTGGGATTACAGGCGTGAACCACTGCGTCAGGCCTGTTTTCTTCTCTTAACTGATACTTTGTCTGAAGTGGTCTTATTTGTTGTTTGTCTCCTCCCCACTCTCCTTCTGGTATACAGTGTTCATGGTGAGCAACAGCCTCCTCTGACTTAGCTATGTCCAAATCCCCAGGAACTAAAAATGCCTACGACATAGAAGGCATGCAAAAATTTTGTTGAAAGTGTGAATACACTTGGAGAGTTTGTTTTTGGCTCTGTCTTCTCGTTGGTACCAAAGACAAATTAAAATGACTCTCCAAAGTAAATTATGGCTCTATTTAGTTTTAAGTTCTTGGACTAAATGATCCATGCACTTTTTTTCCACTGCTGATCAATATACCATGCCCTGTGTACCCCTTTCTCTCTCTGTCACTATTTTGTTTCCTACATCCACAAAATAAGAAAGCTTGGTTATCAATGGGTATAGGGCAGTTCGCTCCATTCACAGTGGATGCACACTCAAGATAGATCATTTTGCCAGTAAGAATTCCCTGGTATATGTTTGCACCTACAGAATTTGGTTGATACAGAGGTAGCCAGAAGGTATTATTATAGTCAATGATTTAAGTGATGTATTAATTTGCCAATAATAAAATTATCACAAAATTGTTAAAAAATAGGAAATAATGAGAGCCCAAACTAGCAATTAATGACTTACATATTAATGAGAACTTTTTAAAATTTGGGGCAGACTTAAATTATAAATACTTAAGTTTTATAGGAAAACCCATGATATTCTGTTAAGGAGCACTTTTA
Source organism: Mandrillus leucophaeus (assembly GCF_000951045.1). NCBI lineage: Eukaryota > Metazoa > Chordata > Mammalia > Primates > Cercopithecidae > Mandrillus > Mandrillus leucophaeus. The sequence continues at coordinate 7,009,984 of NW_012099210.1, forward strand.
CATTTTCATAAAAGTCTCTGCATTCCAAATTTTTATTTTGAAAATGTTCTACTGATCACTAGTTTTGATTCCTGCTTATAAGTCATAAATATCAGACTTCAGGATTAGAAAAAACAGTACTGTTAAAATTATTTGGGTAGACCAGGGATCCAAGACACCAATAAAATCAGTGTTCACCAAAAAACTGTGTGTAAGATATCTTCAATTTATCTAATTTTAATTTCTCTCTGGTCTGTGCAAAAACTTCCTCCTGAACTATAAGTGACAGGCATGGGATAGGTTCCCCAGGTGAGGAAATAGTCTATCCTGTTACAACAAATGCCATAAACAAGAAAACAGAATTAAAAAGAGACTCAATTAGACATACATATTTTAAGCATAAATATTTATCATCTGTTTCATTGCACTGTCATGTCTTCTTAAAATGATTGGTCTTTAAAATGGACAAAATTTCCAGAAAAGGAATGAAAATGTTTCCAATTTACTCAGTTTGAAACAGGGACCATTAATTGTATAACTTCACACAGATTCTGATATATTCAATATAACCTGGCTACTGTCTAATAACATGATTCAGTGTTTGTTCAGAGCTCATCTTTGTATTAGATCATATACAAAATAGATTTCCAGATTTTAATTAGTCTAGGAAAGGAATAATTCTCAAATTAATCAATAATTATTTCTCCCCAGTACTAGCAACTTTTAAAAATCATAAGAAATGTTCGGTGCTATACTGAGTACTGGTATGCTCTAAAGTTTACAATTTAAACATGTAATGGTTATATTTTTGCAGGGCCATAGATAGCACAAACTTGTGTGATTCTCTCATATAAAATACAATTGAAAGCCTCCCAGGACCTTAAACAGCAGAAAACATTAAATCAGATTTTAAAATGACAAAAATTTAAGGCTAAAATATTTGGTATTAATAATTAATGCCAGTAGCCTTCCTACTCTAATAAAGTAAACATGCACAAGAACTACAACTTTGAACAAAACATCACAATTTTATCAGATATATATGTATGTATGTATGTATGTGTATGTATGTGTATATATATGTATATGTGTGTATACATACACACACACACAGACATATATTTAGTTTTATCGCCCTGAAAACTATTCACTCATGTTTGGCTTAATATATATGTTAGAAATGTTGGGGAGAGTATTTCCCCTTTAAATATATATATATATATATTTTTTTTTCCAGAATATACAATATAAATATGCCATATATAAATCATGCCATAAAACTAAATGCAAAATTTGCACATTATTGCATGCTTGATGTGATAATACATGCCCGTTAATAACTTCCTTATGATGTCCTCCCTCCGTAACTGTTGCTTTCTGCACATTAGCAATACTTGGGAAAGGAAGGGTTCTCAAATATGCTTGTAGAACTGGGAGGAAAATATACTTTCAGATTCCTTAGGGAGAATTACCTCATCGCCAAATATTGGACTATTACTAAATCAAACATTAAATAATGCCTAAGGGAGTGCTTTGTTATGTGAAGCGATCAGAGTTCATTTTTCTTAATTTGGCTGGAAGGTTCCCTTCCATCCTAGCTGCTCCTCCAGCCATCTTTTGAAGCTTTGGTGGCAAATCAGCCACAGACTGGCTCATGGGATCAGATAACATCTTGGTGGTTTTAGATACCAGTTTTTCTTCTGAGTTGCCCGGAACTGAACTTATTCGTTGAAGTTTCATGGGCAAGTCTCCCAAGCTGTAGGCTTTTTCTGAAGTTGTAGAACTCATCCTCAAGAGTTTTTTGGGAAAGTCTTCTCTTCCAGTAATTTTCTGCAGCTTAGATGGTAGTTTTGTAGTAATATCATCTAGTCCATCTAAGCATTCCACAGAATTATGTCTTTCTTTGCTGTTAGTTATGGCTGGTGCTATTAAAGGGGATGACATGAGAAGCATTTCCTCCTGCTCTTTCACACTGTAAGGTGGGGTGGGGACTTCAAATGTTGCATGGAACTGGGAGTAATCAACTTTAAAGAATCCCTCTTCTAAGGAAATTACAGGAAAAAAACGGTGACCCCAAAGAACTTCATCTTCAGTATATGATGTTCGAGCTTGACAAGTCATCCCTACAAGAAAAGAGAAAATTCTTGGTAAATTATACATAGTAGAAGCACATGTAAAGCTGGTTTGGCCTAAATAATTCATTTCACTTTCTTATCTAGGTTTTGGACTGTTTATCTGAAGCCTGAATAATAGAATAGATTAAAAGTTGTACTCTAAGTACAACTTTTAAGATGCGTCATTACGTAAGGACGATGCGTCATTACGTAAATATTAACCACAAACCAAAAGCAGAAGTAGCATAGAATAATTTCAGAACATACGTGTCCCTATAAGGAGATAAGTGGAAAAATTATGTAACAATTTTTCATCATTTAAGAAACAGTGTCATAAATAAAGCAAATCTGACATTGAATCTAAACTTTAATACTGTGTAAACTTAGAAAATATATTTAACTGAGTATCACTTTATTCTTCTGCAGAGTAAAGCACTGTCAACAACACCTGTCTCACAATGTTGCTGTGACCATGAAATAACACATACAGAAATGTAAAATTTGTCATATAATATCTACAATAGGTGACTCCATTAATGAGAGCTTACCTTTTTCTCTTTACCTAGCAAAGGCTTGCTATGGGGCGGGGGGCAGGAGGACAAAAGGTAACTCTCCCAAGTATTTGCTAAACCAATAAAAGGTAGTAATATTTACATGCTAGAAAAAGAAAAGCCATTATGGTGGTTCCATTCTTTTGCATCTGTAAGGCCAGAATAAACTTTTGCTCAAGTTTCAGAAATCCATATGCTAAAATCAGTGATCTGGGCCATGTGATGTATCAAGTTGCACTCTTGCTCTAGGAATATCTGGACCCGGATGCTGGCTATCAGATGTAAATTTTTTTAGTTTATCAATTATGTTCCTTGAATATCATTTGCCTCATGGTATTCTAATTTACTCAATTTTGTTCTCTTCATAAATCATTTATTTCGATTGTGTTACAATCAAATCAGTCAACTTGTGAATATTCATTTTGTGAAGACTGGAAGTACAGGAATACATTAAAAACATGTATCAAGTTTCTGTCTCATGTTAGTCAAAAGACATGATTTTCTGTAAGTAGTAAAATTCACCAATTTCTCTACTTTAATAGAAGTCTATCAGACTTCTATTAAAGGCTATTAAAATGTAAGATAATGATGAATTTTTAAAATCATCCCTTCAATAATTAAGTGTAATTTAAATAAATGATGATAGTTTTTCTTCATTCATTTCAATTCTCCCCCATCCATTATAAGCAATTTCTATTGTTTTTGAGCCTGGCATAGTTTGGAGGAAGGGATGTCTGTCTTTTTTCTAACTGACTAGCAATCACACATACAATACATATAGATAATTAGGATATAATGCGTAATTAAGAAGCCACATTTGAATCCTTCCAAAATCTTGCCTTATGAAAATTGTTGGATATTACCAAAGAATTAGTTACCACTATATACTATTTTTTATGACAGTTTTAAAATAAACTCATGTAGAAAATTAGTATCTATCACGTGACTAGCACTGTGTTAGGTGCTCTCTCTCTTCTTCCCTCTTTTTTTTTTTTTTCCATTCTAATCCTTAGTATGGTCCTGTTAAGAAAATATTCTTGTATGTATTTTAAAAACAAGGAATTTAGTGCTCAGAGAGGTTAAGTCTCTTGACCTTTCTTGAGCACAGATCTAATAAGCTATAGAGAAAAAATGTATCATCCTATTTATGTGTGTGTGTGTGTGTGTGTTTAATTGTCATTGTTATTTTACTTTGCTGTAATGTCTCTAATATTTTAGTTAGGAATGCAGTTATCACTTAAACTCTGTAATGGTGCAAATCTGACCATGATCAAATATCCGTGTTTATAATCAATTTTATGTGAGGAATAGCTCCAGAAACATTTATATATAAGACCATAAAATGAGTTTTAAAATATTAAGTGTAAACACACACATAGCAGCATTCCGTATTTTCTAATAACTTTCTGGCCTCTAAGTATTTCATAAGAAAAATCATAGATTATCACTTAATCAGGAAAAATAAACGTATTTCCTGATATATCTACTTGGTTTTATTTTGAGAAATTTAAAGATAAAGAAAAGTATCTAGAATAAAGAATAAATATCTGATGTTATTGTTAAGAAATAATAAAACAAATAATGTGGAAGTGCCTTATATTTTCTCCCTAAAAGCAACCACTGTCATTTTAAGTCTTTCCCATCCAAGACATTAATTTAAATTTGAGAAAAAAGACTATATTTTTACTAAGTGATAATACTGCCTTACAATCTTTTTTATTTTTATGTTTTCAAGATGAGGTCTCTGTCGCCCAGGCTGCAGTGCAATGGCACGATCTCAGTTCATTGCAGCCTCGACCTCCCTGGGATCAGGTGATCCTCCCACCTCGGCCTCCCAAGTAGCTGTATTTTTTTGTAGAGACAGGGTTTTGCCATGTTACTCAGGCTCATTTTGAACCCAGCCATTTTTTTAATTTTTAAAACTTCTTTCATTGAAAATTGATGTCAGGCAGAATTATCCTAAGTGAGGTCACATACTTAATATCATTCAGTGTCTTAAAATGTAAGGAAAGTTTGTAAGTTTGTCCTTTGATTAATATAAATACATATTAACATCAAGTTAAAGTAAATTCAGGTTATGAAGTCTGTTCAATTATTTCTAACAATCACAAAGTAAATTTTGAAATAAAATTTGATGATATCGCCATCTTAGCCCATTTCATTTTGGTGGTCTTTTTTTTTTTACATTGGGAAAATAATATTAAATAAGAAATCAAAATTTTGTCCCTGCTTTTACCATGACAATTGGGAAAATAAAGTCTTATAAAATGTTAACACTGGGAAAACAGGCCATCAATTATTAAGTTACTTAAAGTGCTACGACATCTACAGTGGAAACGTGTGTTCAAATGTTTGTTGGCATTAAAATACTTGTAATCATTGTTACTGAAATGCCAATGCATGATTTCGACTGAAAAGGAAGGTGGAGAATCTATTTTACTATATAAAATTAACTTTACTTATTTTCCCAGCAAACTCACATACATGAGGCAACATCTGAAACATAATTAAAAAGTTTATGAATTTGGCTGTCAATGTCACTATTAAATAGCTTGTGAAAATTACCTAAAGCTCTCTCGCCCTGTTTTCTCGTTTATAAATTAGGCATAACAACATATCTTCTCTTAGAAACCTACTGAGAGTTTGAAAGTAAAAGACATAGAACCTTGCTTGCTGTGTAGGCAATGCCCATTAATGACTAGTGTTTTTATTGTTCTATACTAGTCACTTGCATTTCCTGTTCTTCCTGAAAATTAGTAAAGTGACTTAATATGTGTGAGAAATTTTTACATTTTTGTAATTTATCTCATATGAGTAATATAGAAAATTAAGAATCAAGTTTAAAAGTCACTGGCTATGATATAACATTCTTTTTTTTTTTTTCAGATGGGATCTTGTCCTGCCACCCAGGCTAGAGTGCAGTGGTGGGATCACAGCTCTCTGTAGCCTCAAACCCCTGGGCTCAAGCAATCTTCTTGCCTGTTGCTCCCAAGTAGCTGGTATTACAGGCATGAGCCACCAGGTCTGGCTAATGTTTAATTTTTTGTAGTGATGGGGTCTCACAAAAGGCTGCTCTCAAATTCCTGGCCTCAAGTGATCCTCCCACCTGAGCCTCCCAAAGTGCTGGAATTACAGGTATAAGCCATTATGCCCGGCCAGTAATTTGCTTTTAAAATTGTCAGACAATTAAACGTTCAAAATATTTAAAAATATAGAAAAAAGTTATATTACTCATATTTCCAGCTTTTAGGGTTTCTCAACATTTTCCACCTAACTATCCCTAATAGCAGAGGAGACTAAGTATGGACATATGGGGTGTATTAAAAGGCTTGCAGCAAGCAGAATGGCTAAAATCAATGTTAATACTATGTTAAACATGTCAAGAACATTTGCCAGCACCTTAACCTTTGTTTGTTTTTCTACTGTTCCTGTCCTACTTTCATTAGATGTAGGTACCCAAATAGCAGACATTTCCAATTCACAATCATAGTTTTAAAACCTGGTTTCATCTCAGGTTTCATGAATTTGCAATCAGTACATGGATAAGGATATGGAAGATTTATAAATTGGATAACAGAAAAATGTCTATGTTTGCCAATCTGCATCTTAGACAATGAACTAAGATAAATATAATTGAGAGAGTACTTCTTTTTGCAAAAGTTATCCCAAAATGGTGATGAAAAAATAAAATGCAAATTTCAACTGAGAAGATTTAAAGTAGATATCATTATGGTTTCTAAGAACATGCATGTATCATTTCATTCTTCCTTCTAGAATTAGAATGCTTTATATTTCTTATTCTAATTAAAGTTATTTTAAAATAATCCATGCTTAGATTCATAACTGGAAATGCCATTTGAATTAAAATAAATGCAAGTGACTACTATTATTCAAAGGGTACTATGCGATTGCACCTCTTAGCCAGCAACACAACTGTTTGCATGTTTTAACCAGATTCCAGACTTGAACAAATGTGGTGAAAATCAACACGAGCTCATCTCTGTGGAAACTGGCAAAGCAACAGATGCTGCTACTGGAAATAGCTGGAACTTTTGAATCCTTAGATAAAAAAAAATTTGTATAAAGAAAAAAAAGATTTATTCTGTGCATTGCATTGCAATATTCACAGATTTAAAAGGGTATAGATTACTGTTTAGTGTAATTTATTCCAGTATCAGCATGTCCATTTAAAATGGTAGAAGCAACATAGTCTAACCTCTTTATTTTTGACATTTTCCTTTCCTGACTCTGCCTTTAAACTGAACTAGGTTCATCCTTTTAACTGAATTAAACATTCATTCAAAGAACAGATCTGTGGAAGGTTTTAAAGTGAAAATGACAAAGTGAGTTGTTATTTGACAAGTCCTTAATTAAACTTTCAGGATATCTCTAACTCAGTTATTTTCCATTGTTTCTCCTAGCTGGAGATGGTGGATGTGTCACTCACAAAAGGGGCACAATATGGTTAAAAACAATATAACTACAGGCCAATAGGGAATGTCTGAATGCTGTGACACAGAAAGTATCACACAATCAATAACTTCTGCACATGGAGGGTTTATCTAAACCTTACCCAATATAGATGTGTTTGGGGGAGGTTGGGGGAGAGAAGAAAGGGAAGGAGGAAAGATGGATAGAAGGATAGAGAGAATCAGAGCCAGAGAGAGAAAGAGAGAGGAGAGAGAGCAAAAGAGCATTCTCCTGTAATGGTGGCTGTGGCTGTGTTTTGTCACACATACGTTAAACAAAAGCAGAAAAAAAAAGAGCAAATCCCCTTCAGTTAAGCCATGTGGTAATAATGTTTCTATAGGATTATATGTCAAGTATCTCTCTAAACACTATTTACAAGTTGTCTTTAATCCTCACAACTCCTCGAGGAAGAGACTGTTATCCCCCTTCCTGTTTTCTAGAGGTGGAAACTGAGTCACAGAGGGATACAAGATAGTAGGATCCCATAAAGTTGAAGCAGCTGGAAATTGAACATAAGAAATCAGGCTTGAGGATTCATGCTCTTAATCCTGTCTCTCTATCAAGTAGTACTGTGTAGGCAAAAGAAGAAACAAAAGAGAGTTTAGCACTAGTAATATAATTAATGAATATTCAAATTAAAGTGTCAACTTTTGGGTACAAGAGCATCAAGTCTGTGATTTTGTGGTCAAGGGGACCAGATTTGACACAATAAAAATAAAAGCAAGTGATGAAAGAAATGAACCTTTCTTCAGGGATGAACACCAGAGGCACTCTGCACAACTCCCTGGAGTAAGTACTGTGGTGTCAGACAACCATGGGGCCGCATCCCAGCTCTAGCACCTATGCTGTTTAACTTTGGAACGGTGCTTTGCCTCTCTGAACCCCTGGTTTTCCTAATCTTGATAATAATAATAGTACTTGTATTCTAGGATAATTGGAATAATTTTATGAGATATTGCATGCAATGTGTTTAGCAAATGTCTCAATAAATATTAGTGATATTTATTGTAGCTGCTATTACATGTGGAAAAAGTATGGGAAACCAATTGATGAGTGAATTTTTAAGAATTAAAATAATGAATGAATCATCTTCCTACTGGATGGGAAAAATAAATATTCGCTCATGTGACTGTTGGTTAAAATTGCTAATTATAAACATAAAAATCATAGTGGTGATAATAATTACATGTTGAGTAACAATGTACCAAGTAGTGTGCTATATATAGGTTTTATATATTTCATCTCACTATCTCATAAAGGCAAACCTATAAATAAGATTTCATTATTTTCATATTTCCAGGAGAAGGATAGAGCTTGAAATTTCAAGTAACAGAGAGTAAACAGCAGAGCTAAGTCCAGAACTCATACTGATTCCCAAACCTAAGCTCTTAACAAATAACTTTACTATCTAATGACTTCCTTAGTGAAAGCATATTAAACCGAAACATAGAATTAAAAATTAATATTATTTGTACAAATATATACAGGTGGTATATGTGTATGTGTATATACATATATTTGAGTTATTAGTTATTAAGTAAATTGTACACTGTTCGTTTCTAGTGTGGGATGCAGATTTCTTAATTACTTTCCTGAATAAACAAAACCTTTTGGTATCACTAGAAGGATCTGAAGCAAAGAGATTCTATAGGACAATGCTAGCTGATATTCTGGTATCCACAGTAAGCAGGTCATATCAGCCCTAGAGGCCAGTTGCAGAGAGGGTAAAGCATCGGTTTTAATGCCAGATGCACCTAACATCAAACACTGAATCCCAGCTCCACCAGTAATTAATACGTGACCTTAAAAAAACTAATACATCTCTTTAAGCTTTAGTTTCATTATCTGTAAATTAAGGCCCACCCTAATTTCACATGAAGATTGTGAGAATTAAATGAAATTAAGTGACATATGTGAACTACATGCACAATAAATATTGATAATTTTTTCCCAGAAGAATCCTTAAATACAGGCTATATGACTACAACTTTAATTTACACAGGCACATACACAGAAGAAAAAAACCTGAAAATTTAACCAAATAACATATTAGTTTTTTTCCCTAAATCTATTCTATTATTTTCTTCAAATTGGCAGTTGTTTCAATAAATGAATCAGCTAATAGCTTAGCATGCAGAGCATGTTGTATATCACCAAGTAACTTCTTAGTCCACTCTACATATTGCCCTGAGGATTACTAAATGAGGACTATAGCTGTTTCTTCTCTAAGGTACTTCCAAAATTTCACCCATCTCCCAAGATATATTAACTATAACACTAACTTGGCATTCTCTGCATGTTCTCTATTGCGTTGTACTGAGCTGAACCCAAATGCAAAGTATAAACTTTCTGAAGAAGCTTATGATGTTTTTATTTTTAAATCTTGTTTATAAAACACAAAGACACTGCATATAATACAGTTCAACAATATAAGGTTACTGGCAACAGGCTCTTTTGAGATATAGGTTGCAAAGTCATTAAGAATACATAAATTGCTTCTAGAAACTGCAGTTTTCAAAAAGATGGAATCTCTTTATCTCCACATATTCTGCTCAAAATAGACTTTTAGTGAGGAGTAGAAGGTTCTGGCATGCATTCAACTCAATATTATCCTCTATTATTTACAAGCACTTGGTCTTACAACGTGTTCTCAGACATCAGTTTGCCATTACTGTTCAAGCTAGGTCAAAGAATTTTAAAAAACTAAAAATACAAAAGAAGAAAAGCCCAGTTATATTTGTCAGTAAATAAAGCTTCAGTAAGAATTTTATAAACAAATATTTCAAATACAACACTTAAGGTTTCTAAATTCCCAGAACAAAAGAAAAAACAGATTTTTAGCAATGATTAACAGAACACAACGTTAGATGTTCTAAAAGGAAGATAAGTGCAGATGCTAAAGGTTCACGGTCAGGTAGAAAACATGACAGAAACTTCACAATCGTATTGCTGAAAATAGATTTAGGAGAGACAGGGAAATACTAAGCAAAAAAACATGGGCTTTGAATATAAACTTGAGATTGTTCCTGTTTGGATATCTCACTGTTAGTAAGACCTTGGGCATGTTATAATTATCCGAACCTTGATTGCTATAAAATATGGGTAGTAGTACCATATAAAATATATAATGTATATGGTTATTGTGACTATAAATGATATAACCTAATTATGGGCCTACTATATTAGCTGGTAAATAATAAAGGTTCAATCATTGATCACTATTATCAGTCATGATTATTAAGTTTCCAATTAATTAAAAGATTAGTTCAGATATATTTTAAATAATTCTTTAGTGATCATCTAATTTCTCAGAAACAGATCAATGCATAGAATAATTTTCACTAAGTTAATTTCTGGCAATTTGATACAGACTATGTTGTCTATATTTATCTGGAATACGAGGAAGTGTATATAATGAACTGAGTAAAACAAACATGAGGAACTGAGCCCAATTTACTATCACTGTCAACCTGGCCTGCTCTGAACAAATTTGACTTAACTTTGTAGTAACTAACTTTGTAGTAACTACTTTCTTCAAAATATAATTGATTTATCTGCTGTGTTGACAAAGCACTACCTTTAACTCTCTACTCTTACTTCAATTAGAAGCATTGCAGAATTTGCCAAATTCACTTTCTTTCTTTTTTTTTTTTTCTGAGACAGAGTCTCACTGTGACGCCCAGGCTGGAGTGCAGTGGCACCATATTGGCTCACTGCAACCTCCACCTCCCAGGTTCAAGTGATTCTCCTGCCTCAGCCTCCTGAGTAGCTAGGACTACAGGCACATGCCACCATGCCCAGCTAATTTTTGTGTTTTCAGTAGAGAAGGGGTTTCACCATACTGACCAGGCTGGTCTTGAACTTCTGATCTCAAGTGATCCACCCGCCTCAGCCTCCCAAAGTGTTGAGATTACAGGCGTGAGCCACCGCACACAGCCCAAATTCACTTTCAACTGATTATTATTACTTAATAATAATCGAACAGTGGAACAGTGGAAATGTCCCAGTCTCCTCACACCTTTTTCTGCTTTCTCCTTATGATATTTATTAAAGCATGTTTCTTTGCATTGTTAATTATAGAATAAAAGCAATAGCTACCTAAATAAATTCATGCTATTGTTTTCCCCAGTAAGATACAATTTTTAGCTTTCAAAATATCTTCACTATCTAACTACAATATAATATAACTATTGTTGAAAGATACTCCATAAGACTGACATCAGAAAAGATATTTTTCAGGCCCAGTGTGGTGGCTCACACCTGTAATCCCGGCACTTTGGGAGGCCAAAGTGGGTGGATCACTTGAGTTCAGGAGTTCGAGACCAGCCTAAACAACATGTTAAAACCCCATTTCTACTAAAAATATAAAAATCAGCCAAGCGTGGTGGCACGTGTCTCTAATCCCAGCTACTTGGGAGGCTGAGGCATCAGAATCGCTTGAACCCAAGAGACAGAGGTTGCAGTGAGCTGAGATTATGCCACTGCACTCCAACCTGGCAGATCTAGCAGACTCTGTCTCAAAAAATACATCTTTTTTTTTTTCAAAAGAAAAATAGAATAAATTTCTGGCTTAAGGCATTCCCAAATGGCCGAATAGGAACAGCTCTGGTCTACAGCTCCCAATGTGATCGACGCAGAAGATGGGTGATTTCTTCATTTCCAACTGAGGTACCTGGTTCATGTCATTGGGACTGGATGGATAGTGGGTCCAGCCCACGGAGGGTGAGTTGAAGCAGGACAGGATGTCGCCTCACCCAGGAAACGCAAGGAGTTGGGGGATTTCACTTTCCTAGCTGTGGGAAGCTGTGACAGACTACCTGGAAGTGCCCAAATACTGCACTCTTCCAAAGCTCTTAGCAACCAGCAGACAAGGTGATTCTCTCCTGTGCCTGGCTTGGTGGGTCCCACGCCCACAGAGCCTTGCTCACTGCTAGCACAGCAGTCTGAGATCAATCTGCGAGGTGGCAGCCTGGCTCGGGGAAGGGCATCTGCCATTGCTGAGACTTGAGTAGATAAACAAAGGGGCCGGGAAGCTTGAACTGGGCAGAGCCCACCACAGCTCAACAAGGCCTACTGCCTCTAGACTCCACCTCTGTGGGCAGGGCATAGCTGAACAAAAGGCAGCAGACAACTTCTGCAGACTTAAACATCCCTGTTTGACAGCTCTGAAGAGAGCAGTGGTTCTCTCAGCACGGCGTTTGAGTTATGAGAATGGACAGACTGCCTCCTCAAGTGGTTCCCTGAACCCTGTGTAGCCTGACTGGGAGATACCTCCCAGTAGGGGCTGAGAGCCACCTCACAGAGGCGGCTACCCCTCTGGGACAAAGCTTCCAGAGGAAGAATCAGGCAGCAATATTTACTGTTCTGCAATATTTGCTTTTCTGCAGCCTCTGCTGGCGATACCCACGCAAACAGGATCTGGAGTGGAACTCCAGCAATCTCCAACAGACCTGCAGCTGAGGGGCCTGACTGACAGAAGGAAAACTAACAAACAGAAAGGAATAGCATCATCATCAACAAAAAGGTCATCTACACCAAAACCCCATCTGTAGCTCACCAACATCAAAGACCAAAGGTAGATAAAACCACAAACATGGAGAGAAACCATAGCAGAAAAGCTGAAACTTCTAAAATTCAGAGGGCCTCTTGTCCTCCAAAGGATTGCAGCTCCTCGCCAGCAATGGAATAAAGCTGGAGGGAAAATGACTTTGACAAGTTGACAGAAGTAGGCTTCAGAAGGTCGGTAATAACAAACTTCTCTGAGCTAAAGGGGGATGTTCGAACCCAATGCAAGGAAGCTAAAAACCTTGAAAAAAGATTAGACAAATGGGTAACTAGAAAAAAAACAGTGTAGAGGACACCTTAAAAGACCTGATGGAGCTGAAAACCATGGCATGAGAACTTCGTGACACATGCACAAGCTTCAGTAGCTGATTTGATCAAGTGGAAGAAAGGGTATCAGTGATTGAAGATCAAAATAATGAAATAAAATGTGAAGATAAGGTTAGAGAAAAAAGAATAAAAAGAAACTAACAAAGCCTCCAACAAATATGGGACTATGTGAAAAGACCAAATCTACATTTGATTGGTGTACCTGAAAGTGATGGGGAGCATGGAACCAAGTTGGAAAACACTCTTCAGGATATTACCCAGGAGAACTTCCCCAACCCAGCAAGGCAGGCCAACATTCAAATTCAGGAAATACAGAGATCACCACAAAGATACTCCTTGAGAAGAACAACACCAAGACACATAATTGTCAGATTCACCAAGGTTGAAACAAAGGAAAAAATGTTAAAGGCAGCCAGAGAAAAAGGTCGAGTTACCCACAAAGGGAAGCCCATCAGACTAACGGTGGATCTCTCAGCAGAAACTCTACAAG
>NW_012099210.1:7024964-7026513 GCF_000951045.1 Mandrillus leucophaeus
GAGCAAACACATTCAAAAGCTAGCAGAAGGCAAGAAATAACTAAGATAAGAGCAGAACTGAAGGAGATAGAGACACAAAAAACCCTTCAAAAAATCAATGAATCCAGGAGCCGCTTTTTTGAAAGATCAACAGAATTGATAGACAGCTAGCAAGACTAATAAAGAAGAAAAGAGAGAAGAATCAAATAGACGCAATAAAAAATGATAAAGGGGATATAACCATCGATCCCATAGAAATAAAACTACCACCAGAGAATACTATAAACACCTCTACGCAAATAAACTAGAAAATCTAGAAGAAACAGATAAATTCCTGGACACATACACCCTCCCAAGAGTAAACCAGGAAGAAGTTGAATCTCTCAATAGACCAATAACAGGCTCTGAAATTGAGGCAATAGCTAATAGCGTACCAACTAAAAAAAGTCCTGGACCAGATGGATTCACAGCCGAATTCTACCAAAGGTACAAAGAGGAGCTGGTACCATTCCTTCTGTAACTATTCCAATCAACAGAAAAAGAGGGAATCCTCCCTAACTCATTTTATAAGGCCAACATCATATTGATATGAAAGCCTGGCAGAGACACAACAAAAAAAGAGAATTTTAGACTAATATCCCTGGTGAACATCGATGCTAAAATCCTCAAGAAAATACTGGTAAACCAAATCCAGCAGCACATCAAAAAGCTTATCCACCTCAATCAAGTCAGTTTCATCCCTGGGATGCAAGGCTGGTTCAACATTATGCAAATCAATCAGTATAATCCATTACACAAACAGAACCAATGACAAAAACCAAATGATTATCACAATAGATGCAGAAAAGGCCTTTGACAAATTCAACAGCCTTCATGCTAAAAACTCTCAATAAACTAGGTATTGATGGAACATATCTCGAAATAATAAGAGCTATTTATGGAAAAACCCACAGCCAATATCATACTGTACAAGCAAAAAATGGAAGCATTTCCTTTGAAAACTGGCACAAGACAAGGATACCCTCTCTCACCACTCCTATTCAACACAATGTTGGAAGTTCTGGCCACGGTAATCAGGCAAGAGAAAGAAATAAAGGGTGTTCAATTAGTAAATGAAGAAATCAAATTGTCCCTGTTTGCAGATGACATGATTGCATATTTAGAAAACCCCATCGTGTCAGCCAAAAATCTCCTTAAGCTGATAAGCAACTTCAGCAAAGTCTCAGGATACAAAATCAATGTGCAAAAATCACAAACTCACAGCCAATATCATACTAAGTGGGCAAAAGCTGGAAGCATTCCCTTTGAAAACCAGCACCAGACAAGGATGTCCTTTCTCACCACTCCTATTCAATATAGTGTTGGAAGTTCTGGCCAGAGCAATCAGACAAGAGAAAAAAATAAAGGGTATTCAATTAGGAAAAGAGGAAGTCAAATTGTCCCTGTTTGCACATGACATGATTGTATATTTAGAAATCCCATCGTCTCAGCCCAAAATCTCCTTAAGCTGATAAGCAACTTCAGCAAAGTCTCAGGATACAAAATCAATGTGCAAAAATCACAAGCATTC
>NW_012099210.1:7029103-7029623 GCF_000951045.1 Mandrillus leucophaeus
GAAGGAGAAATAAAATCCTTTACAGACAAGCAAATGCTGAGAGATTTTGTCACCACCAGGCCTGCCCTACAAGAGTTCCTGAAGGAAGCACTAACATGGAAAGAAATAACCAGTACAAGTCACTGCAAAAACTGGCCAAATTGTAAAGATCATTGATGCTATGAAGAAACTGCATCAATTAATGGGCAAAATAACCAGTGAACATCATAATGACAGGATCATACTCACACATAACAATATTAACCTTAAATGTAAATGGACTACCTGCCCCAGCTAAAAGACTCAGACTGGCAAATTGGAGAGAGTCAAGACCCATCAGTGTGCTGTATTCAGGAGACCCATCTCATGTGTAAAGACGCACATAGGCTCAAAATAAAGGGATAGAGGAAGATCCACCGAGCAAATGGAAAGAAAAAAAAAAAAGCAAGGGTTGCAATCCTAGTCTCTGATAAAACAGACTTCAAACCAACAAAGATCAAAAGAAACAAAGAAGGTCATTACATAATGGTAAAGGGATCAA
>NW_012099210.1:7034243-7049436 GCF_000951045.1 Mandrillus leucophaeus
ATTCACAATTGCTTCAAAGAGAATAAAATACCTAGGAATCCAACTTACAAGGGATGTGAAGGACCTCTTCAAGGAGAACTACAAACCACTACTCAACGAAATAAAAGAGGACACAAACAAATGAAAGAATATTCCATGCTCATGGATTGGAGAATCAATATCATGAAAATGGCCATACTACCCAAAGTACTTTATAGCTTCAATGCCATCCCCATCAAACTACCAATGACTTTCTTAACAGAATTGGAAAACAAAACAAAACAAACAAAGAAACAAAAAACTACTTTAAAGTTTATATGGAACCAAAAAAGAGCCCGCGTTGCCAAGACAATCCTAAGCCAAAAGAACAAAGCTGGATGCATCATGCTAGCTGACTTCAAACTCTTCTACAAGGCTACAGTAACCAAAACAGCATGGTACTGGTAGTGAAACAGAGATATAGACCAATGGAACAGAACACAGCCCTCAGAAATAACACATCTACAACCATCTGATCTTTGACAAACCTGACAAAAACAAGAAATGGGGAAAGGATTCCCTGTTTAATAAATGGTGCTGGGAAAACTGGCTAGCCATATGTAGAAAGCTGAAACTGGATCCCTTCCTTACACCCTATACAAAAATTAATTCAAGATGGATTAAAGACTTAAATGTTAGAACTAAAACCATAAAAACTCTGGAAGAAAACCTAAGCAATACCATTCAGGACACAGGCATGGGCAAGGACTTAATGACTAAAACACCAAAAGCAATGGCAACAAAAGCAAAAATAGACAAATGGGATCTAATTAAACTAAAGAGATTCTGCCTGGCAAAAGAAACTAGCATCAGAGTGAACAGGGAACCTACAGAATGGGAGGAAATTTTTGCAATCTACCCATCTGGCAAAGGGCTAATATCCAGAATCTACAAAGAACTCAAAGAAATTTACAAGAAAAAAAGCAAACAACTCCATCAAAAAGTGGGCAAAGGATATGAACAGACACTTCTCAAAAGAAGACATTTGTATGGCCAACAAACATATGAAAAAATGCTCATCATCACTAGTCATTAGACAAATGCAAATCAAAACCACAATGAGATACCATCTCATGCCAGTTAGAATGGTGATCATTAAAAAGTCAGGAAACAACAGATGCTGAAGAGGATGTGGAGAAATAAGAATGCTTTTACACTGTTGGTGGGAGTCTAAATTAGTTCAACCATTGTGGAAGACAGTGTGGCAATTCCTCAAGGATCTAGAACTAGAATTACTATTTGACCCAGCAATCCCATTACTGGGTATCTACCTAAAGGATTACAAATCATGCTACTATAAAGACACATGCACACATATGTTTATTGCAGCACTATCCACAATAGCAAAGACTTGGAATCAACCCAAATGTCCATCAATGACAGACTGGATTAAGAAAATGTGGCATATATACTATGCAGCCATAAAAAGGATGAGTTCATATCCTTTGCAGGGCCATAGATGAAGTTGGAAACCATCACTCCCAGCAAACTATCTCATGGACAGAAAACCAAACACTGCATGTTCTCACTCATAGGTGGAAATTGAACAATGAGACCACTTGGACATAGGGCGGGGAACATCACCCACTGAGGTCTAACAGGGTGTGGGGGGCTGGGGGAGAGTTAGCATTCGCAGAAATACCTAATGTAAATGATGAGTTGATGGGTGCAGCAAACCAACATGGCACTTGTATACCAATATATCAAACCTGCACGTTGTGCATATGTACCCTAGAACTTAAATTATAATAATTAATTAATTAATTAAAAATTTCTAGCTTAAAAAAAATGGAACATTCAGGCAATGCTGGAATTTAATTATTTTGGAAAACATTATCCCTAGCATAGGGAAGAAAATCTTTTGAAATATCGTATAAAGCAATGACATATGTGTCAACTTTTTCTAAATCTTACATGCAAAGTACAATAATCAAGTGCTTAATCTCTGTTTTCAACGATTACTAAAGCT
The DNA here is from genome assembly GCF_000951045.1 of Mandrillus leucophaeus. NCBI lineage: Eukaryota > Metazoa > Chordata > Mammalia > Primates > Cercopithecidae > Mandrillus > Mandrillus leucophaeus. Next base: position 7,036,231 of record NW_012099210.1, read on the forward strand.
TTCTTTACAGCGAAAAGAAAAGAAAGAAAGCTTTCTTTACAGCTATGCTTTACAATGTTACATTTACATAAAATAAACAATAAAATTTAAGTAGAAAATAAAAAAAATAAAAATAAACCCCAAATGTTCTAGCATGTCTTTCTAGTTCCTTCAAAATCTAGTTCTAACTTACCACTACAGTTTTCACTCTCAAAAATCGTTAAAAACAATAACCACACACCTAGTAAAAAAAAAAAAAAAGTGCCAGATCCTAAGTGTCTCTTTGTGTATTATCATATAATTCTCCTCACTACCCTAGGAAGTAGGTACGGTTCTTTGTCTCACATGACTGATAAAGATACTGACATATAGGGAGGTAAAGTCACTTGTCCAGAATCACAGGACAAGAGATGGTTGTAGTCAAAATACACACTCAGTCTCTCAATTCTAGAGCCAGCCTTTTTCACCTCCACGCTATTCTGTTATTTTGTTTTCATAAATTATTGACTTTTCCGCTAGATAGAAACTACTATTTCCTATTCATATTACTTGGTTGATGCTGTTTCAACTGCCTGGCATGTCCTCTTTTTTTTTTTTTTTTTTTTTTTTTTTAAGAATTCTAAACATCACAAAGATTTTATTTCTTCCTAAATTAATCCATAAACTTAACCCAATAAAAGTATTATTTATTTATACATTCGCATGTCCTCTTCCATCTGTCCATCTGTTGACATAACTCCTCACATTCAAGGTTGACCAAATGCTCTTAATTTTATGAAGTCATTCCTGATTTCTCCATTTTAATTTGTCTTTTGAATGTGTCATATTGTCACACACACAAACATACATTCATATACACACACTCATCCCACACCTGCTACGTACTGTAAACGTCTCAATGACATACATACTTGAGTTCAATCAGTAATAATATTTAACATTTATTTATTTATTAAAATTTCCTTTCTGCCAGGCTTTCTAGACGCTAAATTACAAGATGCTATGGCAATAAAGTGAAGAATAAACTCTCTCAAATTCCATTTTTAAACCTATTCTTGAAAGACAAGTGCAGTTTACCATATAGTCTATATCCACAATGTGAGAAAACTACATTCTGGAGTAGATGAGAAAAGAGCACATGCAAAGGCATCACCAGTCCACATATAATTCCTATTTATAATCCACTGCAGTACAGACACATTTCAGATTACACTAAGCTCCTTAAACGAGCTCTTATATACATTATTCATCCCCTTACCCAGCATTGTGCCAGGTATGAGATGATTAATTCATTCCACAGGAGAGACAGCAGAAGGAATGGAGAAAGAGGAAGAATGGGAAGGTTGAAAATGTTAGCAGAGGTGAAGTCAACTTTCTGAATAATACAGATCTTCCATTCCCATTACCATACCAATCCACTTCACCACCACTCCAGAGGGTCACAAATACAAATAAAAGGAATATAATTATTATTGAAATAGATATATGCAACATTTCAATCTGGATTATTTCCTGTGCTTTTACGACAATGATATGTTAATCAATTCAACTCATGAACTCAAAAATAGACTTTGAAACATCCATACAAAGAGCTTCTTATATTTATTAGTGAGGGGGAAAGAATGTCAACATAAATTACATATAATCGTTGTTTAAATCATGAATGACTTTTACACAAAAAAGTAAGATACACTTGCTGACAAATCAAATTCAGTAATAACCAGATGTGTTTTTTTCTTTCACCTTTATGAAATTATACACAGATAGATCCATATCTAGTTACATTTACTAAAGAAGTTGGCTTTATCGTCATTCAATCATTAAACCATAGAATAATTACAGGAATTGGACATTTTGATACACTTAAATACTTGACCTCCATGGAATCTAAAGTTTTGGTGAAATTTCTATCCCTAGTGCAATTATAATTGATCACCTTTAAAATACACTGTATCTATTTTTACCTGACAATTTTAAAATTGTTTTACCCCAATTCATGAGTCTTACCCTTTACATAGGCTGCCACATCTTTTTAAATCACAAACTATGGCTATTTTTTAACATCTCCTTTGGCAGAAATTCAAATACATTTTGTTTGCTTGCAGGCTTAAAACAGGGCCTGAATAAATAATTGCAATTCAGCAGTTGTTCTGGTTCTATGCTTTGCAGTAAAAGGTCAGAGAATTTTGCTTCTAATTTTGTTTTTGTGCTATTTATAGAACCTAAGTGAAAAATAAATTCCCTATAATTTTATGAAAACATTTTGGAATGCTTTTTATTTTGGTTGCGAAAATGCATCACACTGATAATCACAAATATATATTTTAGTCACATGTACCTTAAAAGAAAAAATAAATGATTGCTTTGACCATGTATATACAAGTCTGATAAAGGAATTTAATTTTCTGCCATCATATAAATAGGCATTTAAAGTCAAATTATTAAAAGTTTCCTAAACTACATGGTTTCTCATTTCCTTAGATGTAATTTATTTCAATTAAGAAAAAAAAAAGAAAATCACTTTTAAAAAGTCAAAGATATAAAAATGCTGAGACAAATAACATATGAGATGCAAACAGTGACTTCCTTAAAATTGACATTTTCAGAGAAGAAATGATAATTTAGCTCTGTAAGTTTAATGCTGAAATGTAGCTCAACTCCAAGACAGGCTAGATTTTCTCCTATATATATAGGAGATATATATATATATATATATATATATATATATATATTTTTGAGATGCAATCTTGCTCTGTCACCTAGGCTGGGGTGCAGTGGCGTGATCTTGGCTCACTGCAACCTCCGCCTCCTGGGTTCAAGTTATTCTCCTTCCTCAGCCTCCTGAGTGGCTGGGACTACAGGCGCATGCCACCACGCCAGGTTAACTTTTGTATTTTTAGTAAAGACAGGGTTTCGCCATGTTGGCCAGGCTGGTCTCAAACTCCTGACCTCAGGTGACCCACCTGCCTCAGCCTCCCAAAATGCTGGGCTGGATTTTAAACTAAAAGATAATCTGTCTATAAGCATTCTGTCAAAATAAAGAGACAAGGTCTAGATGTAAAATTCTCTAATAGTCTGGTGACCTTTCAGAAAATTTTTTTCATATGTGAAGAATGTTTTGACATCTACGAACATAATTATCCATATTATATGAATGATGTTAAGACATAAAATATATTAAACTGCCTAATATTCAAAAGCTTGTTAATATTACAAAATGACATAGCTAACGTCTAAACAAGGAAGGGAAAGAGAAAGGAGGAAGGCTGGGTAAATTAATCCACCTGGGATTTTGGAAATCGAGCTCTTTGGCCATATACTCACATAGGAATCATTAGATAGAAATAATAATTGGTGAAGAAAAAGTTTACGTTGTGACCAAACTTATCCATAGGTATGAATTATTATGTCATTCGGAAAATGCCTACCTTCATATGTAATCTGCAAATTTTTAACATCCTTTTAGCTAGTGATATTTACCCTTAAATATATTACTTTTTGAACAGTAAACAAAAAAAACAAAAAGTAGAAAATAATTTATTGTCATGAAGTTATTTTAAGTAAAATTTTAAGCTGCCTATAAGCATTTCAAAAATTAACAAGGTAATATTCCAATTAACCTGAAAAATATATAAACTGTATATGATTAAATCCTTTCTTATATATATTGACAAAAGCATCCAAAATTTTTCTGAGCCTACTTAATGAAGTAATGACTGATTCATGTCTTATTTAACAAAAGTTTCAGAGAATAAAATGACAGAAATTTTCCTGTACTTAGTTTATGAATCAAGAATAACAGAAATACTTTAAACCAAATCAAAAGGAAGAATATCAGAGGTATTGATGTTAAAAAAGAAAAAAGAAGAAGAGAAGCTGGTTGGTGGGGTGAGGAGGAGTGAGCAACATTTGGTTCTAATTATTATAATTGATTAAAATAATTCATAAAGCTATAATTAAAGGTATTTTAAACTTTTAAAATTTACTATTAAGGATGGAATGAGAAGTTGTTATTAAGTATGTTATTATGATGTAGATAACTCATAAAAATGGCATCATTTAAAATTTACTGCATATATATTATATGCTAGGTTCTATGGTAAAAGATTTAAATGATTTATTTTCAAATCCTTGTAATATAATTAATATTTTATTTGTCAGATGAAAAATCTATACCTGAATAAAATATGGGCAAAAGACCTTAACAGAGACTTCATCAAAGAAGATATACAGATGGCAAGTAAGTGTATGAAAAGATATTCAACATCATATGTCATCAGAAAATTGCAAATTAAATTGCAGTGAGATACCATTACATGGCTATCAAAATGGCTAAAATCCAAACCACTGACAATACCGAATGCTGGTAAGGTTATGGAATCACAAGAACTCTCATTCATTGCTCATGGGAATGCAAAATGGCACAGTCACTCCGGAAGACAGTTTGCCAGTTTATTACAAAACTAAACATATTTTTTACCATACGACCCAACCGTTGTACTCCCTGATATTTACCCAGTTGAACTGGACAGTTATGTCCATGCAAAAATCTTCACAATTGCCCAAACTTGGAAGCCATCGAGATGCCTTCAGTAGGAGATAGACTGTGGTACATCCATACAGCAGAATATTATTTAGTAATAAAAAGAAATGCACTATTAAGCCACAAAAAGACATGAAGAAACCTTAAATGTATATTATGATTTGAAAGAAGTCATCTGAAAAGGCTACATCCTGTATTATTTCAACTATATAACATTCTAGAAAATGTAACTATGGAGAGAGTGAAAAGATCAGTGATTGCTAGGGGTTTAGGGAGAGGGAGGGATGAATAGATAGAACACCAGAGATTTTTAGGGCAGTGGAATTATTGTTTGATACACAGTGGTGGTTATACATCATTATACCTTTGTTAAAACTCAGAATATACAACACAAAGCATGAACCTTGATGTAAACTATGAACTTGGCTGAATAATGATGTGTCAGTATGGTTCATTGATTGTAACAGATGTACCAAAATGTGCTGCATACTGATGGTGTGAGAAGCTGAAGTAGAGACTGGGCTGGGGGGAACATGCATGGAAACTCCCTGTACTACTTGCTTAATTTTGCTGAGAGTCTGAAGATGCTCTAAAAATAAAGTCTATTAATTGGAAAATTTTTAAGTTTAAAAAATTTAAATAACAAAAACAGAAAAACCTTGTACTTAAGAGAAGTTACATAACTTGCTTAAGGCCTCACAGCTGGTAAGTGGTGAAGCCACATTATTTCTATACTTCAACTATTCCACAAAGGTTGTATGATTATATGCTACATTTCAGCCATTTCACTATGCCATAAAGGACCTATGTACCATGATGCGTATAATGAAATGAAATAAAAATTATTAACATAAAGATTTACCACCAAATCTGCTTACTTGTTTAACAATTTCTAAATTTTCATTATAATAATTCCTAGAACCATACTTAAAGGAATTTTAAAAATTTAAAAACAATACCTTTAAGGGTGGAATGAGAAGTCACATAGTCAAACCCTATTTTTGTTGTGCTGAAATTTGTGAATTCTAAATACCCTGCTCACCACATTTGGCAACATTTTCCCTAGTGACCTAACTAAATAGGCAAATCTGTTTTGTCATACCTATTGCATATCTCCACACAACTCCCCAAAACAAATGAAGGCAAGAAACATGTTGATTTTCTGTGCCTTATAAGCCAATTTAAGAAGCCTCAGTCTAATGTTAAAGTTTCCATGAACAAAGATAAAATTATTTAACCATTCTTCAAAATGTAAAGCATCTCCATTTAAAGCCATCACTATTGCTTATACACTCTATAAGCTCCATTTCCTCTGATGTTAATAACTCCAAGTTATGTATCGGCTGCTATCATACTCTTTCATATCTGCTTCTTCCCTCAAGCAATACATATTATTTTCTTAATCTTCCTTTAGACATCAATTAGTTAAGTACATAAAATATCTAACAAATGGTGGAAGAAGCAGAGCTTACTATAAAGTATTATCACATAAGATCCAAGTTTAGGACTATAATGAGAATATGCTATAATCTTAAAAGAGAAATGTTCTCATCACCATGAAACAAAGAGAAAAATGCATAGACTATGTTTCAAGATAACTAAACATTCAAAACTTCAATTGGCCAGAGGTGGATTTAACATACTTGTGAAGATTAAGCTTCAGGGATTCACTAGCACAAGTCCTTTCCATTTTCATACATCTGATTTCATACTTTTTTTTTTATTAAATTGAAACTCACTCCTACGGTTTGGATACTTGAACCCTTCAAATATCTTCCTGAAATTTGACCCATAATGTTGGAGATGGGGCCTGGTGGGAGGTGTCTGAGGTATGGGGGCAGATCGCTCATGAATGTCTTGGTGCTATTCTCCAGGTGGTAAGTCCTCACTCTATTAATTCCAAAGACAGCTGGTAAAAAGAGCCTGGCACCTCCTTCTCTCTCTCTCTCTCTCTCTCTCTCTCTCTCTCTCGCTTCCTTTGTCACCACATGATCTCTGTGGTTTCTGCACACACTGGTTCCCCTTCACCTTCTGCCATGACTGGAAGCAGCCTGAGTCCTCACCAGAAGCAAATGCTTCTTGTACAACCTGCAGAACTATGAGCCAAATAAACTTCTTTTCTTTACAATGTACCTAGCCTTGGGTATTCTTTTACAGTAACACAAATGGACTAAGATACATCCCCACCTAGATGTGCTCCTGCAAAGTGCTACAACATGTAATCAAAGCAATGTTCCCTGACCTAGACTGCATGTACAGTTAAAAATATTTGCCAGTACCTTGGTGGTATTGTTGCATAAATTTTCTGTTCTTAATATTTATGAATACTGAGAGCAGAATACACATTCTGCACACCTTTTATAGACATTGCCTATTTTCCCTCAATTACACATCTTATCCGTACCTATAGCCCATTGGACACTGTCCTTACACCTGGTATCATCTCCCCGACATCATGCTAAAGCTAGTCCTGACAATAGTCTTTGACAGACCTGGCAATTATCCTGACTTTAAAACTGTTCTTCACAATTGCCCTTCTTCTCGTTCAAGGGCTACTCAATAAATATTGACTATTATTAGCACCATAATTATTAATATTTCAAGATTTAATCTTATGAAATGGGGTCTTATACAAAACTATTTTTAGAGTAAAACAGATTTTTCCATTTCTTTTGAATGATGACAAACCTCCATCAGATAAGGAGTATTTGGTGTTGTATATTGAAGGGAAATTGCACTTATCACCTGAAAAAAATGTTATTCCATTCAGTGAGGGGTAACTGTTGTGCTTTATCAAAGGCTGTGACACAGTCTTATGAGACTGTGTTTTGCAGAGATCACTTTGACTGCCCATTGGAGAAAATATCTGATGAGGTCAAGACTGAAGCAAGTAAACCAACTGGGATGGTTTTACTGAAGCTGCAGTAAAAGACAATGGCCAAACAAGTGACCACAGAGATAGATCAAAAAGATATTTAGGAGGCAAATTTAACAGGACTTGACAACTAATTGGATTTAGCAAGTGAGGAAGGCTGGCTACGAACAATTTCTTATTGCTGCAGTGATGAAGATGGACATACTCTGAAATTTTACTTGTACTTCTTGTAAGAAAGAAAAGATAAAAATAGTAAATTAAATCACGCCCTTTCATTTTCTGAACTTTTTGATCAAATTTGTCTGACAGTTTTGTAGAGTCATGCCTGCCAACAGTCTTAGCAGCCAGTAGAATGAGAAAAATAATCATTCTCATCTAATCATGTGCCATTAAACTAAGAACAATTACTTCCAACTAAGCTGTCTCTCCATTCTGCCAAGTTCAAAGGAAATGTTATGACCAAAGTGTCACCTCAAGTCTCAAGTTTCTATATCTGGCATTAATTTCATTAATTATAGCCTCTTTATTTTACTCCTGATCTGCTGACAGAGCACTGGCTGGGTCTCAGCCAACTAATCAGATTAAATACATTAAGTTTGAAACACAAGATGTGCATCTTAATGCAACTGTTTTTTCCAAGGCTCTTTTCTGGACAAACAGGTATAATAATCTTATAGTGTTTTGGTGACGTTAAAATACAGTTTTAATAAAAGCCATTAACTTTCTTATAATCAACAGGAATCTGCTGGAATATAGCCATAATTCAATGCTACATTTTCAGGAATATGAGAACAAAACAGGCAAAGAAAATGTACTTTATTCAGATCTGATGAAATAAAAATTACGTCTTTTGTAAGTGAATAACCTTATCGCCTGAATAGTGCAATTTAAAAATCCAGACTAATTTGAGTTGAAGAAGCCTGAGGAAACATAATTTAAAACACTAGCTTATATCAAAGAGGGAAACTAAGGTACAGAGGAGGAATTACCTGTACATATCCTAGCCTTATCTATTTTCACTTTTTATAACATAATTCAAGGTTTTCTAGATGAACTTCTGTACAGGTTTACTTACATTCTGAGTTACCTCTTATTTTAACTACAGGTTGCTACTAGTATATGTGAAGGAAACAGCCATCTGTGTTCTTCTCTACTATCATTTATAAATAATATTTAGGACTTTTCAAAAGAAGACATATCTGTCACCAACAAGTATATAAAAAATGCTCAACATACTAATCATTAGAAAAATATAAATAAAAACCACAATAAGATATCATCTCACATCAATCAGAATGGCTATTATTAATTGATAATAACAATGTTATTATTAATATTTCCTATTGATTAATAAATGTCAAAAATAGAGGCTAGTGAGGTTGCAGAGCAAAGGGAACACTTATACACTGAAAAGCAGTGTGGCAATTCCTCGAAAAACTTAAAATAATTACCATATGACCTAGCCATCCCTTTATTGGGTATACACCCAAAAGACTATAAATCACTCAACCATAATGACATATGCACACATATGATCATTGCAGCATTATTCACAACAGCAAAGAAATGGAATCAACCTAAATGCTAATCACTGGTTGACTGGATTTTAAAAGTGTGATACATATACATCATGGAATACTACACAGCCATAAAAAAGAACAAGATCATGTTCTTTGCAGCAATATGGATGGAGCTGGAGGGCATTAACCTAAGCAAACTAATGCAGGAACAGAAAACTAAATATTGCATGGTTTCACTTATATATGGGAGTGAAACACTGAGTACACATGAAAATAAAGAAGGAAACAATAGTCATCAGGGCCTACTTGAGTGAGGGTAGCGGCTTGGAGGAGGGTGAGAATTGAAAAACCACCTATCGGGTACTACGCTCATTACCTGGGTGACAAAATAATCTGTACACTAAACCCCTGTGACAAGCTAATTGCCTATATAACAAACCTGGGCATGCACCCCTAAACCTACAATGTCGGTTATAAATAAATAAATAAATAAATAAATAAATAAATAATATTTGAGTTTCAGTCCCTTAGTATACCCATTCTGAAGTCCCTTCAGATATTTCAACCTCTACCAGGGCACAGAAGAAAGTAACACAATCAAGATGGTACAGCAGATATAGTCATTATTAAGTGTTTATTAAGTTTTTTAACTTCAGACATAAACATTATCTAAAATCAGATATATATCATAAGAGCACATACCTGGCATAATATATTTTTTATTTAGTTAATTGGTTAAATAAGTTTTATTTTTTCCACTGTATTTTGTTCGAAAAACAAAATTAATCAAACTAAATATTTTTACCCCTAAATCTCCCTATTAAGCAATATAGAGCAAACGTTATTTATTTTGAAAAGATACAAGACTTTACATCCCCAGAGGCATGGAGAGAAGAGATAATTAGTTTATAAGCAATTTCTCACCTCTGCCAAAGGGAATAGCATTCAAGGGGCAGTTTGGGAACTGAGGAGATGCCCAAACTTGTGCTTCACATTGGACTAGAATAGCCCTGTTTGGTCTGAGCTAAGAGTCTAGTTATTGTTCTTATTGCCGGGTAATGTTGACATCTCTCAAACTCAAAGTCATGAAATACACTGATTATTTCAAATCTCGACCAGTCTTGACAAAGCACCACCCAAAAATTCCAACACTTGTGCCCCATTCAATAAACTGATGATCCTGATCATACTGATGCTTCTAACTCAACTTTCCCCACTCCCAGAACATGGGAACTTCCACGCTTCCCTTCCCTGATGGCCTTTGCATGTGGGAGGTGGGGAGGACTGCGATCACTGGGAGCCCCAGTAGGATATCTAAAGCTTTTAATATCTGTTTAAAACACTTGGATGGCTTTTACAAAGTTCAGGTTCATGTGGTTTTCATATGATGGCTCTCACCAGTGAAATCTACCCATGTAGTAACGTAAAAACCGTGCCTTATAATTTTTAAATGTTGACAATAATAGGTAAGTAGTAGTAATTCTTCAGAACTGAGTCATTACAGTATAAATGTTTGTCTTCTAAGACTTAGTTTTAGCGTAACTACAATGAGGATATCAACTTTGCCACCCATTCTATACTTCATATGAAGATAATGAAGTATAGAAATCAAAAATTACGTGTTCTTTTGTCTAACACAAGATTAAATATCTGACAGTATCTGTTTATATTTTCTAAAATCTAAGTTAGTTACAGAAAATATATTGTTCTTTCCAGAATTTGATCATTAGAATTGTTAAGCTATATTGAAGAACAAAATTGCTTATAATGCTTATAAGGTACTCTATGACTAGGACGTGTTTATATTTATTAATGTCTATTAAGATGCACTTGATTAGCGTATATTACAGTGGATATGGCTAATACAGTAAAAGCATGGTTAAGAATAAAACCTTAAATGCACATGCCAAAAACCTAATAATTTCTTGAACATTTATAGAAAGCTCCTATATAAGCCTATATTCAATTTGTTTACACCCTCCTCTCCTCCTGAGTCTTCCAAATGTCACTAGACTGAGAGGCTTCCAGAGGCTTAGAGCCTGTTGTAAATTGTGTTTCAAGCAGGAGTCATTATGGAAAGGGTCCCTGTCTCTTCATACTTGCCAAGCAGAAACAGTCTCATTAACATAAAGCAGGATATTAAGCAGAACATCTGTTATATTGATTTAGGAAAAATATCACCTTTGAAAGGCCTTAGGGGAAATTTCTGGGTTAGAGCACTAAATCACAGGACAATGATAGATTTTATCATCATACAAGTGAAAAAGAATGAGAGGTTCTTTTGAAAATCTTTTTGAATAAAATAGAAAAATACCCCAAAGATTAATGAAGCCAAGAATTTAAAAAGCTACAGAAAAGCCTATGCCTAGAATGCTTTGCCTTTAGGAGTCAGATTTTCTCAGCAAATCAAAAAAGATACAAGCCAATTAAAAGATACGCTTATTTTAAACTATCAGAATGGAAAAAATTCAAGCAAAATAAAAACAGACTTATTAAGCTGGGAGAAGGATACGATTCGGCAAAAGGTTGTTATCCCCGAGAACAGGATATACCACTCAGAAAAGGAAACAAGGATCTTGGAGGCTCAGCTAAACAGAGACACACACACTCTGACCTGCTCTGAAAAAGGAAACTGTCCAAGATGCCCAGAGGTCCCCAAATCACACATGCTGTTTTGAACAAGAAATACAAAATATACAAACTTATTAAGTCCAAAATTCTGATAAATGAAGTGTACCTGCTTTAAATTAAAATGAAATTGCAGAAAATATCTCCCCACTCCTGACACGCACACACATTCACACATGTGCACCAACAGGTTCATTAATAAAAATAAAATGTCTGATCTAAACATGCATAACAAAATTGGTGCCCTCTGAATTCATTGTGGAGCATTTTGTAAAAAGGAGTCTTGCTAACACTCATCATATATCATGGTGGGACAACCCCAATCCTCGAGGTGCTCCTGTCAAAGAGAAACAACAGTCCAAAAGTATCAGCATGTATTTATTTCTAGCTCCATATAAAACGAGGTTTAACTTTATGTCTGCAAAGCTTATATTATTGACAATTTTTAGTAAATTATGTATGTGAAAATAGTAATGGCTTTTCCAACATTAAGTTAAATTTTCAAAACTTCATTAACCAACACCGCAAATGACTAGCGTCTTCAAGAAATTCCATTTTATACAAGTAAGAGGAAAACATAAGGATCTGAAATTCTTTCAACAGTTTATAAGTATTTGAAAATTTCTAGATGCCAAAGTTAACATTTCAGAATGAAAAGCTGTTGTTAGCCAAACTGCTATGTATTCTGAACCACTCTTTATAAATATTTTCACATATCCCATTGGGCAGACTATTTCTTATTCATCTGTGCCCCTTCTAATGATTAGTCTAGTACATAGCTGGTCCTCAATAAACAACTCATGAATCTTGAAACCAAATGACAAAGGATGCCATAGGTAAGTTAGTCAGAGCCTCAATCAATTTCTATTATTCTTCCCTCTAAGTTAAATATGGGAAATATTTACGCTATAAGACCAATAAATGGGAGGGAAGTATTAGCAAAGATTTGTTTCAATAGAACAAATTGTGAGTTTATATTAGGTAATTCTACCACTGACTATTAACATTTCTATCACAGCCCTGTATGGGTGGAATGTGATTGCATAATTAAGCTTGTTTGTAACAGGTTATTAATTAAAAAAAAAAACAACAGGTGCAGTGGCTCATGACTGTAATTCTAGCACTTTGGGAAGCTGGGGTAAGAGGATCACTGAAGCCCCATAGTTTGAGACCAGCGTGGGGAACATAGCGAGACCTCATTCTCTACAAAAAATCAAAAAAATTAGCTGGGTGTGGTGGCGTATGCCTGTGGTCCCAGATATTTGGAAGACTGAGGTGGGAATATCACTTTAAGTCGGGGTGGTCAAGGTTGCAATAAGCTGGAATCATGCCATTGCACTCCAGTCTGGGCAACAGAGCAAGACCCTGTCTCAAAAAATAATAAATAAATAAATAAATAGATTCATGAGTTCTTGGGGCCCCTGAACCTTCATTACTATGACTAGATCTTTGAAATTGCTACTTGCTACTCAACAGTTCTCCTAATATTTCAGTTACATCATTGACATTTATTCATACATTAGTTATTGAACATTGTACTAGGCACTGAAGATAAATTGGTAAGCAAAAGAGGTTAGATTCCCACTCTTATGGACCTAAGAAACAAACAATGAATAGATTTTTAAATACAACATTTTGGCAAAGTTTGAGAATTCCATCCC
>NW_012099210.1:7059116-7059632 GCF_000951045.1 Mandrillus leucophaeus
CTCAAAAAAAAAAAAAAAATCACATATTCTCTTGTTCTTTTTTGGAAAAGTCACTGCTAGCATATCTGCTCAGTCACTGTAAGCTTTTGAGGTAGGCTGTTCTTTAAATTAGAAAGCCATCCCAAGGAAGGTACAAAATACACTAATGAAATCTTGTTGCAATTACTGTGCAGAACCTGATTTGTAGATAGCTTGGCTTTGAAGGGATACAGGGAAAATATTTTCAAAACAAAATTTCCTACCTTAAACTTTGTAGTGGATTGTTTTCTAACAGTCAGTTGCCTAGTAATCTGCTCATGAAAATAATGCACTTTCAAGAAATAGTGTCTATGTCTTGACTCTCACATCCAGGCTGTGATCTCCTAATACCATTTTCACTTTCTTTCACAAAGAGAGAAATCTGGGCTTTTGGAAGGATCGACTCATTCCAGATCTGGGGCAAAAAAAGCACAAGATGAGACTGACAACTTGTGCTGACAAACAAGAAAACTGCCAATGTCTAATGAAATTGTGTGC
>NW_012099210.1:7065544-7066341 GCF_000951045.1 Mandrillus leucophaeus
ATACATTAGTTATTGAACATTGTACTAGGCACTGAAGATAAATTGGTAAGCAAAAGAGGTTAGATTCCCACTCTTATGGACCTAAGAAACAAACAATGAATAGATTTTTAAATACAACATTTTGGCAAAGTTTGAGAATTCCATCCCAGGCACTTTTGGAACACAAAGCTGGGCATTCACCCTTAGCATGAGGTCAAGAAGAGTGAGAAGACTTCCTAAGGTAGGAAAAACACAGAAGGATGACAGGGAAGGGTAAGTTGAGAGGAAGACTATTCTAGGCCAAGAGATCTGCCTATCAGCATGCTCAAAAGGGAAGTCAGAAAGTACCTTCAATGTATTAAAGAAAACAAGTTATAAACGAGGCATAGACTATTCAAAAGGAAGGGGAGAGACATCAAGTAAACAAGCAGTGACCGGGTCACAGAGAACCATGAAACCATAGTAAGCAGATTGAACTTTATCTTAAGAGAAACACTCAAAACAGATGGCACAGAACTGCAACACCAAATCATCCACATACTATTTTCCCCTAGAGGATTCGCACATGCTTCACTGCATTACTTTTGAGAAGACCCCACTGCAGTCATTAGTGCACGGCAGTTGTTTTGGTCTGCACCCCTGCAAGGTAAGTTATTAATGTGGTTTTTATATAAGCCATCTTCCAGTTACACAACTATTCATCCGGTTTCTGAAACGTTCTTTTCTTGTGGCTGGATTCAGCTTCCTGATTTCCATACATGACAATGGTTTGTATTACATAATTTAAAAATAAACACTGTTTTCCTATTTTTAAAATA
>NW_012099210.1:7067131-7071957 GCF_000951045.1 Mandrillus leucophaeus
GTCATTCAGACTGGAGTGCAGTGGCACCATCGCAGCTCACTGCACCTAGGACCTTCCAGGCTCAAGTGATCTTTCCCGCCTCAGCAAACCAAGTAGCTGGGACTACAGGTGTTTGCCACCACGCCCAGCTGATTTTTGTATTTTTTGTAGAGATGTGGTTTCACCATGTTGCTTAGGCTGGTCTCCAACTCCTGAGCTCAAGCGATTCATCCACGTCGGCCTTCCAAAGTGCTAGGATTACAGGTGTGAGCCATACTACAACAGGCCTAAGTATAGGGTAATTTAAAGCCAAATATAATTTTCTCAATTTCTCATTCCAAAGGGAACAAACAAAACTCTATACACCAATAAGTTTTAATTCAAGGAAGTTGTAGCTCTTCATTCATTAATTTATTTATTCAACAATTATATGATGAGTACTTCCTTTATGCTAAACACTAAAATGTCATAAGATCAAAGATGAATAAATTACACAAAACCCCTGACTCCATGGACATCACAGTCTTCTATAGGGAGGCCGAGGCAGGTGGATCACGAGGTCAGGAGATCGAGATCATCCTGGGAAACATGGTGAAATCCCATTTCTACTGAAAATACAAAAAAATTAGCCGGGTGTGGTGGCGGGCGCCTGTAGTCCCAGCTTCTCGGCAGGCTGAGGCAGGAGAATGGCGTGAACCCAGGAGGTGGCGGAGCTTGCAGTGAGTGGAGATCACGCCACTGCACTCCAGCCTGGGCGACAGAGTGAGACTCCGTCTCAAAAAAAAAAAAAAAAAAGAAGACAAAAATATAAATATAAACACCTTACAAAAAAGAAATATAAATAAACTAAGATGTATGTGTATAAATATTGTGATAACAGGAAACAAACTAATTTATATTGGGCTACGATTGGGGACACCACTTAGGAGGCAATATATGAAGTGAGTTTGTAATGCAGATATACATTATATTGAAAAGGGCAATAAAAAACAAGGAACTGATATATTCAAGAGTCAATGAAGGCAGTAAGATCAGAGAAGGAGTTTACATTTGAGAGATGTAGGCATTAGGATCTATGTTCTTACCACGTGGTAGATGCTCTAAATATCTGCTGGTTGAAGAGATAAAAGACTGAATAAATAAAACCATTATTATTGCTGGACTTTAGTCATTGACTTGATGTAAAAAAAAAAATAATGTGGTAAGTTTCTATGGTACTGCAAATCTCTTTACTTTATCCTGGCCTCTTTCTCTCTCTCTCTCTGTTTTCCATCTCCTTCTGCCCTTTTAATTCTCTATCAAAACATTAGCTGTTCTTTATTTTATCACTGCTTTTTGTCCTTTTGATTATTATTTATATAATTCCATTAATTGTGCAGTAATAAAGGATTAAAAGTCAACTCAATGTTGCATATGCATGATTGTATGTACCATACTTTTTATTAGTACCATATCAATATTATTTTGCAATGTAAATTATTAGAAACATCTGTTCAGGTTCCCAGTAGTCAAGCAATGTACTTCAAACATGTACTTCATAAAAATAATATCTTTCATGTTATAAAAATATCAGATTTGAATATATTAATATGCATAAGAAACATTAATGTTAATTACATATGATTAATACATAGTAATTATATACTTGTATTATTGGTTTCATATAATATCCAGTGCCAAATTTAACAAATATTACACTATTACTTAGTCAAGCTAAAAGCATTTAGAATTATGGTACCACAAACTGTGTCTACTATATCAGATTATTTTATTCAACTATTTTTGATATACTGTGAATTCAACTGCTGGTACTTTTAGAAAATATATTTTATTTTAATAATTTGAGCAATTTGAAGATATATATTTAAAAGTATCTTATTAGCATATTAATTAATGTTTCATTTACTTGGAGGAACGAAAACTTTACTCCTGTAATCAAATAGGTATGTTTACTCCCATTCAAACATAGTATTCATTAGCACAGCAAAATGTTCAGAAACTGCTACATAAAGTGTCAACTACATTAACTAAACTGGTTAGTTCATCTTGTCAATCTTGTTCATCTTGTCAATGAAGAAATGACAAGAGGAAAGAAAACTATTTTATTTGTAAAAATGAATGGATAGATTTTCATGGATCCAATTCTAGTATTTGCCACAGTACTATTCCATTTGGTCAATTAGAGAAACTGAACAGACCATTTGTAAATGTCATCCTAGGTCAGTTAGAGCTGCAGAAATGCCTTAGTGGTTCAAGATAATTATGAGGCATACAGATCAAAAATATAAAATATAATGAATTTTAGTACTGTAGATTTAGTACTGTAGTTTCAATCTCACATATTAAGAAAATTTACATGATCACATACATTTGACTTATTCCACTTCAGATATTTGCAAACCTGCTCGTGTTCATTTGTAAACATCTGCAAATATATTACAAAACTATTTACTGGAGTCAGAAAAATGTTACACTGCTGCCTTGTTTCTGACGGTTTTGTGGAGAACATCATCATTAAGTTTGGCAAGTGTAATACTGTATAGGTAGTGAACAGTAACATTGTCATATGTTAAGTCCAGAAATAAGAAAGTAGAATGATTGCACTCTTTGGTGTAGTTCTGCTGTCAATAGATGCACATTAAAAAAAAAAAAAAAATCACGTATTCAGGTTGGGTGCGGTGGTTCACCCCTGTAATCCCAGCATTTTGGAAGTCCGAGGCGAATGGATCACCTGAGGTCAGGAGTTCGAGACCAGACAGGCTCACATAGTGAAACCTGGTCTCTACTAAAAATACAAAAAATAGCCGGGTGTGGTGGCACACGCCTGTAGAGCCAGCTACGTGGGAGGCTGACACAGGAAAATTGCTTGAACCAGGGAGGCAAAGTTGCAGCGAGCTCAGATCATACCACTAAACTCTAGCGTGGATAACAGAGCGAGACTCCATCTCAAAAAAAAAAAAAAAATCACATATTCTCTTGTTCTTTTTTGGAAAAGTCACTGCTAGCATATCTGCTCAGTCACTGTAAGCTTTTGAGGTAGGCTGTTCTTTAAATTAGAAAGCCATCCCAAGGAAGGTACAAAATACACTAATGAAATCTTGTTGCAATTACTGTGCAGAACCTGATTTGTAGATAGCTTGGCTTTGAAGGGATACAGGGAAAATATTTTCAAAACAAAATTTCCTACCTTAAACTTTGTAGTGGATTGTTTTCTAACAGTCAGTTGCCTAGTAATCTGCTCATGAAAATAATGCACTTTCAAGAAATAGTGTCTATGTCTTGACTCTCACATCCAAGCTGTGATCTCCTAATACCATTTTCACTTTCTTTCACAAAGAGAGAAATTTGGGCTTTTGGAAGGATCGGCTCATTCCAGATCTGGGGCAAAAAAAGCACAAGATGAGACTGACAACTTGTGCTGACAAACAAGAAAACTGCCAATGTCTAATGAAATTGTGTGCAAAGGGCATGAGGGCCAGCTTGACTGGGCTAGTACTGATAAGAGACAAGGAATTTGAGCACGGAAAAGAATAACGAGCATAATTAAGAGAAACATTGAATGTATGATATCCAGGAGCTCATAATGATACTTAAAGACATAGATGTGATAGAGACAAATTACTCAAACAAAATGAAAGAGAAAATCAAATCTCTTGTCGGCTGAAGGTAGTTACAGCACCAACCCTTTACTCTAAAAGTTGGTAATTAAAGGGAGAAATTAAAATTCAGGGTAACTAAATCACTTTAGTTGTTAAGGGCAAATTTTCTTTTACAGAGTAATTCTAGACAAGAAATCTTAAGAGAAACAATAAAATTAGAAAATTACCATCATTTTGCAACCTCAAATGAAATAAGTGATTCATGCAATGATTATCAATGGATACTATGAATAAACGTTCTCTGAAAAGGAATTTAGACATTGAAAGCTCTATCTGCCAGGTTGCAAACTGTTCACTAGAATAAAGTTTCTGTCTTCCAAATCCCTTTTCAGAGAACTTTTGTTCATAATACTAAAACCATCAGGAGAAAAGTTGATGGGAAAATTTACAATAGAACAACCTGGCTGCAAGCATCTGCACCCTTCAACCTCCAAGCACCACTAAAATGGGACAAGCAAATGTTGTGTCTCCTGATGTGATACAATATTAAGTATACAGCATCACCTTTGACATATTTTAGTCAAAAATGATGACACTGAATCAAATCAAATCATTTGGTCTATCTTCTAATTTTCAGGGAATACAATGGATAAAGATACATAGTGACTAACATTCTGAGAAAACAGAAAAATTCAGAATGTAGAAATCCTATCAAGTGTTTCGGTTTCTTCAATAACTTGATAACGTTGGGAGAGAAAGTGGGCTGTCTATGCAACAAGGGATCCTGGGTTGGATCCTGGAAGAAGAAGGAAAAAATAATTAATGAAAACAACTGGTGGAATTCGAATTCACCAGTAGGTTAATTAATAATATTGTGACCAATGTTAATTTCTTGGTTTTGATTATTGCACTATGGCTATGTAAGATGTTAATACTAGTAGAAGCTGAGGGAAGAGTATTATCCAATTCTGTGCTATTTTGCAATGTTTCCATAATTCTAAAATTATTTCAAATTTTAAAATCTTAATAGACAAAAACACAACAAATGCAAAGCACACAGCTTGTTTTGTTCTGAAGTTGAACACACCCACTATAAAGGGATTTTTTTGCCAATCTGGAAAACTTAAATATAAATTCAGTATTATACATTAAACTTAAGTTTGTTAGGTATAATAACGGTATTGTGGCTGGGAGTGGTGGCTCATGCCTGCAATCCTAGCACTTTGGGAGGGCAAGGTGGGTGGATCA
>NW_012099210.1:7072077-7090156 GCF_000951045.1 Mandrillus leucophaeus
TGGTGGTGCACACCTGTAGTCCCAGCTACTCAGGAGGCTGAGGCAGGAGAATCACTTGAACCCGGGAGGCAGAGGTTGCAGTGAGTCGAGATCACGCCACTGCACTCCATCCTGGTGACAAAACAAGACTCCATCTCTAAATAAATAAATAAATATAAATAAAATGTTACTGTGTTTAGAGAAGAAGATATCATTAATTTGAAAAACACAGAAGTATTTAGTGATAAAATGTCATGATTCTAAGTGTTCAACTGAAAAATTCAACAGAAAAAGAAAATTAAGCATTGATTATTTGTCACTGATACTGAGTGAATCTGAGGATGGGTAGATGGAAGTTTACTATATCATCTCCACATTTGTGTTTGTTTGCAAACCCTAACAATAAAAAGTTATTTAAAAGTTTCCATTTTTAACTTTTGCTTGGCCATGAAACTAGAACAAAGTTCTGGGCCCATTTCAGCCTCTGCCCATACCTTTCATTCACTATATGCTGAGTTGCAATAGTTACCTCATGATCTTTTGTTTTTTTCTTTTCTTTTTCAAAGACATGGTCTCACTATGTCGCTCAGGCTGGTCTCGAACTCTTAGGCTCAAGCAATCCTGCCTCTGCCTTCAGAGTAGCTGGGATTATAGACACATTCTGGCCTTGCCTCATGATCTTGGCTATTGCAGGGACTGCCTGGCAGTCCCCGATGGCCTGCAGTAGAATTTCACAAGATGATGAAAAAAAAAAAAAAAACCAAAACGGCTTTTGCAGCTGCAGCTCAAGCTCTATTGGATTTCTATTATGTTTAGCTGGCTGCTGAATTCTAACAAAACGGACAAAATGTCAAAAGAATCACTTGTGTTTTGTCCACACTTAAGCTTTTCAGAAGTTTTGAAACTTCTATGCATGTAATCACAGACCAATTAAAGAAAACAGTAGTTTCTTAAATGTCTGCATACCCTTATCATTACACATTTTTTTAAAGTTTCAAAATAAGTATAGAATGGCAGCATAGAAGTAAGGTTAAAACCAGGATTTAGAATCAGACATTTTTATTAGGTGTATGGCTTTTCTAGTCTCTCTCTAAGCTTCAGTTTCTTCATCTGACAAAAGAGAATAATACCTGTAGTCGGAATTCTGAGAAATAACTGAAATATCACATGTAAAACACTCAGGAAAATGTTTGATGCAAATAACTGTTAAGCAAAATGAAGTAATAATGATGCTATCTCAATTCTTCTGTTCTCCAGATGGAGAAGTAGATGTTTCTTTTGAACAACAATGGTCTATGACAGGATGCAAACAACTAGTTTATGTCATATTTTAAAATTTGTATCTAGTTTCCCTCCCTAGCCATTTCAGTGGGAAAATATTTTCAATGTTAACTCCAATCCAAGACCCATACTTCAAATAATTTCAGAAATTGAGAAAGACTATGTTGTTCTCCATAACCTAGTGGAGTCCAAGGTTATATATGGTATGATAAAAGTATCAGGAAATAAAGTATACTTTTATCATACCATATAACCCATATATCATATATAATTTAACATATGATAAAGGGAATATTTATTCTAACTTTTCTTCCACTGAAAAGGGGGTGTAAATAGCTTTGCATGATCAAGTGTGGCTCATTATTTCATATAAGAACATGGAGAGAGAGATAATAGTATAAAAATGATTATATCAGTTTCTACAAGACATGAAATAAGAAATTTTCTTATTTGATTAATAAATGTGACTTTGTTGGACATGTTTTTATTGACCATATTTTGAATCTCAATTTGGATGCGGGTTTTATACAAGGTACAGGAACTAATGGACAGTAAAACAAAGGTTAAAATACGAGAATGGAATGAATTAAAGGGGGTGAATGGGAAGGTTTAGTAATTAGGAAGCACTTCCTAACAATGAAATCTATTAGAGCAGGGAAAGTTATCCGGAGGGAATTATAGAAGTCTTATGGACCAAATCATTTCAGTTGACTAGACAAAATAATCAAAAATGGCATTAAAAGAACAGTCCCTCAAGAGAAAGAACGGGGAGATAGGTTGATTAGATAATCTAATAGAGCTGTCTCATCTTTAAATTTCCATAATCCTAAAATTCTATGAGTGTTTTAGACAGTTTGATCACTCACTAGAGAGACTTTAATTTCATTTTTTATGACACATCTAATAGGTGAACAGCAGTGATTGTGCAAACGGCCCAGCTTGCTCTCTGAGGCTTGGATTTCTGGCAAAAAAAGCTAACTCCGGCTCTAACATAAACCTCAATGAAACCAATAATTACTAAGTAATCCCTGTGCAGAATTTCCATCAGACATGGAAGGTTCCTATCGGCACTGCTAATGTAGAATTATTGAAATTTAAATCAGAAGTGTTTATCCAACACTGTGATGAGATAAAGTGATTTGAGACTGCTTATCATGATTAAGGCTGCAGACTACAGGTTATTATTGGAATGCAAAAGTATGAAATTAATGGGAAGAAAACCAAACATAGGTTCTTATTATCAGGGGGAAGAAAAAGATTGTATCTTGAATGCAATTAATGCACTCAAATGATTGTGGTATTCTTGTTTCCTCACATTAATTATTTTTATACTGAGGACTGCCATAGATGTGATATAATGCCTCAGGGCCAAATGACTTGCCAGGAGAAGAAAAACAAAGTCATAAACTGTTTAAAATCACTCACAGGGCTTTATCTTTCAGATATGAAACTAATATCCTGATTAATGTAAAGGCCAATAAGAAATTGCAAGAAGGATAGAAGGGCTACATTTTACATCCATATTTTAGAATGTGTGTACAGAATTAATTCTTGCATGCAAGAATTAATACTTGCATGCAAACATCACCTCGGGAAAATCTGTTTTTCCTAAGGCTTACATAAACTGAGAGTTTAATGGTGAAAGTTATTTGCTATGACATCTGCTGATGTATTGAAAATTTTTCTATCCATTATTTTATGGTCCAAATTTATAAAGATAGAGCCTACCAGTATATAATTATTTGCATTTATGAAACACCATATGTATAACTTTTATTACAGTCATTTGTCAGTACTTTTCTGTTTTCACCAGTTCACATGCCTTTAAAAATATTTGTGAATGTGCTTTTATTTCCAAATAGAAATGAGCTCCTTCAGCTTTGAGATTTCATTTATTCATATACTACACTGCGTGATACAGCAGGCATTCCAAAATGTATGCTGCATAAAAGGAAAAGTTAAAAACAGGTCAAAAACAAAAACCAAATGATGATGCTTTTTTCCTTTTTAATCAGTGACATCCAAACTGTAGTGTAGAAGCTATTTTTAAATGAGCAACTTTTTAAAGACTTTGATCAAGTCCCAACAGCAATATTCTTTTTGCATAATATTGTGTAAGGCATATTTTACTCACATACTGCAGCTACTTTTATAAAATTTTTTAACTGTTTGATCGTGTTAAGTAATTTACTCCTTTGTATTTAAGAATATTCTGAATTTCAAATACAGTTTTCTTCATTATATCATTCACAGTTTTGCGAATCTACTACATGCGGGACAAAACAACACCCTCATGAAGTTTGCATTCTAATGAAAAGAGAGGAAAAAAGTAAGCAAGCAAACAAATAATTGGCTTGCAGGCAGTGATCAACTCTCTGAAAAATACTAAAGCACTATGGCGGGACACACATTTATACACTGGCTGCCAAGCAACACTTCCCTGATGAGTAGGTATGTAAATAAAGTGAGCAAAGAAAACCACGGAAATAAGTGGAAGAACTGGGTTTCAGCAAAAGGATAGTAAATGCAAAGACCCTGAGATGGATACAGGCTTGGTAAGTAAGAACAGCAGTATTCTGTCTAGTATGGCTGAAGGGCCTGCAGTGAGGCAATGAATATTAATAATTGAATCAGGGAACAAGTAAGGAATCTGCTTATGCAGGCCTCATAGATTGACAGAAAAAATATAACATACAAGGAAGACATGAAGGGCATTTCTCTCTCAAGTCAAAATGCATGAGCACTTCATATATGCCTATGCATAAGTACACCCAAGTTCAATACTGGGTTAATTAATACATTTTCCATCTATTTAGTCATTGATTCTTTCTGGTGAACATGGGCATGTGTGATAGTCCTATAAATAAATTACAAAGGACAACATTGAAAGCTGACTACACAATCAATACTAATGTCTAATGCAGATTCAAAAGGAAAAAAGAGGAGATAAAAAAGAACTGAACAAAAGACGCAGTTCCTGCTTGCTATTACCAATTATTGATATAGATCTTTGGAATAGAATTAGCCATTGAGATTTTTTTTAATTTCTGGGTATTGTCTACATCTGAATTAATAACCATGTATGTTTACCTTTTTAGGATTTAGTTAAAATTGAAACATATATTGAAGAAGCTGCGAAGACCCTCTTCCTTAAGGAGAAAAGAGAAGATACAGAAAAAAATAATTTATATACAGATATGGCTTTAAAGGAAATGTTTATATTGAAAAGAAGTCAAGCGAATTAGGCAACTCATTTGCCTGACTCCTAGGGACAGTAGCAGCTATTCCTGCACATTCAGCACACCGTATACACACAAGCCTTGCTTTTGTGCAAGTCATGATGCCTGCTTTAACCATCTTACTTACTTACGGTTATAATCTTGTCCAGAATTGCTTTCTGGCTCTAAAAGTATTAGCTGTTAAATTTCCTATCTTATAGTAAATGCTGTTTCTACCACTTTATTCCTAGAACTTAGAACTTAATAAAGATTACAAAATGTTCCTGAGTGTCATCTTTCATGATAATGCATATAAAGTCATCGACTACAAATTTTTACCTGAAGGCCTGTGAAGGCATTTCTATGGAGATAGTTATAAAATAAAAAGACTGAAAAGTGAGTAAAAATGATTTTTGTACATTTTATGTATTGAGAGATTTCCTCCCTCAACATACTTCATTTATTTTATTTTGTTTCATTTATTTATTTATTTATTTATTTTTTGAGACAGAGTCTCGCTCTTGTTGCCCAGGCTGGAGTGCAGAGGCGCAATCTTGGCTCACTGCAAACTCCGCCTCCCAGGTTCAAATGATTCTCCTGCCTCAGCCTCCTGAGTAGGTGGGATTACAGGATCCTGCCACCAGGCCTGGGTAATTTTGTATTTTTAGTAGAGACAAGGTTTCACCATGTTGGCCAGTCTGGTCTCGAACTCCTGACTTCAGGTGATCAGCCCACCTCAGTCTCCCAAAGTGTTAGGATTACAAGCGTGAGTCACCGCACCCAGTCAATATACTTCATTTTATACCTGATACATACGTTGAGGATTATAATATTTTTATAATTATACATTATATTAGACACTATATATGTGAAAGATTTGCTAGTAATTTATCATATTGCATGTGCCCTGGCAATAGAGCTGTCACCTTATGTCAAAAGTCACACAATTAGGTGAACAGCAAAATAAATTACTCAATTTAGTTTTAAAAAGAAAATTAAACTTTTCAAAAATATGTCTTAGGCAATAATATTAACAGAACTGTTGAGGAAGCAATGACAGGGTAGGAGAGAATGTGATGAGACTAGAATTTAAGACATTGTAGGAGAAATGTAGCAGTTGACCAGTCAGTGGCAAATATGTGGACCACACAACAGGTTAACACACACATTTTTAAAGGCAACAAATTGTGACTATCTGGGCACGTAAACCCAATAACATTAAAGGAATAATGCATTTATCTCTGGTTCAGTAGGAGTGTAAAGCATTGTCCTATATGAGGAAGATGCCGGTTGACATCATCAGGGCCTATAACTAAAGCTCTCTCTCACACAGTGTTAACATTGTATCCTTAGGGCAAAAAGGCTGCATTTATAAGGTCAATAACAGGAGTTATACATTTCCATCTCTAGATATGAAATTTGATTCAACTGACTGGATAGTATCAAGATAATTTATATTACATATTTTACATAGTACATATTTTGCTAAACCAGTGATAAAACATCCCAAATGATAACAAATTTGTCTTGAGAAGTGGCAAATTAGCGTATCTATCTAAACCTATGTTCTACCAGAATTCACTGAAGCAGTCAACAACATAAGAAAAAGAAAAAAAAATCTTTGGATTCTAGTAAGAGTAATTTCTGCTAAATAGAGTATAGAAAGAACCAGAGGATGGAAAGGCCACTTTGATCCAGGGCTCCATGCATGATGAAAAAGTTTGTTCGGGAAACAAGTGGAGCAGAACTCAGGGGACCATTAACAATATGATCTTGGAGAGATTACGGATGGGGGTTCTTATCAGCAGTGCTTCAAACGGAAGCTTCACAGAGCTTTCCATGATTTGCACGTGGAAAAGACCACTGTGCCGGGCAGGAAATGAAGCACAACTGCAAGCTAGTTACTAAAGAGGGCAAGTAGATTAGAAAAAAATATGTGATTGGTCCTGCTAACTACTAAGTTATGAATGAAACTCTTCAGCAATCCAACATAGTGATTAGGAGTGAGTTCTAGCTATTTACTAGCTATGTAACCTGGGTTAATGAGTTAGCCTTACTAATATCAGTTTCTGCATTTGAAAAACAGGAATGACAGCAATACTGCCTGGATTAGTGAACACACTAAATGTAAAACATTAACATATATAAGATATATATAAGATAGTATATCATCTATAAGATATAAGATATACTATATAAGATACACAGGAAGTGCTCAATAAATGTTACTTAAGATTATTTTATACAATACCCAGAATGAAGTTTTACTGCCCTTTTTCCAGCTTGATTCACAGTCAATCTGACATATGACCTAGCAAAGAAAATTATAAACTGTTTATATATTTTAACCTGGTTATAGGAGAGCCAAAATAAATCAAAGCAAACAGTTGAAAAGCCTATATCAACTCTCAATATTATACTGCACCTGTATGAATGAAAAAACAGAAAGTTCCCCAGATTTAAAACAAAAAATTATTTAGTACAAAAGAAGGGGTTACTCTGGAGATCAGAACCACTGCTTTACAATGAAATCAACGTTCTACAAGAAATTCCAAGCAACTTGAGGTTTCTAATTTGTCTTCTCAACAGAATTCCGAAGATTCTACAGCTTTCACAATAGAAGAGTCATGAATTAGTAATGGTAGATGAGGAAAGCTTAGAGATTTTTTAAAGACCCTTTTAAAATTAAAAGTGTATATATATATTATAATTTTTGTCCTGACTCTTCTTTTTCACCTAAAAGTTGGATATATTCTGTGTCCCACACACCATGACAAGGCAGTTTGTCAAAATTTTCTTGATTATGTAAGCATCTGCTTGGTTCTACTGGGCTTTGGATTAAAATTGTATTAATTTTAGAGATGAATTTGAGCCAAGTTTTACCTTTATAATATTGACTCTTCTCATCCAGGACAATGGTATTCAAAGTTTTTTGTACAATAATCACTCAGTAAGCATTTATCAAAGGAATACATAAATGTCACCCAATTATTTTTTGCAATGCTCTTAAAATGTGTCCTAAGCATTTCTTTTCAAGGTTATTCCAAGTTATTTTGTACTTCTGGTAAATGAGATCATTTTCCTCTTAAAGAATTCTGTTTAGTTGTCACTAATAGAAAAGGAGTCTGAACAGGACTTTTTTCTTTGCCCAACAATTTTAAACTGGTGAAAGACCTAGAAACACAGGAGGCTTCAAGTATTTTTTATTCTAAAGATAATCTGAAAGAACAGGAAGCAGACCCTTCATTCCAGGCTAGTATATTAAATGTGGCAGAATTAAGTAAAATACCACCCATCTCTGCTACAAACCTACAATTCTTCTTCCTCCATCCCATTTCCCTAAGATGGCTGAAAAACACAATGAAATTTGCTTCTTAGCTAGATGTTTCTGGATACCAAAGGCTTGCTAGAGCTTATGGGAGTAGCGCAAGAAGTGACAATGGTATAGTGGAGTGAGGGCTCATGAACTGATAGGGGACAAAAGGCAACAAAGCTTCCCCCTATCTAAGAAAGTGATAGAGTGGGCCGGGCAAGGTGGCTCATGCCTGTAATCCCAGCACTTTGGGAGGCCAAGGTGGGCGGATCACAAGGTCAGGAGTTCGAGACCAACCTGGCCAATATGGTGAAACCGCATCTCTACTAAAAATACAAAAAAAAAAAAAAAAAAAAAAAAATTAGCCAGGCATGGTGGTGCACATCTGTGGTCCCAGCTACTTGAGAGGCTGAGGGAGAAAATTCGCTGAAAACTGCCCCCAGAACACTTATCTTTCCTGAGGAAGTATTTCATTGGCAGAGACTCCAAGAGCATATGGAACCAGTTTTGAGCCACCACCCTCCCATCACACTTTAATATAACCTGTCATTTGACATATACCAAGTCTCCTACCTGTCTCTGGCCATGCATTCCAGAAGATTTAGAAGGTGTGGGGGAGGAGACAACCCCAAGCCACACCCCTACTGCCAAAGCTTCTGAATGTGTAAATCCTGATTTTCCCAGAGTTGTGCTTGGTACATATTAAGCATATACTAAACGTAATAAACATATGAAGGTGAAGAAAGTTGTTCAGGCTTTATCCCACACATGAACAAACCTAGTCATTCTATTTTCATTCGGACAAGAGAATGCAAGAGACCTTCCAACAGCGTGCTTTAAAATAACGTTTAACTTGGGATAGTAAAAGGATCGTCCATGAGCACTGGCAAATAAAATATCTTTATTCTGACAAAGTTTTATATGAATCTGAGATCATATGCCAGGAAAGAAAGTTATATGTTAGATATCAGTCTTTAGCCATTATAGTTTCTTAAATTTTAGTAGCCTGAGAAATAGCTTAGCCGCACTGAGCTCAAATAAATACTTCAATTATATTTCTAGCTAGTTAATTTTGGTTTAAATTTTGTTTTTTTAATTCATCTGTAGTTTGATTTGATATTTTTTTTACTAGTTTTTTCAAATAGTAAGCCAACTGTTATGCCACTTAATGATTTTTTTAAAATAAAAATAGATTTTAAATGCCAGTTAAATGCCAAGTTTATTTTTGGTTCTTCTACTTTGATTAACTGATCTGGCTAGTCTTATAATAGTATTATTTTAAATATTGGATCTCTTAGTTTTCAATAATTGATTCAATAATTGGCCCTTATGATACCTTATCTGGTAGGAAATGTTTTCTAAATGTGTTCTTGTTTTGCCTGTTTTTCTTATTCCTTGAATTTATCGTAGAGAACCGTATTGACTGGGCCACAGTCAATTGTAATTGCAATTGTAACCACAGTTACAATTACGTGGCTCATGCCTGTAATCCCAGCACTTTGGGAGGCTGAGGCAGGCAAATTCCTTGAGTCCAAGAGTTCAAGACCAGCCTGAGTAACAGGGTGAAACCCCATCTCCACAAAAAATACAAAAAATTAGTCAGGTGTGGTGGCACACAGCTGTAGTCCTAGCTACTGTAAAGGCTGAGGTGGGAGGATCACTTGAGCCCAGGAGGTCAAGGCTGCAGTAAGCTGAGATTGTGCCACTACACTCCAGCCTGGGAAACAGAGAGAGACCCTTCTAAAAAGGGAGGCAGAGAGAGAGAGAGAGAACAATATTAATCATTGTTTAAACCGTATTTAGTGCCTTGCACATATAAATGTTCCATATATGTGATACTGAACTGAACTTTGGAAAAACATAAATAAAATAAATCTGTGAATGCATGTATGTGCGTATATCCAGATAGTATATACGTGTGTGTGTGCATATATATATGTATAATATTTTCTATGATGTACAATTTCATATGTAATATGTAAAATAGACAAAGTTATTTCTTTATAATATTCACACACAGGTATAAAAACTTGCATAAACTAGCTATGCAATGTTGGCTTTTTGAGTATCAGGCAAAAAAAATTATTGTGGATAAGATATCACTTTGCAAAGTATGTTACTGCTCTGTATGAGTACATGACCAAGACTGCTTTAAGTTTTGGTTTCAAGTTCACAAATAGACAATGGACCTTTCTGCCTATAATAGAAAACCAGTGAACAAAGAAAAACCTCAAGCCAAGGCTCTCTGTGGTAGAAGGTCCTAAAATGAAAAAACTGACCACTCTTTGTCAATCCAATGTTACTTATTCTCTGCCTTGTCTGAGTGTTTCTGATAATTGCTTTTATAGACAATTCACTTTACTTCTCAATTTGGTAATTAATCTGATTATCTCATTTAACTAGCCAACTATCCAGCCTACTCATTTTCACAGCCTTACTGTAGGTAAGATCATTCACTCCTCTTCTCAGTCTTCTCTGTAATGAAATAAAAATTCTAATCTCTCAGCATTAATGGAAAACCTCCTCTCATTGGGTTTTTACTTATCTGACTGGTAAGATCTAGAGAAAAAACCTGGTTGATTTACCAAGAGTTGCAGGTTTCTTCTCTTGCCTTTCCTCTGCTATGCAGTAAGATACTCATTGCTGGACCGGGCTACCCAAAGCTGTCCAGGGCTGATTATATCTGAGGGAATAAGCTTGTGGGGTGGGGAGGGGTCACGAAAACTGTTACTATTCCAAGCTGATTAGCCAACTCCAGCTACCTCATTGTGGCCCATGAAACTAAACTGTGTCATGCTTTTAGCTTTCCAGACCATTTTCCATCTGACAATGATACAACTTTTGTCAGAAAGGTCACCTAGCAGTGGGCCAATAATCAAGGTATCCAATGGACATTTCATACCCCTTTTCATTCTTAAATGCTGATGTCATTAAGAGTTGGAATATAAAAATATACTGTATAAAAATATACAGAAAAAGATTCATGACCCCACCTCCTTCACCTTCTCCTGATCCATACACTTTAGTAAAGGCAATTTGGTCACAGAATATGGCAGTTTCCCCAAATGGTTAATTTTTTTTCTTGATTATCTCATGGGTAATAATTAAAATAAAATGGTTGAGGAGTTACATGAGTCTATTTTTTAAATTTGGAATGCCACCATGCATTTTTTGGTCATGATGCTACTTTTTTGCCCTTAGAAACAACCTCAAGCCAGCCTGGTAGGTACTCAGACTAGGTGGCAACCTGGACCAAAGGTGGTCTAAGGAATTAACACTTAATTCTTGTTTGGCCACCTGAATTGTCTTGTTGGGTTGTTATTGTTCTTAGATCATAAGGATAATGATCACTAACTGAGTGCACTGATCCTGAGTCTGTGATAGAGGCCCACAGGAGGCAAAGTAGGGAGTGTAATCCACCTCAACACATTTTATTTAAATGCCCTTATCCTGTCGAGTGTGGTCGCTCACCCCTGTAATCCCAGCACTTTGAGAGGCCGAGGCAGGTGGATCACCTGAGGTCAGGAGTTCAAGACCAGCCTAGCCAACATGATTAAATGCCATCTCTACTAAAACACAAAAATTAACCAGGCATGGTGGCATGTGCCTGTAGTCTCAGCTACTCAGGAGGCTGAGGCAGGGAGAATTGCCTGAACCTGGGAGGCAGAGGTTGAAATAAACCGAGATCGTTCCACTGCACTCCAGCCTGTGTGACAGAGTGAGACTGTCTCGAAAAAAAAATTGTTTTAAATGCCCTTATCCCTCTTCCATTTGACACTCCAGATGCAAGATTTGGGTGCAGGTAGATTATGATTGAGGAAAAGTTGAGTTTATGGGTACTAGAATGAGACACACGGATGTTGGGGGAGTACAGACAGAGCACCAACTCCAACACCTGGGGAGGAAATGCCTTAGAATCCAAGAGGGATAGAGCAGGGAGAGACACTAATGATATTTTTGTCTTTCAGAGTCACCCTGGTGCCTTCCTCACAAAGAAACACATCCCAGTGTCCCAGTGCATCTCTCCTAAAGAATAGCAAGCTGTTTAAATTTAAACAACTCCTAGATCTGCCACTCTTCACCAGATGGTGGTAGCCATGACTTGATCACCAGTCTCTAAGTTTACCAAGGAGTCAATCAGAAACATTAAGAGGCAACCCTAGCTCCTGTAGCTCCAAGGCAAAACACCTGTCACTACCTTTAGATGTCTTCTCATCTCCATCCCCATCTGTATCAGTAGATCGTCCCATGGGATAGATGAATGCCACCTGGTAGACAAATATTATAGATCAGACTGCTGTTCTCAGGTTATCCCTCCAAAGACAAGGGCTTAACTGAATTGGAGACCTTAAGGTTTACAACCTAGCCAGGAAGCCACATCAGAGGCATTGTCAACCTGTGTCCTTGACTGATGTAGGTCACACATTGGGTGAATGACTATCATAATTAACATTTTCACTCCAAGGGTACTATGTGTGTCACCAAGATTGTACTATTTTTATGAATGCTATGCATTAATTGTCTTTCCCCCAAGCCTGCTGTAACCTGTACCCAAGGAATGGTCATAAGAGTCCTCCAAATGTTTGATGAAACACCACTAATCAATCACGTAGTCCCCAGATGAATGTGGAAATCTCTCTGGAAAAGGCCACTATTCAAGGAGCTTCCGGGGGGAAGAAATGACCGAATGTTTCTGTGCACTCTGTGGGTGGTTATTTTTATGACTGATATGATTCAATTAGAAATAGTGATAATAAATATGTCCCTGATTTTAGCTGAAATTATCAATGACACCATTATGGAAACAGAGGCATTTATGTCACCTCAACTATCTGGCAAGACTCTTACGGAGAACAGTATTGTCCTATGCATCCCTCTTTGAGACCAGAAACCTGTGCAATCTAATATACTCTAGTGTACCTGGATTTGTTCCCTTGGACAAGAGAAAAGGTCAGTGCAGAGACTTAAAGAGAAAGCTACATGTCTTTTTAAGCTATATTTTAAATTTTATAGGATTTGCTTAGCTAGCTGAATCTGGAAACCTGAGGAAGGCAGACATGGTTGAGGTGAATAGTGTAGGTCGGTGCCATCCTGCTGACTGGAGTCTGATTGATAGTAGCCTTACACATGATGTGAAAATCTGAGTGCAGCTAAGAATATGTAGGGCCACAGAGTGTTTTTTTGGGGGGGAGAGGCAGTCTTCCAGTTCTCTGAGCATCCAGTATGTTATTGCTGAGCACGCCAGACTTCAAGGCTTATTTGTCTCTTGATACTTAGCAGTTTTTCTAGCTAATCGCATAAGCAACTAAATAGGTCAAGTCTACCAGCGTATGACAACCATGTAACTGCTTGCTCCCTGGTGGACAGGGAATCTGCTCGTTTGCCATTTCCCACAATGTTTGATCCTTGATCAAAAAGTTCTGGGCCCTTAGTCCTGGATTCCCCAGCTGTGAAGCAAACCCACTGCTTGTGTAACATCTACCTGGTTCCATTGCATTGCTCCATTGGTACCTGAGAGGCAAAGGAGACAGATATAACTATGCTGATGCTCATACTGCTCACTGTGTCATGAGTAATAACATCCTTTACGTCTGACCCAAGAGTCTTGTGTCTTCTGTCAGCATTCATGTAATGGAGGAAGGCTGCCTTTTCACTTGCAAGTAGAGTAAAATTAAATCTCAGAACCTTCACAATCTTGAGAGGAAATAACATACACTTTGAATGAGATAACTGTACTCTATTTAAGCATCTCACTCATTTTCAAAAAACAGATGGAATATATCTTTATAATTTGACAAAAGGCACACTACTTAGAAAGTAGCCAGACTCGGACTTGAACTAGTATATGAATGTAGAACATATTTTTGGCTATTGTCTATGCTTCCCTATATGTTCATGTAGAATATTGAAACATTAGAATATTTTACATTTTGTTTATAAAATTTCCATATCTATCTTATGTAATTCTGCTTATAACTCAGTAACTATGATTTTTTTAAATCCTATTTTCTAAATTGGAAATCACTTCATGTAAATTTGATGAGTCTCATCATTATTCTTTTTAATTTTCTGTGATATATGCACATTCTTAAACTAGAGCTTTAATTGTAATATGCCCATGCTACACATCATAATCTATCATTTGCATATAACAGTTAAAGAGAGTTGATTCAATATTTAAAATAATTTAAATATACTTCTATCATAGCCCTTTAACTAAAAAGTTCCACATATTTAGATGCCAGGAATTTGCTAAGTAAAAATACAATCTTTTAGCTCCTTTGCTCCCAAGTGTAATTCATATGATGTGCTGACTTTAAAATTATCCCTGCACTACCATTCAATAATTAACCAGAAGGAGAGAAAGGCAAATTTAAAATCATTTCAAAATGTTATTGAAATGTTTTCTGAAGCAGAGAAAAAAATACTTCACAAGATTTCTCCTTCATTTTAGCCTGGCATTCTTCTACTCCCTCTGAAGCTTTTGTTCCTATCAAGGCACTTACACAATTTCAGCAATCTGCCCACCCCAGGCTGAAGGCAATATTTCGTCAGCACAAGAAGAAATTATCTTGCCTCAAATTAGCCCTCCCTTTAGTCTGTTAGGTCACAATTTGTGACCAAAAAATTTTTTTTCTGTGATATTTCACAAGTTATTAAATTCACCTCTCTTGAACACAAACTTACAGATTGTGACTTTTCAATTCCACACCATAGTCCAATTTCTAAGTTTACTTCTTAGGAAAATTGTTCATTCTTCTCCGGATTTCATTTGTCAGTCCTTCATTGTGTTTCTTATCCTTACATTCTAAGATCTGATAATGGAAATAAATTTCTGAAACGTAATCCATTTCTAATGTGGGGGTTCTCTATAATTTTATATTGAAACATATTTCAATATAAACAACTCAAATTATGTAACAATAAAAAACTGATAATGTGTAATTCTTACTGTAGACTATTTTTGTTTAATGTTTACAAAGTTTAGGAGCATGTCAGAGGAACGATACTTCCTCCAGTTGGGAACTCAGCTTCGGGTCATACTGACTCAGATTTCCAAATCGGCACCATTACTTTTTAGTGTATGAATATGGATAAGCTCCTTAACTCTCTCTGTCTTGGAGTATCTGTCAATATAATGTAGATAATACCTACTTCACAGGATTGGATGCTGTATAAACAGCACCTTGCCTAATACTTGACACTTACTTGTTACAGAATAAGTCAGAGCTCTTATTACCTGATGAGAAATTTAGCAGAAAATTCAATAGGAGTACAGTAGATGGCTTCTTCTTCATTCTTACTCACCTGACTATTTCTTCCCATTACAACAATGTGAGATATCTTCTAAAACAATAGGAAAATAAAGAAATTTTGCAGATGCAGACAGTGGAGGAAAACAGAAAAGTTTGAGACCGACAAGAAAATCAAGTGACCCAGTATCAGAAACAGCTCAATCATAAATATGTTTAACTAATTTTTCACTAAAACTAGCACTTTTCACTGAAGTTGAAACTTTTATCATTATTTCCTTAGGGACATTTTGTACACCTGCACCCTTGGATTCAACATTTACCAACATTCATTGGGATGCCCCATGTATCATAGGTTGTGCAATTTTACATGTATTATATTTCTCCTGCCTGAAGACTACCCTTTGAAACAGATATTATTTGTATCTATTAAAGCATTGGGTTTTTTTTTAATCATTTTATTAGCTACGTCTTTATAATAGCCAATAACATTTAAGGACTCCAAATTTTGAAATGGCCTTCAAAATACTGAAATCATTCTTAGAAATACAAAACCTTTTTAAAAAATAAGCTTGAAAAACTTGTTAGAATGCATTAAAATACTCTAACGCAATAATTAAATTTTGTAACTTTCCTTTGCTTTTTAAAATTTTTTCCTTCAGTTCAAAAATGATACTTAAAATGTCATAATTTTCTGAATCCAGAATTTTTATTCACATACAGCCCAACCACTTACTTCACAAGTAAGTGTAATGTAACTTCACAATCATTACTTACTCGTTTTATATTAAGCTTCAATTCAAATTCAGCATTAATCTTGACTGCATTTCATTTCCATACCACAATATATTTTTATTTCTGTATGCATATTGTCAGTGAGATGTTCTAATTACCTATTTTTATTCTTATTTCAACTTCATCAGAGAAAAAAATAAATGTCAACCTACCATCATGTAAATTAGAACTCAGAATTTAAATCTTAGGTTTTTGAAGTAATAATTAAAGGGAGACAATAATTTGGTTTAAGTTTAATTATACTAGATTCTTAACTCTGTGTAGGAAAGAGTGTGATTTATCATTCTTTATTCTTTTGCCATCATACTTGAAACTGCCACTAAATATTTTATAAATTAATATATTGAATCCTTATTAATTATTTTCTGTGTGTTTGTGTGTGTGAATTATTTTAACTTAAAAATAACTTTATAAAAGACAAAGGTTTGAGAATGATTTTTAAATTATTCCAATTCTTATTTTTTAAAACAGATGCTCATTTAATTCAATTCTGATTTCATGATATACCAAATTTACGTTTCATAGATTTATGAGAAAATATAGGAAATGAATACTATTTGCTAAAAAGTAGCTTTTCGGCTTCTTGAATAATACATTCTCTGAATATGAAAAATGCATTTAAAATAAATTTTAAAACACTTAATATTGATATAATCTGTAAAATTTAAGAAATCTCCAAATTTATTCCCACTGTGTCATGGAGATCATCTAAATAACCTTAAGCAACAGTAAGTTACAACTTAACATTGTTCTCAGCTATTTCCTTAATCTCTGTTCTTTTCATCATTAGTTCCAATAGTGGAATTACATTGCATCATTGGTTTCAGAGACTTTAAGATATTATTTAATTTACTGTTAGAAATTGGGTAGGTTAATTGCAAAATCTAGAATCTGTAAACTATTTTACTCAATCCATACAGGCAATTCCTCCATCCCCTCAAAAAAAAAAAATGTGTAGTTCATTTTAAAAGCCAACTAAAAGTCACTAAATTATCCGTTATCACCTTCAGTTAGTTACCTTATAAAATGGCTGTGCTGCTATGTATCTTACTATAAAACTGTTAATCAATGTATTATATGTTTCACATATCTATGAAACTATGAGATTGAATAAGATAGAATTAATTTCTTAAAGCCATGAATTACTGTGTATATGAAAGAGAACTGGGAATATAAATTATTTTATTATAGGAAAATGTAGTCATGCATATGTATCATGCAAGTGTACAGTTGATCTTTTAGTCAAAATGTCAATATACTTAAAAGATAAAATCATGATTAAAAGCATGCAACCCAGGTTTCCTTTAGTCCTTCTCTGCGGCTCGCTATTTATTCAGAAACACTATGAAAATATACAGCTGTAAAAACTGGCAATGTGAAATGAACTACATGTGAGATAATACAATCATGTCATGGCAGGGACCATAATATCAGGCAACCATAATCCTGATTAAGATCCCTAATCCAAGCCACGGGGAACCATGCTTCCTCATATGACCACACCAGCACATTCTATGTCACTGTAAACAACTGGAGTGACAAGCAAGCTATAGGTAGTGCATAAGAGGAAAGCTGTTGCCTTAAAAAAAAAACTCCCCAAATCCTTAAAAACCTAAAAAAAATTACATATTGGGCAGCAGGTTCTTTTATCAAAGATATATAAACATATAGACATTACTCCTGACACAATTGCAGTTAGAACCAAAGAGCCAGAGCAGGAGAAAAATCCCAAAGCAGTAGTTCTACAGATGCAAACAACATTAATGGCAAGAAAATGAGATGGGGGTTAGGCTAATCACTTTTGTTGTTGTTCTGTTTTGTTTTAATTCTAAGTGTAATAAGAAAGTAGGAAGACCAGTTGCAGTGGCTCACACCTGTAATCCCAACACTTTGGGAGGCCAAGGCAGGTGAATCGCTTTAGCCCAAGAGTTCGAGAACAGCCTGGGAAACATGTCAAAACCCCGTCTCTACTAAAAATACAAAAATTAGCCAGGCGTGGTGGCAGATGCCTGTAGTCCCAACTAGTTGGGAGACTCATGTGGGAGGATAGCTTGAATCTGGAGTGTAGAGGCTGCAGTGAGCCAATGTTACACCACTGAAATCCAGCCTGGGTGACAGAATGAGACCCTGTATCAACCTGTCTCAAAAACAAAAACAAACAAACAAAAAAACAGAAGAAAGAAGGAAGGAAGAAAGGAAGGAAGGAAGGAAGGAAGGAAGGAAGGAAGGAAGGAAGGAAG
>NW_012099210.1:7090347-7110795 GCF_000951045.1 Mandrillus leucophaeus
AGGGAGGGAGGGAAAGAAAGGAAGGAAGGGAAGGAAGGGAAGGAAAGGAAGGAAAAGAAGGAGGGAGGGAGGCAGGGAGGGAGGGAGGCAGTGAGGGAGGGAAGGAAGGGAAGGAAGGAAGGAAGGGAAGGAAAGGAAGAAAGGGAAGGAAAGGAAGGAAAAGAAGGAAAGGAAGGAAAGGAAGGAGGGAGGGAGGCAGGGAGGGAGGGAAGAAAGGGAAGGAAGGAAGGGGGCCTTCCAAGCCCCTGGAAAAAATTGAGGTAGGTAGACAAAATTCCTTCCTGGTACCAGAAGCTAACAATTGATACGTGTTCTCTTTCAAAGAATGGGAAACAGAAACAATTCACTAAAACTATGGAATTTATAATTAATAGTAAATAAAATTAAGAATAAATATGCTAACATTCATAGAGTGCTTGCATTCACTCATTTAATCCTCCTGAAATCAGTGGTTATTTCTATTTTATAGATCAGGAAAAGGAAGACCAGAGAAATTAAGGTAAGTAGCTTTCCCTGAGTCATGGAGCTGACACAGGTCAGTCAAAGTGGGTTTTAAACTCAGGCATCTGGCTCCAGAGTACACAGGGTTAATACTACACTGTACCTGCTATATCCAAGGCTTTAAAACAGTGATACTGTCTAAGATAGATGCTCAAACAACTAAGAGATGTCTCCCCCAGGTCACGTGGGAGCCAGAGGGGCAGGAGGCTCATAGGGATAGGAAGGCCAAGGAGCTTGTTCTTTTGATGGTGATGGTACCGCCAAGAATTCTGCATGGTGTGGCCATCTTCCAGTTATACTTTTATACACTGTACTTCAAATATAATCTACACAAAAAGCAGAGTCTTTCTCTAAAGGCACTATAGAACAGCACAGCAGTGACAAATATTGTTTAAATGGGATTTAAAATGCATTTCTGAAAATAATTGCTTGGTGTCATCAAAAAGTGTCAAGATCAATGAAACAGGAAAATGAGCCATAAGGAAAAGACAAGCAAGGATGAACAAGATAGTATAAAGAGGTTGGCAGAAATAAGAAAAAATGCAAAATATTCTAAATACAAAGGCTCAATTAAAAGTCATCTTGAAGGCAATAAAAAGTAGAATTTAAAACACAAAATTGATGAGAGCACTGTGAAAATAAAGAAGTAGGTCACTGGAAGAAAAACTACAAGAAATGTGATAGGTGTGGGAGAAAGAGAATGGAGTACAAATCTCTACATTCCTTCCTCCATTTCACAAATACTTAACAAGTATTTACCTAGGACTGACCAAAATCGAGACCTCTTGCCTTTAAAATCATGTCCATATTTTTACAGAATTTATAAACGGAAAGAAGCAGAACACTTGATTTCATTTTGCTTGACTTTTAATGCCTGCAGAGGAAACCAGAACAGCCTAAACGATATTCAAAGTTATTAATAGTAAGCTTTCTAGAGCTGGAGACAAAGAGGTCACAAACCTATAAATCAAAATAAAACAATGAAGACCAGACAAGCATCATGCAAATGGACCAATATATACATCTTGTTTTGAGCATCAAGGGTAATGAAAACATGCTATTTAGTGTAGAGTCCAGGTATTTCCACTGATAAATCCACCAATCTTTACAAATGTTATCTTGTCTTTGGCTCTGTCCTGACCATCCTGTTTGAAATTTCAACCCACTCTCCAGCTAGATCCCACTCTGTTCGACTTTTATTTATCCTTTGCACTTAAAATCTGCTAACACACTACACAATTTCTTGTGAATTATGACTAGAATGTAAACTTCTTGAGGGATGGGACATTTTTAATGCTGTTCAGGTATGAATTCCAAGAACAGAGGACCCTGATGCATATTAGGATATCAACAAGTGTTCGATTTATTAAGGAGTGAAGTACCTAGGAAGTTGGTGGAGAGCAGCCTGCACACACAGTAGGAAATAGCAGGCCTCAAGCACTTACACTTAAAGAACCTGAAATGTGGTTGGAATGGTAGATTGGAAGAGGGAACTGTATGCTAAGTCTGGAGACAGTTCTAGTGGCTATAGATTGAGCCTTTGCACTGTCCAAGGTAAAAGAAAAAAGGGTAGTTGCGTCCAGCATGCAGAGCCTTG
The DNA here is from genome assembly GCF_000951045.1 of Mandrillus leucophaeus. Classification (NCBI taxonomy): domain Eukaryota; kingdom Metazoa; phylum Chordata; class Mammalia; order Primates; family Cercopithecidae; genus Mandrillus; species Mandrillus leucophaeus. Next base: position 7,092,446 of record NW_012099210.1, read on the forward strand.
GAAACATCTTGGGGTTGATTAGATCATTGTCTTCTCCATCCTCCTCCCTCCAGACCCAGTCACCCCTCCTCCTTCCTCAGAATTTTATCAGGAACTGCTTTAAAATTTTACTCTTTTGACTGGACATGGTGGCTCATGCCTGTAATCCCAGCACTTTGGGAGGCTGAGGTGGTCAGGAGTTCGAGGCCAGTCTGGCCAACATGGTGAAACACCATTTCTAATAAAAACGTAAAAATTAGCCGGGCGTGGTGGCACACACCTGTAATCCCAGCTACTGGGAGGCTGAGGCAGGGGAATCATTTGAACCTGGGAGGAGGAGGTTGCAGTGAGCTGAGATCGTGCCACTGCACTCCAGCCTGGACCACAAAGCAAGACTCTGTCAAAAAACAAAAAACAAAAAACAAAAACAAAAACAAAAAAAAAACAAAAAACCTTACGATTTCTTTTCTTTTGACTGTGGAGTTGCTAAATTCATAGAATTACATACATAATTCTCACAGATCTACCATCTAATGTATTCATCCCTGTTTCTCTCCCACTTCACACACTATACACACACACCTGACACACCACACACACTACACACCACATACACATACCACATGGCATACACACACACACACGGCATGCACATACACATCACTATACACACACCATCAGTACTACTCATAACAGCCAAGATGTGGAAACAATGTTAATCTTCTATCGATGGATAAATGGCTGAAAATAATGTGTTATAAACATACAACGAAATAGTCTGCCTTTTAAAATAAGGTAATTTTGCAATATGCAACAACATGGATGAACCTTGAGGACATTATGCTAAGGTAATATTCCCATTACAGAAGGGCAGACTACCTTTTTAAAAGCATTAAATGAAGTTGCAGGGACTAACATGGTTCACTTATCTTAATGCTCAGGTCCAATATTCACAGACTCTATTTTTTTGTCACTGATATATCCCAATATATCCCAGGACACCAAACCATTCTACGTTAATCACTGCGACCTTCTGTATGTTTTGATAGCAAGAAATATCCCTTAATATTCTACTTTGTTTTAAGAAATATCTTGGCTATTCTTGCACAGTTTTTCTTCCAGATGGACTTTAGAATAAACTTGACACGCTCTCAGAAAAAAAAGCAACCTGCTGAGATTTTGATTAAGATTGCACTGAATTTCATATGTATTTGGGAAGAGTTGACGTATTTGAAGCATAGGACCTTTAGTCCAGTAATCTTTTAAGTTTAACCATATGTCTTTCGTTCGGTGTTGTAGTGGGCAGGAGTGCTGTGGCTAGAGAACAGATTGTGTGTGTGTGTATGGTGTTCGAATGATGGGTGTTTGTGGTGTATGTACATTTAGAGTGTGTGTAGTCTGTATATGTGCATGGTATGTGTGGAGTGTATGTGAATGCTCTGTCTATGTGTAGTGTGTGTAAACATGTAACACTGTTTCCACATCTTGGCTCTTATGAATAGTGCTGATGGTGGTTGCCAGAGGCTGGGAGGACCAGGAAATGAAGAATTGTTCAATAAGTATAAAATTTCAATTATGCAAAATGAATATGCTTTAGAGATCTGCTGTTCAACATTGTGCCCACAGATAACAACACTGTATTCTACCCTTAAAAATTTGTTGAGAGTATATCTCATGTTAAGTACTTTTATGATAATAATACAATATAATAACAATAAGTAGAAACAATCTGAATGTTCAATCTAAAGGGAACGGTTTTATAAATCATCATATATTCTGTAAAACATTTTATATAGGAAGAGTGTGCCCAATGTAAATTTAACTTCTAAGGAGAAGGCAAGTTACAGTAGGACATATGTACATATGTGATTTTATATGAATACATATATATAGTGATTATATTTATATGTATATATAATTACACCAATATACATACATACATCTTTTAATTTTTAAAAAATAATAACACTGAAAACGGCAACAATATCAGAGTTAAATGTGTTTGCTTCTATACATAACCACGGCTAAAATCATCAGATACCACACTAAACTATAGACAGCAGGGTTTGCCCTGGAAGAATTTCACTTTTTATTTTATGGAGTTCTGGTTTATTGAATATTTTAAAAAGAAGACATATTTCATATTTTACTTTTATAACTAAATGTATATTTGTGTATGTATCATAGTATCAAATAAAAGGCTTTTTCCAAAAATATATTATCTAATTTAAAGTTCATATTAACTTTTGTGAAACACAACCACACATTAATACCTCAGTTTTACAAATGAGAAAACAAGTCAAAAGATGCTCCACAGAATGTAACTAAAATGCTTCGGCACCAGACAAGTGACAGCTGCCCACATTTGCCAAACACCTCCCACATTAGGTGGAGCATTGTGTCTCTCAGTAAAAGCTCAATGGCATGAATAAAAGATAGACTGTTTCTAGAGACCAGCAATCTCAACATCTAATTTGAGGCTCTTTCTCCTCTCACACCTTGTACAGGTGAGCATTTTGCTAGACATCGCTCAACAGGTATGTGCTAAAGTCTGTTGGCCAGCAGTCCTAGAATAGAATGGGCTACAATGAGTCTAGAATAAAATGGGCTGGCTCAGCCAGCTATAGCCACTGATTTTGATGCAAGTATTTTGAAAACTATTTTTTATCCTTAAGAGAATATTTTATAAAATTGAATAATACAGCTTCTTCTAATAAGCATATTCTGTGACTCTTAAGCACCCTTCCCAATTTAAATTAATAAATTGCAATAATGCTAACAAGGTAATTAACTAGTATTCTAGGTAACCTACTTTAAATGTTGTCAACATCAGGTCATTCAACTCTGTTATATAGCATGCTTTTTCATAATTATCACAAAAAACTTTAAAACATGATTTGAGTTCAGTGACTCAAACATTAATAAGCAACACAGACTTCTACACTGCCTTCTCAAATGCTAAATTCTTTGCCTTGCATTTGGTACAAAACATGACCCAGGATCCTTAACTGAGTAATGCCCAAAAGGTATCACTTCATTTAGCAAGGTGGTCAGGTGTTTAAAAGATACAAAGCAAATAACTATGTCAATATAACAGTGAAATCATTGAGATATAATAATAAAGGAAATTGGAATACTTCAATACTGTCTGGACAACATAATTGGCAAACTGCATTTTTAATTTTGGTATGAAGAGGTATTATACGTCCACAGAAATCCACAGAAGCTTTTGAACGTCCACCCAGCTTGGCATTTCTTCTTTTCTGACTGCATCTTCTCAGTGCCACTCTTAGAATGAATCCTTCTATTGTACAAATAGACACTGTACCTCAGCAGTAGACCTCAATTCCTTTAAATCCTCAGATAACCTCACACGATTACAGAATTTAGCACTGCATCCCAACCTTTGTTAAGACAATCTTCACAGTTTGCGTTTCAGTCCATCACTCAGATTATATGCATGATAGTTAAAGAAAGGCACATGAGGAAATTTACAATCTAGTAGGGGAAAAGAAAAGAACACTAAAATTATGGCCCAGGATTCTGTGAACTATTCTACAAGGATATTCCAAAGATGCCCTTTTCTTAGAGTTTGAGTTACTGTCATTCATACTCCACTGGGGAAATCCAACTCGTCAAAATCCAATTTCCCAAGTAGAAATTCAATTCTTTCCTTATGCTGTAACGATGCTTTGGGCTCCACACTGATTTAGCAAAGGGGATAAAAGGGAAAGCACTTCACAAAGAAATGCAAAAATAAAGCAGCAGGTATTCTTATATGACTCAAAAAGAGGCCTGTTTTTCCAGTGTGCATAATAAAAAAAACTCATAAATTATTTCATCTAGAAAGCTACCAAACCAACATGAAACATTAAAGACTTTAAGCCTATTAGATTGACTCTGGAACATTAAATAAAAATGCCCTTCATAAGCTAAAGACGTAAAAATTCCATTAAATGTGGAAACAATGTTAACTGCAACAGATTACTGATTTAAAATCTCCAATTTTATAGAACACAGATTTTCTTCTAAAATTGTGGAAAATACGTCATAATTATGCACCAAGCCCAATTAAGGAGTAACAAGAGGGTCAGTAAACATCATAGATTTCCTTAAAGTATAAACGTAAGAAGAAAAAAATTAAAATTGAGACATTCTTGATAGAGAAATCAACATGTTTAATATTAAAAATCTAAATGTAATCTAGTAAAGAGTCATTCTTTCAATCAAAATTGTTTACTGAGGAGCACTGATTTGTGCCAAGGGATATGTGTATTGCTGTTAAACAATGTATATGTGTTTGCTAAATTAAAACATAGCATTCATATAGAAAATAAAAAGAAACTATGGCTGTTCAAAAAGCAGATTATTCAAAAAGGTGGAATTGCAATCCAGTTATTCCAAGATACTTGTAAATGTCACTAAGAGGACAGTCTTCCTTGATGAAGGTTGCTTAATGTCCTTAGTAATATTTCCCCCTAGTATTATAGGTCTGTATCCCTCACTTCACTGTGAGCTTCCTGATGGCTAGAATGTTGTCTTATCCTCATTTTTATGTCTAATTAAACAGTGCTTGGCATTTAGTGTTGGGTATTAGAAGAGAAAATTATTCTTTGTTAGGACGAGTAGTAGGCTTTCTTTTAAGGATGTTCAGTACCTCATCGTTCACTAGTATTTACTGAATACCTACTATGTGCTCAGCATTGTGCACAAACATCTCAATATGACTAATCACTAAACTATTTTGATTGAAAATGAGAAATCAGATAATTCATTTATTCTTCAGCAATATTTTGTGCTTCACATAAATGGAAATATTCATCAAAAGTAACTATCACACTTGTTCATCAATGAGATTCATTATGACTTTGAGGGCAAGTTGCCATTTGGCAAGTTAATCTTCTTTGCTGGGGAAATGAAAAGACAGAATTTTTCTGTGAGCACTCTTCTAGATATATTTATTCCTGGATCGCTTTCTCTCCTCCACTCAGTCATACTGCAACATATTGCATGCTGCTCTAACTTGGAACAAGCACCAACCTCAAAATTCAATTTGGAGAATCTTAAAAATAGACTGAACATATCATGACAAATCAAACGTTTTGAAATAACACTGTTGGCAAGGTGGTTTCTACTTAAAATTGAAAATGTTAACATTTTGCAAGAAGGTGAATTAGTTTCATTGGCAGATATTTTTAAAGAACGTTGAAAGGAAATACTGAATAAGAATAAAAGTTTTAATGTAAAATCATTTCTCTTAAAGGAAATAAAAACATCAAAGAAAAATGACAAGAAAATACATGTCACTTTTTATCTGGCAAAAACAACCTTATCTGACCAGCTTCCTAAAAATAAAGCAATTGAAATTCTTACCCAATAGCCCAAGACATAAAATTATAGAATATATTAATCTGGTTCTTTAGTTAGATTTGAAATGTCATCTCCCAATTCAGCAAAACCAAACTTTTCTCATAGATTAGCTTTGAGGAGATTCCAGACACCTCCACATTACATTGCTGAAAGTGAACACATAACAGTCCCTGAAAATAGCAAGGCATTTGCTTCAGGAAAAAAAAAAATACCATAATGTTTGGGCTCAGAATCTACAGTACAAGTGCCTAGAGGCATTAAATCCAATTACATGTATTTAATCCATAGCCATTCCCTCTGATACAACTCACTCATTTATTCATTCAACCAGCAAATATTTAAATGCCAGGCTCCCTATACTACTTGAAGAGCTTACAGATAAACATATTAACGGTTAGTCATTGGATCTCAGGAAAACTTAAACCTCAGTTCAGTTTATGTGTGTATCTGTGTTTATCAGAAACTTCTAGTGGCTAATACTTCGCAGAACTAAAATTTTAGAAGTGTATGTGTTTTAAACTACAGATACAGCTTTAGACAACACTTCAGAAAATTTAATTTGATGAGAAATATTTTTTAAAGAATTCAGGGCCATTTAGTCATGGTAAGCCCAAGCAATCACACTTTTCTGATACACTATTGTCCTGGAAATCATATTTTTTAAAAAAGATGTTAAAAGGAAGATCACTCATACAGTGTGGGTTTCTTGTTTTTATCTGTTTGTATATAGACCTGCAGTTGCTAGCTTTCACCATAAATTGATAAGCATGTTCCTAGAAGGCACAAACCTGATAGGGTTTATGCAGTAACCTTTGATTATTCAAAATGATTCACTGTCATCAGTGAGTATTGTCCGGTGAGCAAAGAGAAGTCGTGAAAAGAAGATTGCAAGTATTGGATTGCCTCAAAGACAGGGAAAAAAATACAGTAAAAACTCGCCAATATAATATAATCCTTATGACCTATGCCTGCATTTTTCATGAACTCACTTATTTCCACAAAATCTTGAAGTCTTTCACTTTCGAACGTCATGATATGAATACTTAGAAACTATACTATATTCGGAGGGAAAAAAAAATCTTAAATCAGACTGTGTCCTAAATTTATTCTGTTCCCATAAAACAAACCATGTAAAGAAGCACTTTCCAATGTGCTAATTAGTACAACTCTGGCCTTTCATTTCAAATAAAACTGTTGTAGACATCTTTTTAAAGATTCATCCTAGGGATTTGTGGTAAACATTTATCTTTCTCCTACCTCCATGGTCTCCATTTATAATTACAAGACAACTTTGTTCAGAAAACAGTTTGCCAAGTGGGTTGAAGTATGGTTGACAGCATGATAAACTAAGCAAATATTTTTAGGTCGAACAGTGATTTCTTTAAAAACACCCAAATAACGAAAAGAGAAAACAATAAACAAGGACAACCATTCTGTGAGGCCATAGATATCTCTGCCTTTGGGCTTGGTGATGAAAAAGTAGAGAATGATTCTCCTGGCAAACACAATCTCATACTAGACTGACTGAATAATCTGCATGGCTCCTAAGAGGAGTCTGTTGAAATTTTACCCTACTTCAATATGTGTGATATTGGGAGGGGACCTTGTAGCAGGACGATTCACACTGCAACAACTGTATAAGCTAACTGATTAGCTTGTCGAGCGCCATGGACTTTGACAGCAGACACAGGACTCCTGGGTAACAAAAGCAGAAATATCAGCACAGTTGTTGATCAGTTAGTGCTGATTCCCCAAGCCCTAAATTCCACAGGGCAACCCAAAGGGCTAGGTAGAGACTGTATATTCAGTAGGGTGCATCATCAGAGAGGAGCCCTGAGTTTAAGGAGCACACTACTTTTACAATACACATTAAGCAAGCCTCTGTTCTACTCATGGGGAGACCAAGCATACCTCAGGTAAACATGATGCATTCCTGGGATGCATGGCCGCAGTTTCCAGAAATGGCTGCTGCATAAACAATCCTGAGAAAAGGCCCAGGTGAAGGAATAGTCAGGGCCTTGTCATTTTGGCACACCCAGGAAGACAAGTGGGAGCACAAGATGACGGCGGTGGACTGCCTTCCAGCAGATCTGAACACTGTTTTGTGTTTGGGAAGCCACGTGTACAGGACTAGAAACATAAAAGCAGCTAAAAGACAAAACACCCACTTTTACTTTGCCTCCTAAAGAAGCCACATGAGGACAGAAGCCCTGATTTGCTTTGCTGACTAATGCAATCTCTGGGCCTTATACAAAATCTCGCCTGTACTAGAGTTTTTAATATATTTTTCTTGAATGAGTAAATGAATTCTGTTTGCCAGTGTACTTGTCACATTCTATTGAGCATTCTTCTGATTAACCACACAGATCTTGTGTATTTTCTGCTTGAAGCACTAACCCTGGCTGTATTAAAATTTGTCTTGACCCTGTAGACTAACATTAAAGGCTTTCTAGTCTCTGATTTTATCCTCTGGTTCCCAAACCCTGGCTTTAAATCTCCTATCCTTTATCTATTTCAGAGCTTGTATAGCGCTGCTGTCCACAGTCATGGGCTCTTACCTGCCATTTTACCCAATTCTCATACTTATCCATCCTGGATAAGGGTTAGTGTCTAGTTTCAAAATCTGGCCTTACCATCCACTAACTGTGTGAACTCAGACAAGTTTTATAACCTCTCTTGAATGCACATTCTTCAAATAATAACAGTAATAGAATCCATCTTATAAGGATTCAATGAAGTAAAGCACATGTAACCAGTTTACAGAACAGGCTGGACTCAGAAGGCTTAAGGAAAGAATAACAAACTTTACTTGTTTCTATCACTTAGTTTTAACACCTCCAAAATCAGCTTTGGCACCCTTATCTTCCTCTTTCCTAGACCAAATTTTGGGCATACGCTTTAGCACTTTAACGGCTTTCAGAAATTAATTAATAAGCAATTCTTAGGTGATGTATTTTAAGCTACTAAGACTCTAATCTTAACCAAATAAAATTTCAACACTTCCCTAGATCAGGAAAGACCAGCAAATCTCACCAGCCAACAGTGGAGTGAGGCTTCTGTCTTTCTCCAGTACTCTTTCCTGTGTTCTTCCTCACCTCCTGCAAGCCCCACCCTGTACTCACTGTACAGCTTCTGGGGCCCCATACTGGAGATCAAGGGGACAAATGCGATGATAAAAGGAAAGTCTTACTTTACTAAGATTGTTGAAATACAAATATTGGTAATCTCTTATTATTTTCTGACTTACTCAAAGATCACTCTCTCCTCTTTCTGGGGGTCTCTCCACTACCCCATTCCTTGTCAAAACAGGCAGATTCTCCCTGGCAGACCTCTCAGGACTCCCACGCAATTGCTGCTGTATACTGCATACATCTTTCTGCTAGGATCATCACATGCATTAAAAGTACATGGACTTGAAAATGCAGGCACTCTAGTAAGTGGCCTACGTTTTCTACATCCCCCTAAAATGCAAAATTTTAAACATGAAGAAGTAAACACTCTTATATCTTATGGTAACTGACACTTTATAACCTGTTTGATTTTTTGTGGGGGCGATAACTTTCTTCAAAGCATTTAACTTCACCATGGAAGTACAGTGAGAAATGAGAGACATGCAACATAGCTAAGCATTAGTGTATCTATCATTCTATCATCATATCCTCCTAGTCATTCTTTTGGGAAGCCTCAGATGAGTTCAAGGGTGTCAGGTTCAGAAAAACTATGTAAGAGAAACAACAAAAGCAAATGGAAGAGATGATTGAAGTTTATGCAACAACACCATTAGGAAAACATCAGAAGTGTCAGAGAGGGTACAAATTATCCTTGGTGTCTGCTGCTCTGTTTCCCTAGCCATTTAGTTTCTAGAGTTGGATTACTAAAGTTATAGATTGTTCTATAAATCACTGCATCACCTGTGATGGAAAAACAAATATTCCTTGGCTATCTTTCTAGTTCTCTGCTTTACGTTGGATCATCTGGTCAATCTGTCTTGAACACCGTGCTATTTTTGGACATTTTCTGTTAAAAAGTGTTCTCTCTGTCTGTTTATCTGTCATCAGATCATGCCTTCCAATGACACTGGCATTTATGAAACATGTCAGATCATTTACTTTCCTTTTTTCCTACAGGGAATGAAACTGCCTCTTATTAAGACCTGATGTAACTTGATTTCTGTGAAATCCTCAAACATTATAAATTATTACACATCATATTCCTATTAAAGAATTCTGATAAAATTAGTGTTCATTTTATATTCCTTTATTTTGCCTCAAATTCTCTTTGTTGCAAATCCTTATTTTCCCCATTGCACCATCTTTGAACTCTCGATTATCTCTAGACCTATTTATGTTTGAATAGCTAAAGCCTTTCCTAGGCAAGTATTTCAATAACAAAGTCACATATTTTACACTGAACATCAACAAAGATTTTTAAAATTATATGACAGTTTGGATTACTTGAGTGCAAATACATACGTGTGTATATAATGTGAGGACAGAGGATAAAGGGAGTAAGTTTAATTACGCATATGTATTTTCTGGCTACTTTTTTACCTTGCCCAGAAGCTTATGTTTTAATAAACTAACAATATCTAACATTTGAATGGTGTTTCGCATGGCACTTTTGAATGCATTATCCCAGTAATCAGGTTTGACTTCTACATCAATCTGTTAATTATATCAAGGGCGCAATATGTTTTCTAAAGAAGGTAACTCTAGGTCCCTAGCTTCGTTTGCTCTTCTAATTCCTAATAAAGCCTTGCATAAAGCAAATTTACACAATTTAGATTATTAAATAAAACAAATATGTTTTCCTCACATAAAAGCCCCATGATATTCCAACAAACAAGGAGACAGTCAGTTTAATTTCCCCTGTGGCGACTGTCTTCTTTACTTTACTGATTACTATTAGGCCCTAGGTACATGGTAACTTCTGGTTTTGTTGGTTAAAAATCTAATATTCAAAGATCCTTGTGATTTTTCTTTTTGCAATAGTATGCAACTTGGAAAATAGCCACCAAATGTCCATATCTTCAACAAATTTAAGGTTTTGGAGTCAACATAACACAGGACAATCTATAATAGCAAAAAATAACATTCACACCAACAAATTCTCAACCACTTGGTAAAGGTTTCTCAAACTTGAAAACAAAACTTCAGAATGAGAGTCATAAACCACTCTGAATCAAGAACAGATAACACAGCTTTTTTAAAGAACTGCCATAGACATGCTGAGGCCAATTTTGAGTAACCTTTTCCTCCAGCATATCCTCATTTTTTTTTTTCATGCAGCATGATGCCTCACTTCTTGAAAATTATCCCTTCAAATATATTTGCTAGTATTTCTTGCACCTCAGTTTTTCTTTTTAAAAAAAATAAAAAACACCTCATACTCACATACTGATTATTTTCCCAACCATATTAAAATCTATGGAAATTTTAACAGCAGGAAGCATAAACATATTTTAAATCACTATGTTAAAAAGAGGAAAAATTCATGACCATGCAAAACATATGTCAATAATAAGTGTTACTGGCCCTCTCAAATTTTCCCATCAATATTTACTTAAAAGACAACTTTTGCTAGCAGACAAACAGTAGTAAGTATCAAAGGAATATGAGAAAAATGATAAAACATCTGTTTAGACACAGGAAAGTTCTAACCAGTAAATTGCTTTTTCTGCAAAATGCAAAAAGACCACCATTTTTTCACAATTGTAGCAATATAGCACCTTGATTAAAGTCTAGAATATCACCAGTCTATTATTCACTGGGGCCGCTGACTCTCCTCCTGAACTTAAACTCAAGCAATTCCTATCTACCAGAAAGCAGCTGAATATAATAATTTGCAATATTTTTTTCTAGTTTCTTTATTATAGCTTCTCAATATCTCCATTTTGCCAGCTGCATATTTTGGCTAGACTATACTTATGTTGATTTTATTTACCTTGTATAGCAAAAAAGAATTTAGATGTAGGATGTGTCTGCTTCTTCTCACTCTCTCTGATGGCCTTCTTTTCTGTATCTTAAATATTGCTTACCTTCTATACTCTGTCCAAGCACATCTTCCCAGCTCAGTTTTCATGCATTTTATAGAAATATCAGCTGTTCCATCTCTTAATTTTCTAGACTGAAAAAATGGGTGTGGACAGATGTCTATGTGTCTTTCTGAACACTCTTCTCTCCAAAAACCAATTGGCTTTTGACCAATTAACTAACACAAGTATATGCTGAATCATATTATAAGCAAGGGGTTAAATAATTGTCATAAAAAGTACTAGATCTCATTTAGTTTGACAGCACCAGTAAATTATATTTGGAATACTACAAATGACTACCAAATGATGTACAGGTTTTCAAATGGAAGAGATTAAAAAAAAAAAGTTGTGTTCCTGTTAGAGGGAAAATCATGAAAAAAATGTTTGAGTGCAAAATGACACAGGCTAGTTTCAAGGAACCTGAGCAGTACAGCATGAAGAGTAGGTAAGAGATGCCAAATTATCTACATCTAAATCCACCAAGATATGGCTTTGCCATATATTAATTGCTACTTGTTGTGAGAATTGGACTCAGAAGAGTTTGATAAAACAGAAAGAATAAGAAGAGGTAAATACATGGATCTGCATTGCTGGGAACAGCCACATTCACCCTTTGCTCCTGATGTCCTGAGGTTTCAAAGAGGCTCTTGATGATTGTTGCAGTGGTGGAGGAAGAGGGAAAAAGAGGGTTCAGTCCCTGCACAAGGCTGAGTCAATTCCTGATTGAGAGCAGCTCCAAGATATGTTGAAATTCTACTAAAGGTTTTGTTCAAAAAGAGTATTAAGAAGGCACAAAATAGAAAAAAAAAGACTGAAAATTAATTTTTTCACAACAATGCTAAAAGCAAAAGCCACCAGCGAATGGTAGAGCTCAAGAAGCAATTCAAGTAAGACAAAGTTACGTCAATAATACTAAGTGTTATTGAAAATGTGAGGAGGATGAAAGAGAGTCGTAATTCCACAACAGAATATTAAATGTTGTTTTCTTTCCTTTTTCAATTTTAAAATTATCTTTTCAATATACTTTATAACTATTTTTAAATTTACACACATTTTTTCTAGTGGTCATAAAAACACTTATTGGAAGATTCCAACAAGTAAGCCAACCATTATAATTATTAACAGCCTATTCCCACTTCATACCTCAAGTTACATAGAAAGCTACATTTTAGCATAACAAATTAGTATTCTCTGGCTCATATTGCAAACATACCCACTAAATCTGCTTTCCCTGTACCAGTGGACATTATCCCCTGAGAGTCCATGTCTATTTTTGGTTTGCTCTTCAACGAAAACCAATACATTTTATAATTCAGTTTTGGCAACTACTATTCTAAACAAAGGGAAATGTATTTTTTCTTGATTTTTTTTTTTTCAGTTAACTAAAAATTCATTTTGTGACAGCTTTATTTATGGTGTACAGCAATTCATGATGTAGGCAGAAAATATTTTCATTTGGCGTGTTTGGGCCGGGGGCAATAAATAATAGAGGAGTCTTAAATACATATATACATATATATCTGCATCTCACTGGTACAAAATAGAAGACCGTCAAGTACTCAGAAGCAATTCGACTGACTGAAAATAATGTGGCAAGTGACATTTCATTCCTCACATAAATGGTGTCCAATAACAAATTGTTAATTTATACAGCTTTGGTGGATAGCATCATTGATACTGAAAACATTTTGTATATCTATTGTCTAATCCTTCAGAAATGAATGAAATATTTATAAATTTGAGTACTTATTTTTCCAGAAAATGTTTGGCTTTCTATGTCCCCTTGGTTCCAAAGGGTCTACAGAAAGAAATGTTTATAATTTTCCTCTACAGAAAGAAATGTTTATAATTTTCCTCCCACAGTTATCAAAGTAACGGAATAAAATGTTCGTTAGAAATACACTGAGGTAAAAAGACTAAATTCTTCTAACTGGTGGCTATTTTATCTCTAAATAAATGTAGTCAAAACCCTAATCTAAAAGCACCAGATCTGAAACTTTATAATGGCCTCAGTCTGAGTGAGCTGTGCTTCTACTACAAGCAATCCATTTCCCCAAGAGATGAAGCTCCATATTACTACAGTAGTCCTAAAAGATAGATAACCATCAATTTCATGATTAAAACATTGACACCTTAACATTAGCCGAGACATTTAGTCACAGGTCTTAAAATTCATTTACCTCAAAAGTGACAGCTTTGGGCTGAACTGTGTTTTCTCTCCAAATTCTTACGTTGAAGCCCTAACCCCTAGTATGTCAGAATGCCACTCTGTTTGGAGAAAAGGCCATTAAATAGGTAATTAAGTTTAAATGAGGCCATTAAGATGGGCTCTAATCCAATCTGACTGGTGTCCTTATGAGAAGGAGAAATTTGAATGCACAGAGACACACCAGGGATATGTGCTAAGTCCATATTTGTTGCTATAATTGAATATCACTGACTGGGTAACTTATAAAGAAAAGGAATTTATTTCTGAAATTTCTGAAGGTGGAGAAGTGCAGAGCACTGTACTGGCAACTGGGGAGGGTAAGCCCATTAGCAAAAGGCACCACATGGTATGGGAGCCAATGAACCTTTTACAAGGAGCCCACTCCCCTAGTAACTAACACACTCTCTCCATAACAGCATTAATTCACCCATGAGAGTGGATCCCTTATGACCTAGTCATCTCTTAAAGGCCCCACCTCTTCATATTGTTACAATGACAAGTAAGTTTCAGCACGAGTTTTGGAAGGGACAAACACGCAAACCATAGCACATGTGCACAGAGAAAAGATCATGTGAGGACAAGGCAAGAAGATGGCCATCTGTAAGGCAGGAAGAGGGTCCTCAGAAGAAACCGAAACTACCAACGCCTTGATCTTGGACTAGGATCCTCCTAAACTGTGAGGAATCAGTTTCTGTTAAGATATCCAATCTGTGGAATTTCGTTACTGCAGCCCTAGCAAACTAACCCAATGACTTTACCACACATCTTGCTATTTACATGAAATTACACATTTTATTTAGCCATCATATATTCTCTATGAGAGAAGAGTTTATAGCATCAGCATTTGGAGTAATATTTCACTCATGTAATGTTGCTATGTCTTATCTGCTCTTTGGCACATTTAGACCATAATTCAGTAAAGCCTTCTTCTCCTCCTCACATTGCTATCGCCATCACAATATAATCTAACTTTTATTGAGCACATAGTATGTTGTAGGCTCTACTTTAAATGCTTTGCACACTAAATCATTTAATTATCACAATGATTCTGTAAGGTAGGTACTATTGCTGTGCTCACTTCAAAAATTTGGAAACAGACACAAAGAAATTAAGTAACTTGACCAAAGTTGCAGAGCCAGCTTACAAATGCAATGTAGATAGCACAACATTACTTACGTTATTTAACCAATATGTTAAAGGTTACCAAAACACCACTTTGACTTTTAAAAAATTAGACTGTCCAGGCTGGGCGCGGTGGCTCACGCCTATAATCCCAGCACTTTGGGAGGCCAAGGCAGGTGGATCACGAGGTCAGTAGTTCGAGGCCAGCCTGACCAAAATTGTGAAACCCTGTCTCTACTAAAAATACAAAAATTAGCCAGGCGTGGTGGCTCACGCCTATAATCCCAGCACTTTGGGAGGCTGAGGCAGGCGGATCACAAAGTCAGGAGTTTGAGACCAGCCTGGCCAACATGGTGAAACCCTGTCTCTACTAAAAGTACAAAAATTAGCTGGGCATGGTGGTGTGTGCCTGTAATCCCAGCTACTTGGGAGGCTGAGGTAGGAGAATTGCTTGAACCAGGACCCAAGGGGCAGAGGTTGCAGTGAGCCGAGATTGTGCCAGTGCACTCCTGCCTGGGGTGCAGAGCAAGACTCTATCTCAAAAAACAAACAAACAAACAAACAGACTGTTTTTCATTCTATCTCAATTGCTCTGTTAAAATAACCTGTCTTCATTACAAAAGTCATGTCCACTTTTCACTCAAGCATTTTTCTCTTTTACAAAATGCAAAGTCTTTTTAGCTCAGATAAGCTAAATCTAAATTTTGTCCAACTTTGCCATTAAACAAATAATATTTCTGTGATAAATTAGAAATTTTAAATATTAAACACGATTTGAAAATCCTTGAGTTAACATTATCAATTCACAAAATGTACTTATGCTTGTTACAATTGTTGACATATCATTAAAGCAATACCTTCACATCTAAGTAAGTCATTTTATAAACCTCAAATTTTATCACCCAGCAAGAAATTTTAACTACTGGATTTTTATGTAAGGTTGGTAAAATAAAAGAGCACCACACTCTTCTATCATTCCTCTATGAATCAATGCTGTATTATTCCATCATTATATATGTTCAGGAAATTATTTTTGCATCTAATTCAATCAGTAATAGTGGTAATCCAAATTCATTCTAAGGTTGCAGCATACATAGAATTTAAACTGAGCAAATTAAAAAAAAAAATAGAATAATGGAAACAGTTGCCATTGAGTTTCTTGTAAAGAGAAGAAACACTATCTCTTGTAGTTAAGGAGGTAGGGTATAAGATCACCTGGGTTTAAATCTGACTCTAGTACTTAGCAGCTATGCCAACTTGGAAAAATTATTTCACCTCTTTGTGCCTTAGTTTCTCTTCCATAAAGTGGGAATGCTTATAATACCTACCTCATGAAGTTTTTATGAAAATTTAATAAGTTAATATTTATAAGGCACTTAAAATATGATTTGAACATACTATCTTCTGTATGTGTTTTTTCAAAAGTTATGTAAGTATTATAATTTTGAGACAGATCCAGGGTGTTAGTAGTGGCAGGAAAATATAATAAAGAGCCTTTTCTTGCTGCACCATGTGAAAGCATATTCCGGTGTCTCCTTGTTTCTGTCTTGTTCCAAGCAAAACAAAGAATCCAACAAACAAAGAACAGATCTGTTAACATCACTAAAACTCATTTTAAAAAATCTGAGTTATGTAAAATGCACTGAAGAAGCATATACAAATTTTTTAACAGCTTTGATTATTCCAATTCTATTAAAATCCTACTTGTTGTTTCAGTGTCTCCTCTGCATATTTCTTAACTCAAACATACTAAAAGTACTGTTTTTTGTTTGTTTGTTTTTTTGTTTTGTTTTGTTTTGTTTTTGAGGCAGTTTCACTTTTGTCACCCAGGCTGGAGTGCAGTGACGCAATTTCGGCTCACTGCAACCTCTGCCTCCCGAATTCAAGCTATTCTCCTGCCTCAGCCTCCCAAGCAGCTGGGATTACAGGTGCCCGCCACCAAGCCTGGCTAATTTTTTTGAATTTTTAGTAAAGACAGTGTTTCCCCATGTTGGTCAGGCTGGTCTCGAACTCTTGCCCTCAGGTGGTCTGCCTGCCTTGGCCTCCCAAAGTGCTGGGACTACAGGCTTGAAGCACCACGCCTAGACTAAAAGTACTCTTTTGGGATTTAAATTCAGAGCTTTTAGCTCAAAAGGAAATATGAAGTTTTAATTTAATTTTAACCCGAGTCTTCTTTTGTATTTGTATACACCCTGGTCAACTGAAAAATTAAACCAAGTAGGGATAGGCTTCTCTGTGCTTTGATCTGAGTTGTAGAACACTGTGAGACAACCATATCTCTCTTCCAAATCTTTTCACAGAGAGAACACTTTATTATTGTCATGCATGGCACTAGACAGGCAATTGGGGACACAGATTTATTAGTAGATATTTTATCATGTCATTTTGCCTTCAATTTCTGACCTATGAAATGCATGTTGGATGTGAAAGTCTGCGTGTGAGTATGTGTGTGTGTGTGCCTGTATGTTGTAGGAATACGACTATGTAGGGTATTATTATGCTACATATCATGACAATTTTAAATGCAAGCCTGGCTTATTTTCAATAGAATATGTTGCTTACGTAAATAATTAAAGCTAACATTTAGTTAGCAACTATCATGGGTCAATCACTGTTCAAACCGCCTTAAATGTATTAACTCATTTAATCCTTTCAACATCCCTGTGAAATAGGCATTATTATTATCCCCATTTTATACACAGTAAAAATCCTGATGCATGGACAGATGAGAAACTTTCCCAGAATTACTTGGTTAGCAAGTAGCAGAACCAAATTTAACCAGGTATTCTGGCTCCCTGGATGTTCCTCTGAAGCATTACAATGTTTCTTTAAACTATCTCACTCATTAAGACTTCCTAATAATCACTGAATGCACAAACATGAACATGATGAAGCTCCTACAGGTACCCCAAAACTAAACAATAATTGTATATACTTCAATATCATGGAAAAAATCATTACAAAAACAGATTTAAAAGTGCAAAGAATTATTTATCCGGTTAAATAAGAATGTTCTAAGCACTCAAAACCACTGAACTTAGAGACCAGTTCACCATTTGTTAAACCAGACTAATTAAAACACGGAATAAATGTAATTATACTCCTTAGGGCTCTATTGAGCCCCTCCTAAGAGTAAAGTAAAGTAAGCATTGTTGGAGAAATTAAAAGTCACAGATATACTCCACATTTACATCATAATCTCTATATTCATTAGACATAGCTATTGCAAACAAATTATTAAATGGTTCAGGCAAATAACAATTATCTAAATATTGACTTTTTTTCAATTTAAGATCTGTTTTTAACCTGCAATATCAGTGGCCAAGAAACAAACCAATCAAAAGCCAAGATTTTGCATGCTATTAAATTCTGCTATCATTTTAGCAATTAAAATACACTTTAATTGGTACAGATTTCAAAACAGATTCCTCATAGCTAATTCTTGCATCTGTACTTTGTTTCGTTATGTGCTGCTTCTTTTTTCTTTCTGAGACTATATTTTTTTTCCTCTCAGCAAAATACTAAAATTCAAAGGTAGGCTTCCTTGGAAAAGTTATGGATAATTTCGTACTCATCTATCAGTTGCAAACTTCATGTAAATAACTGAGCACAAGATGGCAGAAAAAAACATACAGT
>NW_012099210.1:7112175-7130237 GCF_000951045.1 Mandrillus leucophaeus
TGAGGCAGTTTCACTTTTGTCACCCAGGCTGGAGTGCAGTGACGCAATTTCGGCTCACTGCAACCTCTGCCTCCCGAATTCAAGCTATTCTCCTGCCTCAGCCTCCCAAGCAGCTGGGATTACAGGTGCCCGCCACCAAGCCTGGCTAATTTTTTTGAATTTTTAGTAAAGACAGTGTTTCCGCATGTTGGTCAGGCTGGTCTCGAACTCTTGCCCTCAGGTGGTCTGCCTGCCTTGGCCTCCCAAAGTGCTGGGACTACAGGCTTGAAGCACCACGCCTAGACTAAAAGTACTCTTTTGGGATTTAAATTCAGAGCTTTTAGCTCAAAAGGAAATATGAAGTTTTAATTTAATTTTAACCCGAGTCTTCTTTTGTATTTGTATACACCCTGGTCAACTGAAAAATTAAACCAAGTAGGGATAGGCTTCTCTGTGCTTTGATCTGAGTTGTAGAACACTGTGAGACAACCATATCTCTCTTCCAAATCTTTTCACAGAGAGAACACTTTATTATTGTCATGCATGGCACTAGACAGGCAATTGGGGACACAGATTTATTAGTAGATATTTTATCATGTCATTTTGCCTTCAATTTCTGACCTATGAAATGCATGTTGGATGTGAAAGTCTGCGTGTGAGTATGTGTGTGTGTGTGCCTGTATGTTGTAGGAATACGACTATGTAGGGTATTATTATGCTACATATCATGACAATTTTAAATGCAAGCCTGGCTTATTTTCAATAGAATATGTTGCTTACGTAAATAATTAAAGCTAACATTTAGTTAGCAACTATCATGGGTCAATCACTGTTCAAACCGCCTTAAATGTATTAACTCATTTAATCCTTTCAACATCCCTGTGAAATAGGCATTATTATTATCCCCATTTTATACACAGTAAAAATCCTGATGCATGGACAGATGAGAAACTTTCCCAGAATTACTTGGTTAGCAAGTAGCAGAACCAAATTTAACCAGGTATTCTGGCTCCCTGGATGTTCCTCTGAAGCATTACAATGTTTCTTTAAACTATCTCACTCATTAAGACTTCCTAATAATCACTGAATGCACAAACATGAACATGATGAAGCTCCTACAGGTACCCCAAAACTAAACAATAATTGTATATACTTCAATATCATGGAAAAAATCATTACAAAAACAGATTTAAAAGTGCAAAGAATTATTTATCCGGTTAAATAAGAATGTTCTAAGCACTCAAAACCACTGAACTTAGAGACCAGTTCACCATTTGTTAAACCAGACTAATTAAAACACGGAATAAATGTAATTATACTCCTTAGGGCTCTATTGAGCCCCTCC
Source organism: Mandrillus leucophaeus (assembly GCF_000951045.1). Taxonomy (NCBI): domain Eukaryota; kingdom Metazoa; phylum Chordata; class Mammalia; order Primates; family Cercopithecidae; genus Mandrillus; species Mandrillus leucophaeus. The sequence continues at coordinate 7,113,500 of NW_012099210.1, forward strand.
TAAGAGTAAAGTAAAGTAAGCATTGTTGGAGAAATTAAAAGTCACAGATATACTCCACATTTACATCATAATCTCTATATTCATTAGACATAGCTATTGCAAACAAATTATTAAATGGTTCAGGCAAATAACAATTATCTAAATATTGACTTTTTTTCAATTTAAGATCTGTTTTTAACCTGCAATATCAGTGGCCAAGAAACAAACCAATCAAAAGCCAAGATTTTGCATGCTATTAAATTCTGCTATCATTTTAGCAATTAAAATACACTTTAATTGGTACAGATTTCAAAACAGATTCCTCATAGCTAATTCTTGCATCTGTACTTTGTTTCGTTATGTGCTGCTTCTTTTTTCTTTCTGAGACTATATTTTTTTTCCTCTCAGCAAAATACTAAAATTCAAAGGTAGGCTTCCTTGGAAAAGTTATGGATAATTTCGTACTCATCTATCAGTTGCAAACTTCATGTAAATAACTGAGCACAAGATGGCAGAAAAAAACATACAGTCATAAGACTCATTCATGGTCCAGGGTGAATTAATTTCTTGTTGTGGCTATACCACAAACTTATTTGTTATAAAAATAAGATCATTTTACATTTCTATAAATCGAAAACCTGAAACAGGTCTCACTGGGCTAAAATGAAGGTGCTGGCGGGGCTGCAATCTTTCCTGGGGATTCTAGGCTAGAATCCATTTCCTTGCCTCTCCACCTTCTAAAGGCTGCCTTTAGTCTGGCCTGCTTCCATCTTCAAAGGGCCAGTTGTCCTCACATCTCATCACTCTGAAGCTGACTCTCTTGCCTTTCTCATCCTCATTTAAGGACCAAGTGCGATTACAGTGAAAGCCCTTTCCAAGATAATTCAGAATAATCTTCCCATTTTATAGTCAGCGAATTAGCAACTGTAATTCCTGCTGCTGCCTTAATTTCCTTTTGTCATGTAACGCAGCATATTTAGCTGTTTGGGGATAGCAAGTGAACACCTCTGGGCAGCCATTATTCTTCCTACCACAAAAGGACCATTGTTTCTTTGCCGTTCAGAAATTATTTATGTCAACTTCTTTGTTCAAAAAAGAGGAAAGCTGGAGGGACATACATTTCTAAATACATGTGTATGATATACATGTATAACATTTATATATGACATATATGTATGAAACAAAAAAATCATAAGCATAAATATCCTGTAGCCTATATCTGAGAGACCGTGTAAGCTGGAACTCAGGAGCCCCTCCCTGGCCCCCAACCCCCAACACTCCTGCTAACCCACTGCACTAATAACTAGGTTCCTCTTCTCTGTCTCCACTGCCTTGCTCTGAATCCTATTCACTTTTTGCCTGAATTCTTCCTATTGACTGTTACCAGTGGTTTCCTTTCCTAGCATCCTTCATACTGATGACACAGTCATTATACATCATGTAAATCCTATCATGTCCTCTTTGCTTAAAATTGTTGCATCGTTCTCCATCACCTACAGGATAAACTTAAGTCATTTAAGAAAGCAACTGTTTCTATCCAGCAGTCATATCACCTAAAACACAAGCCTCTCTCACAATATAGGCACATAAACCTGTGCGAATGTGCATGTACACACATGCACACCTTAATCCATGTTGAAACACTTATTATAACCAGAACGTACCAGGTTGCCTCCTGCATTTGTGCCTTTTTTCTTTACTGCAATCCCTCCTTCATGTGTCTCAAAAACTCCTCTTCATAATCCACTTCAGATATTTCTTTATGAGTAAATTATTTCCTGACCTTTCCAAGGTATTACATTTCATTCTCTGTATTCCCATGGTACATGATATACTGTTCTATTAGAGTGTTTATTACATTACTCTTGAATGTAAGCCCTTGCTTATCTCTCATGCACACACACACCTGTTTTTCCTCTCTTCCTTTCCTCTTCCTTTTAACAAGACAATAGTACAAACAGAGGCATGCTGTGAAGCCATAGAAAATAAAATATAATACCTTATCATAATCCTAAACTAGTAAGGCACATAAAAGATTCAAACTTGGCTGGGCACGGTGGCTCACACCTGAAATCCCAGTGCTTTGGGAGGCCAAGGCAGGCGGATCACAAGGTCAAGAGATTGAGACCATCCTGGCCAACATGGTGAAACCCTGTCTTTACTAAAAATACAAAAATTAGCCAGGCGTGGTGGCGTGTGCCTCTAGTCCCAGCTACTTGGAAGGCTGAGGCAGGAGAATCCCTTGAACCCAGGAAGTGGAGGTTGCAGTGAGCCAAGATCATGCCAGTGCACCCCAGCCTAGGGTATAGAGCAAGACTCTGTCTCCAAAATTATATATATAAATATATATGTAATATATATACATATATATGTATATCAAGTCTAATAAACTGACCTCGTAAGTCTCCGAGGATTTGAGTCCACTGGGATGCAGGAGGAGCTCTCCTGTTAGAGAAGCCAGTATTTTGAGCAACTTTTAGGTTCCTAAGCACCATCTCATGTGGTCTCTTTTTACCAATAATTTGTTTGCACAAGGTCAACAGAAATCACTTTTGGGCTAGAGGTAAGTGACTCAAAACCAACACCATTAAACTTCTCAAATGATTCTGCATGAAATCTTGCTCTAAGCTATACAACGAGCGGTCAGTGTATTGTGTGGTTTTCCCTGTACCACACAAGAATAGAATAAATCATTTAAAAATTAGCAATAATTTTTATTTCATTTCAGAATAAGTACTGCTAAGGTTTTATTAGGTACCGACCATTTGCCAAGCACTCTCCTATGAAATTTACACATATTTAATCCTATGGCACCTCAGAAGTATATTATTATCTCTATTTCACATAGGGGAATACTAAAATTTAGGGCATTGCATCAACCCTTTGGTGCTAAGGTAAAAAGTTTTAGACCCCTTCAATAACTAAGCTGATGCCCTAAACTCTTAAGTTTTTCTACCTCCCCATAGACCTAAGGGAAAAAAATATTTCAGTAATTAACCACTCTTCTAACCACAGGAAAGGAGGAGAAAAAAGAACTATTCCCGATCTCAACTATAATTTTATAAGAATATTATTGTTTTCCAAAAAGAGCATATGCATATGTATAATGATTAAATACATCAATAATAATTAAATAAAAATTATCTCAGCTCCTAAACCTATTCCATCATTTACATGGTGCTTAATTGTCTTAAGGGAAATCTATCCCTGTCTAATTCTGTGACAAATCTCATTATAATGTAATAGGCTAAGAGTTTGAAAGGAGCTTAATGTTTTCAGTCACTATAAACAACACTTCCTGACTGATATTGCAGAACATACTTCCCGTCCTAGGGATTTTGGTTACTAGACAGAAATTATCACATGGAAATCTGTCATTTATTCTTGAAAGAGTTTCAAGGGACAATTTGATCCGTTGTTTTGCACTAGCCTTTAAATATCTCAACTCACTACAGTAATCTTGGTAACCACATACTAATTAGAAGCTATGATTGCTAAGTCTTTGTTTTAATAAAAGAACAAAATGAGTTATTACATAACACTTTTTTCAGAATTTTTTTTTTTTTTCAAAATACGAGTTTCAGTAGTGAAACTACAAATAAGCATTTGGTCATAAAAACTGAAGAAACCTTTATCATTTCAATAATCAAATTGTGTAGCTAGATCTAAGGACTCTTCAGTAAAGATTTAGAAGGCAACACAATGCTATAAAGTATTACACCTAGTATCTTTTCTTTACGATTTCTAATTATTCCTCTCCTTCGTGAAGAAGAATTAGGAGAGAATAAATTAATAAACTAGCTAGGGAATACCCACTACTTTGGCATAGCAGGAAACACAAACTATTGATGAAGTGGTTTATTGAGCTCGTTTTTGCCATGAAAGCTCCATATTAAAGATCCATATATATGTTCATGTTTTATTTTATAATGGCTACCATAAAGCCAATCTCCCTTTTTCTCCTCAGTATGTTTTGCCAACCGAGTCTAAATTAAATTAGGACAACTGACTCAGAGAAGCTAGAGTTGAAAAATTCAGTAGGTTTATGCGAAAAATATTTTAAGCCTTTGCAAAAGCATTACTGAAGAAATACATTTCAAAAGAAAAAAAAATTAAAACACTCCCAAAGTCCTATGTATCTAAACAGGATATACCACACGGTGGGGGTGGGAGAAAAAGCAGTTACTGATTCAACTAATAATACCCCTTCCAATATCCTATATCATGCAGAGCTATAAAAAAGTATCAGTTTGCAGGCAGGAAATGAAGGAAGGGGAAAAAGCGAAGTAGAAACAAAAGATAAATAAAATTTGTGACAGAAAAGGAAGATAAGTTATAAATTTCACAGGACTGTTTGTTTTTGGTTTGCTCTGGGTCAGTAATTTTCGATAGCAGACAATGTCAACCTGGCTAACCCAATAAATGTACATGGTTTTCACTGAGGATGGGAAATTTAAAAGAATATTTGCTTACGTTTGAGACACACACAAACACACCAACCACCACACACACATATATTCAAGAATAAGTCGCAGAAACACTGTAGTCACAGGAAAATAATGAGGCCTATTGCAATGCAATTCAAACATTCTCAATGAAAACTGTTTGAAAAGACCCTAGTTACACAAAATGTTTTCATATATGTGCATTATGTATGGAGATATTTGCAGGCTGGATTTGCTATTTTGATCCTTTGGACAAATTTAGCTCATGTCCCAACTGCATCTTTCCAATTTAATGAGAGTGTGTGTGTGTGTGTGTGTGTGTGTGTGTGTGTACGTGTGAAAACTGGTTGGAAAGACTTCTGGATAAACTAGCACAAGATTTCCTTGGAACATTAAGAAATGGAGTGTGCCTGGTATGTGTGATGTCATTTTAAAATAGAACACTAGAACAACTCCACTCTTCTTAAGTTCCTTTTTGTTAATGTAGAGGAATTTTTTTTCTATTTATTGCCAATGGATTGCTAAGAAATGTAAAAACAAAGACCAAAGATAATAACATTTCAATCATCTTGGGAACACTGCTAAATGTCTAGTACTGTCATAATCATTTAACTATGGTATTTTTCTCAACTGAGATTGTAGTTACATATCTTTTCGTCAGAGGGACTAGGATATTAATTCATATAATCATATGAATATTTTCAAAGTACTTATGTCTCCTTACTGAATTATATTCTAGAGGTACAGTCATATAATTGAAAGAATGTTTCCTAAATTAGATATGTGACAATTTCAGGAATGATAAGAACCTGTTTTACTAAATAATGAGGTTTGAAAGTTACCATGAAATAATTGAAATCTTCAGCTTCAAATCCACTTAATTAATTAATATATATGTCAATATATTATGTGTACATGATTTTGTGATGGCCAATAACGAACAAATGCTTTTGTTCAAGTTCCCTCCCCAGCTATTTTCTAAACCTCTTAGCAGATGGGGGTTGGGGGTAGGAAACGGAACTGTGACGCAGGAAGAGCACAAGTACTAAGAATCCCTGGCCGGGAGTGGTGGCTCACGCCTGTAATCGAAGCACTTTGGGAGGCCAAGGAGGGCAGATCACCTGAGGTCAGGAGTTCGAGACCAGCCTGCCCAACATGGGGAAACCCCGTCTCTACTAAAAATGCAAAAATTAGCCTGGCGTGGTGGCATGTGCCTGTAGTCCCAGCTACTCGGGAGGCTGAAGCGGGAGAACCACTTGAATTCGGCAGGCGGAGGTTGCAGTGAGCCAAGATCGCACCACTACGCTCCAGCCTGGGCAACAAGAGTGAAATTCCATCTCAAAAAAAAAAAAAAAATTCCCTTCTCCTGAATTCATTTTTTTAAAAAGCTTATCTGTCTGAAAAATAGAAATGCTACTATGCACTGCAGAATACAATATGAAGAAAACGAGCTCAGTATTTTGGAAGGAATTTTTGTCTGCCTCATAGGTAAGTTTACTTAAACTTTTGTTACATCATCCCCTTCTCCTGGTACTTTTTATATTTTCCCAAAGTTGTCCTGGGCTAAGGTTTTGTCTTTTCATGTTTTACGCAATTACTTGTACCCAAATCCTTTTAGTGGAGAACCTCTGTAAACTCCCAAAAGGACATATATTGAATTTCCTTAATCCTAAAATGAATACTGAGGTACATAGTGACATTTATAACAATAAAAATCTGTTCTAAATTCAATTAGTATATTTAAGTAAATGGTATCATTTGATCTTCTTTTTGTTTACTTATCTCATAAAATGCTTTGTAAGCTCAATCTTTTATTTTTTAGCAGTCTGTGATATTTACGAAAGTAAAATACATTAAGGAATGTACATATTAAGGAAACATCTAAAAAAATCATGCCCAATTCTGGGAAGCAAATAGCACTATGATACAGGAATCAGATACGAATAATATAGATGAGTGGTTTAGCAAAATGTCTGCTGCAAAATACTGATTCCAGAATAGTGTAATAAATTAACCAAGCACCTTTGAAATGACTTTTTTAAATTCTACCCAACTGAAAACATGTCATTTATAATTTTTTGTGATATTCACTAAATATTATGAAGAAGGCAATTCTTTCGTCTTACAACAAAGAAAACTTAGCAAAAATAGGCCAGGTGCAGTGGTTCATGCCTGTAATCCCAGCACTTTGAGAGTCTGAGGTGGACTGATCGCTTGAGCCTAGGAGTTCGAGACCAGCCTGGGCAACATGGTGAAACGCCATCTCTACAAAAAATACAAAAATTAGTCAGGCATGGTGGCTTACGCCTGTGGTCCCAACTATTCCGGACACTAAAACAGGAGAATCGCTTGAGCCAAGGAGGTAGAGAGACTGCAGTGAGCCATGATCGTGCCACTGAACTCCAGTCTGGGCAACAGAGTGAGATCCTATCTCTAAAACCAAACCAAACAAAAACAACAAAAAAAGAAAAAAGTTAGCAAAAATAACATTCAATGGGAGATGTTAACAAAAATAGAAGGATAACTTCAACATTTGTTTATCTAAATTTTAAACATAAAAGTTCCCAGTGATTGTCACTATAAAAGCTTAAAAAATGTGACATCCTAAAGGGCTTATCATGATTTCATAAAAGTAACTTTGCAATTGCCTTTTCCCTGTTTCTAATATCTTCATAATTTTAAGATTTTTTTCCATGTATTACAGAATAGTGTTCCCACTTGATTTAACCATTTCATGAAAATATTTGTATTTTTGTATTGCAGCAGGTCTTTAAACCAATGAAAATCATTACCCCTCTAAAGGCTATAGTTTTCTTCATAAATATTAATTTAAATAATTAAATCTTAAAATAAGCCAAAAATGTCAAAAATTACATCTTTTTTTCTAAATGAAGATGTTAATATTTATAAATATTTTATATAGTATGTTACAGTTACCCTTCTGACCATAAATTGCTACATTAAAACACTGAAGCAATGCAAATGATGAAAAGGTAAATGAGCATAGCCTTATTTATCCAAGTGTTGTAAAACTAGTCTTGGAGATGAGATGAAATGAAGTAGAGTTTACAGGCATGGAAATTGGTTTTTATTTGAATAAACTAGTTCTATTCTATAAAATCTCCTTTAAAGAATTTGTCCTGGACCAGTGAGTTGTTTCATTTTGAGAATATATGTCATTTCTAAAATAATGTGCTAGAAGCTAATTATGATTGCCAAATGAGAGTCAGTCTACTTGGAAGTGATATTAAAGTATTACTGAATGAAATTTTAAATGTAATAAAATAGGAGAGCAATATGCATCTTTGGTAACTTAACATGTCAAAATTACATTTGTAAACTACCTTTGCAGCTCATTGGGATGATATATATGGAAATACGAATCCCAGGGAAAGGACAGAATTGAAGAACAACATCAGGCAGTTATGAATTGGCGGTACTAAAGCTGGATAGTAAGTATAAAAATAGCTAAAGACTAATACATTTGCAACGAAAAAGTCATTCTCTGACAAAGTATTGAAGAAAGTTAACATCTCATAATGACTACACAATGTTTTTAGTAGATATAATTTACATATTAAGACATGCTTCAAGTGTGAATATCAGACATTCAATCAATTTAATAACCCTTCAAAACTTCTGAAAATGCATAAATGAAAAATGTGCAACCTAAAAAAGATAGGTCTGAATTATTAAAAGAGCCATTAAAATACAGAATACTAGTGATATCAAAGTCAGAATAAAAAGACATTAATTGAAACATGACTTCACATGACTCTGGCTTAATCGTCCTTGGCATGTGGAAGAGCAAGTGAATTTGACAGCACCATGGATCTAAATATCACCGGAAATTATTTCAAAAACAAAGTTAATCTCTGGGTCATTAAATCTCCCCCCCATACCCAATATCTTAATGTTGCCTTTAATCTATCCAAAATTCCTATTTCAGAATCACACTTAAGCCAACCAGCTGGCAAAACAGCCCATGCTCCAAAGATACATATCATCCTTAACCACCACACACACATGCACATGCTCTTAAAATTTATATTTTGGTGCTAATCTCAGCAGGTAATCAAAAAGAAAGCAATCCTATGATATGATGTGTAGGGAAATATAGTAAGTCATGCAAAAAGATGCTTACATATTAAAAGCAAAGACTAAATGCATTAAAATAATGGATATTAACAGTTAATTTCAATACTGAAAATGTGCTATTTTTCCCCAATTACATGTGATAACTTTTCACCAAAAGTTTCTTTTTTATCCCTTGCTTAATTTAGTTCACTACTTTATATTAATGTATTCAGGGCAATTTGCAATCCCACTTTTTAGGGATTCATGGATTGTAGATCTTATAGCACTAAATATTCCAATGATTTTTTCCTAGAATAAGGTATATTTAAACTTAGAAATACTATTTTAAAACAAAATTGAGTTAATAAAATTACTTTGGGGAAAAAAAATCATCACACTTGGTTAACTGCAGTTTGTATGATTGAAGCTTTCTGTGACTTTCAGACACTGAGATGAGTAAAGACACTGAGGCTTGAAGTTTGCTGCAGTCATCTCTACTTAGGTTTACAGGAAATGGTCTCTGAAAACAGAAGTTTAGGGATAATATTGCAGCATGACTCCCAGACTTCAGATGACTCTTATTTTCTCAGTTAATGTTTAAACTAAATTAAATATTGTAAACATTCATTCATTATACAGTACATATTTGTTTTTAACAATTTGAGGGAAAGTAAAATGGAAAGTTAAAGGTTAAAATGACCATGTAGCATTGTACTTTCAAAAATCCTATTTCAAGAATAAAACCAACATTTAAAGTAGATTTTATAGTTACTTGTGTTTCAACCATTACAAATTCCATGAAGTATTTTTAATACCCATGAAAACACATTAGGCTTTTCATATATTCCAATGTATGTAGCAAATTAAGAAATGAACTGAGATTAAAAAACAAACCCTTCGCCATAGTGACTCTCAGCCTTTATCTCTTGTTCTCTCTCTTTTTTATAATGTACTATCCCATATGTAAGGAGTGGGAACAGGAATATGAGACCGATCCACTCAGGACAATATTCACTATATAAAATGCAAAAATATCCTATCTTTTTGCAAAACAGTTAGTAAAACATTCATCACTATTTAGATTTTCGCTTAAATTCAAATTGTCATTACAAATGATTAGTTAGTGTCAATGTTGTTTTACGGCTTCACTCAAGGCCAATCAGTCATCTTTCAGTTTATGTATTTTTAGCCTCTTGACAACAGATCTTTCATTTCTGTCCCTGCATCTGTTTCTAGCACGCATGAAGTTAAATGTCCTCAACCTTGGGTGGTTTCTCCAATTACAGTATTTGCAAACATAAGCAATAGGAATTCAAGCTAGCATATTACTCTAATACTTAGTAACAAGTGACCGTGGGTGTGAAGCCACCACTATTGTACTCCAGGGTATCTATTTAGTAATTTGCATAGTGCTTCAACCTTGCTGATACCAATTCCTCCCTTAAGACTAGAGAAGTACAACCCATGACCCCAATCTAAGGTATGGTCCTGCCATCTCTCAACAATGTTGTCTAGTTCCCAGAGTGTATTTGCCTCTTAAACCGTATTGAACTGTCCCTTTTCTACTGGATTCTTAAAACATTCTAGCCAAGTTGGACACAGTTGATACCAACTGTAATGGAGAACAATTGCTTGATAACTGGTCCAAAGTATACGGGGCTCTACCTTTTGGAACAGACAACCTCTCTAGTCCCATGGTTGAGTATGCCCTATTCTGCACACTCATTTTTATCCCTTTAGCTGCCCTACTTCAGTAGTTTCAAACTTTCTTCTAGATTCCTGCTCACTGAAATCAAATTAGCTTTTCACAGGATCACTCCATGTTTATAAAGCAATTCTCCAGTATTTTCATCTACTACTTTCATGCTATCAGGTTATATATTTAAATATTTGATATATTTGCAATTTAGCTTATGCAAGTGATGCATCTGAATTTATTTTCTCTTCCAGATGATTGTTCACTTGTCCCAACATCATTGATTAAAAAGCCATGTTTTACATGGTGGACGGAATCAATAGCTTTTCCCCTTCCTCTTCCAGATAAATTTCCTTTAATAAATAACCATTAAAAATTATCTTCTTGGGAGGGCGCGGTGGCTCACACCTGTAAGTCCAGCACTCTAGGGGGCCGAGGTGGGTGGATCACTTGAGGTCAGGAGTTTGAGACCAGCCTGACCAACATAGTGAAACTTCGTCTCTACAAAAAATAACAAAAATTAGCCAGGCGTGGTGGTGTGTGCCTGTAATCCCGCTACTTGGGAGGCTGAGGCAGGAGAGTCACTTGAACCTGGGAGGCTGAGGTTGCAGTAAGCTGAGACTGTGCCACTGCACTCCAGCCTGGGCAACAGAGAAAGACTCCATCTCAAAAAAAACAAAAGAAAAAATATCGTCTTGAGACTTACTATGAAAATAAATTTAATATTTTTACAATCACAAATTTATCCCATAAATCAAATTCTTTTCACACCTTCAAAATGATGTCTTGAGTATTTTGTTGTAGAAGAGCTGTCATCCAGAGACTACAATAGGGAGTAACAAAACTACTTTTTTAGTGAATGAAAATTAGAGGATCTTTATGGATCTTTATGATTCCTAACCTACTCTTAAGTACTTTTCAAAATCCAAAACAACAATAAAACTATGATTTAAAAAGAATCAGCAGTGGAATAAATGAAATAGACTGAGGACAACTCATTTGAATTACAAAATCATCTATCAACAGTGGAAGGAAATGATCAAGATACTACACAATAATATATCCTTAAAACACTACAGACAAGAAAGAAAGAGAAAAAGAAAAAATTGCGGCAAAAAAAAATCCCATTTCTCAAATTTCTTCAAGCTGCCAAAAATGCTCCTCCCAGTTTCCAAGAGCTGTGATGGAACAGAATTAAGAACTAGGAAGATTTCCACCAACATGAATCCACTCTTCTTTCTAAGAAGTCTCAGTGATACAAATTCTTCACAAATTACTTTAGTGTACAATATCTGGGATTTCAAAGAAGATTGTTCAGAGGGCAGTTAAATGCAAAGCTATGTACTAAGGAGAGGGTGTAAGGAAACAAAGTAAAGCTCGTGATTATAAACTTTGTGGTAAATATATTTGATACTGAGAATTGCAGATTGTTGAATTGCCTCCCGATGACATACTTGTCTCCTCAGTTAATGTGGGCAACTCATTCTGAAACTTAATCTTTCACTAGAAATACTTTTTCAGAACCAGTAATAATATAGTGCTGAAGACATAATCATCTTATTTAAAATGTCTTTTAAAAAGCTTGAATTTATTACTGAAAATTTCTTCATTAAAACTATCAATGGAGGAAAAATACCAATAAGCAAAATTTATTATTAGTTTTGTGATTCATAAAGCTTTCCTTCCACCCATTTCTGCAGTAATTCATATAACCACAGAATGTTGGGATAGTATATAAAGTCCATTAAAAAAAAAGGTAAAGAATGTACTAGCAGTTAAACAGGATTTGCATTCTGTGGCACGAATGAATGAAAATTACTGAAAAAACAAAAAGTAAAGAAATTTATAGTTTAATGAAAAGTGACAGTTAAGACTTACTCCAAACAAATTCTTCTAAGAGCCTTATCTAGTACAGTCAAGATATTAACAGCCTATGAGTAGCTTAGTAACCCTCTGGCAGATACAGTGATAAAGTCTACTCAGCATAACAGTTTAGTTTCGGCATTACCACATAGATGGTCTCTATAAAAATAAAAATTAGGCCAGGCACAGTGACTCACGCTTGTAACCCCAGCACTTTGGGTGGCCGAGGTAGGCGGCTCGCAAAGTCAGGAGTTTGAGACCAGCCTGTCTGATATGGTGAATCCCCGACTCTACTAAAAATACAAAAATTAGCCAGGCATGGTGGCACACACCTGTAATCCCACGTACTTCTGCCGACGCAGAAGAATCGCTTGAACCCAGTGGTGGAGTTTTCAGTGAGCCCAGATCATACCACTGTACTCCAGCCTGGGTGACAGAGTGAGATTCCGTCTTAAAAATATATAAAATAAAAATAAGTAAATGAATAAATAATATATAAATAACGATGGATCATTTTTATTAAAATTTCTTTATCTACTTTGGGTAACCTGGAAAAGTCTCTAAAATCAACACCAGTTTCTTTGAATACTGAGCTTTAGCATCACAGCAGAAGAAAACCTGCATCTATATCTTTCCTAAGTTTCTTGCCATATATTCTACAGATCACAATGATATATAATGGCATAAATATATTACACTCAGACCTGTTAAAATATATTATTGCTTGATAAGGAAATGCAAAATAGTGTCTATAAAAAGAAAGTGGTTAGAATGAAAATGGTTAAACTGGTTAATGCAGAGATTCCAAATTTTCTCACTTCATCACCCCCTTATTGTTTTTGCTAATTATGCCCCTTTGCAAAAAGGAATATCTATTGTTCTGCTTCTTAAGCAGTTAAATTCAAACAACCTACTAATTATTTATGTCCTTAGCAACTTGATGATCATTTCAAAAACTAGTACACATCAATAGAAAAATAGCATTTCATTTCATTCTTTAGTAACGACAGTTACTTACTAATGGCATGTGTGCACCTGTTTGGTGCCATACCATTTCTGGAATCTTAGAATCAGACTAAACATCACCACCCTCATTTTCTGTTCCACATTGGTTTTTCTTCTAGTATTTGCTTTTTCATCACAGCAACTGTCAAAAATACAGCTTTGCAAAGATATGACATGGTAAGAAGTAATGTAATGTGCTATAGTGTTGAAGCTGTGAACTAACTAGAGCTACTAGTTTCCAGGATGTAAATGTTATTGCATTTTCCTTGAAGATTAAAATATTCCACAGTCTCCCAAGAGTTCACTGCAGTGCTGTGCTCCCCAGTTAAAGAACCACTAGGCTAAATATTAATATAATCACAATAACAAAATTCACTATTAGGATTCTGATCACTGCAAATATTTGCTAGTTTCAAAAATACTAGTTTTACGTAGTAGGAATAAAGAGAACCAAAATCAAAGATCATTAAGTTCACAAATGCGTATTGAGTGCCAACTATGTGCAAGGCAGTATGCTAGGCACTAGAAATACAGTAGGGAACCAGGCAGAACAAGTCACTTCCTTTTGGGATTTACATTCTAGCAAGAGAAATTAAAGCAAAATATGTATATAAATATTCATTCTGTAGTTGATACTGGTAATAAGTGTCACAAAGGAGACTTTGATAGACGAATAGGATAGAATGACTTGAGAATAAATAAAAGGTTGAAAGGAGCCAAGTTATTTCAGGGGATAAAAGAAGACTTCCTTAATAAGCAAATAAGATTTGCAGTAAGCTCTAAAGCAGTAGTTCTCAGTCGAAGGCGAGTTTGCTCCCCACAGGACGTGTGGCAAATTTCTTTTGGTTGCTACAACTGGGGCTGTGGAGAATGCTACAGGCACTATGGTGGGTAGAGGCTAGGGATGCTGCTAAGCACCTAAAATGCATAGCACTGCCCTCATGCCCCTTTCCCCCGACAAACTACCTGACCCTAAATGTCAATCGCGTCCACCTTGAGAAATAATGTTCTTAAGTGTAAAAGTTTTTAAATAGCCAAAAGAATGTATGTGAGTGTATGTTTGGGGGGTGGAGAGCATCAATGGGCATTTCCGCTAGAGCAAACAACATGTGCAAAGACTCTGAAATGCAAAAAGCATGGTGCATTCAAGGACCCAAGAGAGGGCTGTTGTTAATGAAGGATAACAAGCTTGTCCAACCCATGGCCCTGTATGCAGCCCGTGACAGCTTTGAATGAGGCCCAACACAAATTTATAAACTTTCTTAAAACATGATGAGATTTATGCCCAGACCTTTTTTTAAATTAGATTATCAGCTATCGTTAGTGCTAGTGCATTTTACATGTGGCCCAAAACAATTATTCTTCCAATGTGGCCCAGGGAAGCCAAAAGATTGGACACCACCGGCTGTAGAAAGTTGCAGTAATTCTCAACATTCACTCAAGAAAGTTAGAAGAAAATGTAATCAAAAAAGTGAGTCTGCCTGAATATTCCTTAGAGTAGAAGGAAGATTAATGGCTATTATTTTAATTATTCATGCCAGTGCCAGGCTGTATATAGTATTCGACATTTTCTTCTACGAAATGTGATACAGGATGGAAGGCAAGTTGTCTATACAAAAACCCACACAGTCATTAAGTGGCCATACCATGGATGTGCTGGCAACTAAGCAGCCAGGAGATTCTGAAGGCTGATCAAGCCTAACCTGATCAAACCAAAGAAACCAAAGGGTAAAAGAGAGGAGGGCATTCTAAAAATATAATCAGAGCTATTTTCACCCTTTAGCTTTCCTTTTCAATAAATACTTTCATTACTCTTAACAATATTCATGTTAGCCTAGAATATAACTGAGATAGTGCTAGCACTTTTCGTGCTTAAACAATTCAATGATGTAGTAAGCTGACAACTAACATTGATATCACACTTGAGAACAGAGAGACTATCTCGGTTTGAATGATAATTCTGGATATTTCAAGGGTGATACACATAATCAGCAACATCCTAATTTATAGACCATCAGACAATATCTATGATAAGCAACAAAGACTCTTTAAAAATCGTTCCTCATATTAGCACTTGAACAACAGAGAGAAAGAGAAGGGATGTAGTATTTGTTAAAGACCTAGTTTGTATATGCCACACTTAAAGCTAAATCTTTTCACTTGTTTCTATTTAACCTCTCAAATATCTTCATTTTAAGAAAAAGAAAACTAAGTCTATACAAGGAAAAGTCACTTGCCCAGCTCTGGCAGCTAGAAGCTAGAAGCTGGAAGCTAGAAGGTAGAGCTGGGGTTTGATTATCAGCATCTCTCGCTATGCAAGTTCCTATCATATCATACTTCCCTTCTGTAAAGGGGAAAACCTAGCTTTCCTCTACTCTGCAAGTGATTCTTCTTCTGCATTCTAGCTCCTTGGTGTTCTAACAGCTGCTGGGAAGACCCTGAAGTGAGCACCTACATCCAAATCTTTCTCTCATGAAGAAAGCCTATCACATCCTGTGCCCTGGGGTTAATGGTGAATAGAGGGTCGGTGACATGGATCAGCACTATCTCACATCCTCCAGGTCACCAAAAGTAATGCAGATAAAAGAAGCAGCTGAAAAGAACAAGCATTCATGTCAGTAAGAAATGCTAGTATTCCAAGCAGCGTAGGCCTGTGCAGAAACACCTTAAAAGGATGAAAACCATAGCCCTACCTAGAGAAAATCCAATGGGGAAGAAAAAGATTCCGTTTATGTCTTCTAGACAGCACATTAGCTTCTAAGCTTTATTAGGTAGACACAGACAAGTGACTAGATTCATTCTGTTAGCAGCATATAAAACAAACTTAAAAGGTGTACTCTAAGATATTTATGCTTTTAATAAAGTTCTCACAAAATTGTCAGAAATGTGAATCCCAAAGTTACAGAGATAATGGAATGGGTATTGTCATTATATTATTTCCCTTTATCATCACAACAGTTCTGCAATTGTCATGTTACAGATGAAGAAACTTAGGCTCAGAGAAATTAAATTTCGAATCTGAGAAGATAATTCATGGTAAAATGAAATTTTCTCTGCACTGTCCATGACACCACTTACAAGGCATTGTATCCACCCCTCCCGGCCCCCTTTTTATTTCTCTAGGCCATGTAGTTTAAAGTTTCCCAGCCCTCTAACCATTGAGGCTATTTACATTTTTAAGTCAATAGCCAGTGTAATGTAATGGCAACAGTTAAAAGAGTCTCACATCCATTGTCATTACCAATTTGCCTTCCTCTTTCCAATACTGCTTCCTTTATGTGGGTCCCAGGGAGTGGAGTTCCTCTTATCATATTATGTTGTATATAATTTGAGAATTAGTTACAAGATTTTATTTACTTCTCCCAATAACCCCTTGAGATAGAATATACTGGCTGGGCGCGATGGCTCACGCCCGTAATCCCAGCACTTTGGGAGGCCGAGGAGGGCGGATCACGAGGTCAGGAGATCGAGATCATCCTGGCTAACATGGTGAAACCCTGTCTCTATTAAAAAACAGAAAAAATTAGCCGGGCGTGGTGGCGGGCGCCTGTAGTCCCAGCTACTCAGGTGGCTGAGGCAGGAGAATGGCTTGAACCCGGGAGGCGGAGCTTGCAGTGAGCCAAGATCGCGCCACTGCACTCCAGCCTGGGCGACATAGTGAAACTCCGTCTCA
>NW_012099210.1:7130287-7157367 GCF_000951045.1 Mandrillus leucophaeus
AAAAAAAAAAAAAAGGAAAAAAAAAAGTTATTATAACCCTATTTTACAAAAAGAAACCAAGTTCCCAAGAGGGGATTTGGCTTTGCTGGGAACACTTTTGTAAAGAAATGACTATTAGATCTTTAAAAATCTAGTCTAGAACTTCCTTATTACAACTAGCTACCTCCCTTATATTCAGCCAGCCTTAAATCCTAGCCCACTCTCCAGGGGCCTGTGCATAAATCATGAAAGTCTAACTGCTAAGACTGAACCTTCTCTAAATGCCTCTCTACTTCTAGATTAATGTCACTAAACGAACATTTGTTATTTGACACATAATATTAAAGGCGCTTTATTATTATTATTATTATTACATTGAATCCGATCAGAGTCTTGCAAAACAATTTCATGACAAAGTATATTTGTTTCCTATTATTGCTGTGAAAAAATTGCCACAAAGTTAATGGCTTAAATCAACACACATTAATTACCTTACTATCTGGAGACCAGAAGTATAACACCAAGGCATTGAGAGGGCTGTGTTCCTGCTGGAGGCTCCAAGGGAGAGTTCATTCCTTGTCTATTCCAGCCTCTAGAGGTTACCCACATTCCTTGACTACTGGCTGCATCAATCTATTCTCCACTTGCATCATTATATCCTCTTCTCAGACTTTTTTTATAAGGGCTCTGTGATGTCACTGGGTACACCTGGATAATCTAGGTATGATACTTAACATAACCTCATGATATTTAACATAACCACATCTGCAAAGTCTCTTTTGCCATGTAAGGTAAAATATTCACAAGTTCTGAGGATTACGACCTGGATATCTTTAAGGAGTCATTTTTCTGCTTACTACAAAAGGTAAATTTTAAAAAGCAAACACCCTAACTAATTACATTTTACATAATTCTCATAGGCTCTGATATAGCCATTTCCAGAAGTTGAAAAAGGGATTCACATTTAATGGCAAAAATTAAATTATTCCCTTTAAAGTACAAAATGGAATAAAGTCAAAAAATCTTATCTATTTCATTCGATATATATGTGTGTCCTAGAAAGCATAATAAAATAAGATGTAATTAAAAGACATACTAGGATGTAGAGACCCAATATTATGAAGTTCATAGTTCTCCTAAATAAATCTAAAAGTGCAATTAAATTCTAATCAGCATCACAGTAAGCCTTTTTCTAGAGCTTGATAGAGCAGATCCTAAAATTATAAAAGAGATCAAATGACAAAAAATAATGATGGGGGCATATGCCCACAAGATATCATGTCTTATTTTACAATTGCAATAATTAAATTAGTAGGGATTGATATAGGGATAGATATACATATCTCTGAGGAAGTTAAAACCTAAAAACAGATGGCAATATAATCAGAAACTTGTGAAGGTAGAAGTGGCACTACAGTTTGATGGAGAAAATATGCTCTGTTTCTTCTGTTAAAGTCAACTATCCATATTAAAAAAAAAAAAAGTTGAAGTTAAATCATTACCTCATATAATACTGATAAATGAATTCTAAAAGGATTACAGACCAAAAGTAAAAAGCTAGCCTGGGCAACATAGTGAGATCCTGTCTCTACAAAAAAAATTTTTTTAAATAGCCAGGGTGTTGGCATGAGCCTGTAAGCCTAGCTACTTGGGAGGCTGAAGTGAGAGGATTAGTTCAGACTAGAAGGTTGAGGCTACACTAGACCACGATTATAATACTACAATCCAGGCTGGGTGGCAGAATGAGATTCTGCCAAGAAAGAGAGAGAGAGAGAGAGAGAAAGATTCTGTCGAGAGAGAGAGAGAAGTGAAAAGCAAAACTTCACAACATTTGGAAAAATTGAATTCACTCAAAGTAATTAAGATCCCTTAAAATAAAACAACTAATTTTTAAAGGAAGAGACAATAAATTTAATAATATGCTGAAGGCTACTATGCAACAAAAACTCCTACATAAATATTTAAAGCCCAAAACTTAGAGAAAACAGTCATAACACACATATCTCATAGAAGGTTATGTCAGAAAAATAATGACTATCTCATGTAAGTCAGTAAATAATAGATAATTCAGAAGGTAATCAAATGAGCAATAATTATATGAAAAAAAGGTTAAACCCTACTAGGATCAGGAAAATGTAAATTAAAACAATGACAGTGTAACACTTCACAGTAACCCAGCTGGCTCAAAATTTTAAGGATTTAATAACATCAAGTGCTGGTTAGTATGTCTTACTTATAGAGTTCATGAATAGCTGGTAAGAGTGTAACTGGAGTAATCACTTTGCAGAGCAATTTGGCACTGTGTTATAGTATTTAGAAAATCTGTTGATGTATATTCCCTACCAATCAGTACTTCTTTAAATAGTTCTGTAGGCTTGTAAAACCCTGTCTTATCTAAAGAAACATCTAAAATGATATGGATTTCAGTGGCGCTGGTTAATATGTAAAATTAGAAACAAATGATCCATCAATGAAATACTGATTATTGAACACTCTTTCATAGCATGCAAGACTATCCAGCGGTTCAAATACATGAACAAAATTTTATTTTTTGAAAAGTACAATGAAGTTAAAGAAACAAACTGCAAATGATACAATTTACCTACATTTTAAAAGTAGAACAATATTTGTTTTCATGAGCTTATATAAATATGATTAAAATAAAAATCAACACATGGATTTGAATTTCCTTGGGAGAAGTAAGAAGTAGAGAGAAAAAGGTGCTTTGGCCTTAGTGATTATGTATACAGATATGTGTCTATATCTATCTATATATAATATATCTATAGACAGATTTTGTTAAAAGAAAAAATAAATATTTCAAGAAATACAAAACAAATATTTCAAAATATAAACAATTATTATATCTGGAGGCTATATACACAAGGATTTATTCTTACCTATATGTTTGAAATATATTGTACAAATAAAATTAAGTTGAATTTAACACCAATATGAAGGTCCTTTAGGTATATTGCAAAAAACAAGCAAAAAAACCCAGCTCAAATGGTAAAAAAGAAGACTTCTAAAACCATTATCAATATCAAAAAAAATCCTTCTGGTGCATTAGAGACTCATTCTCAGTCCAAACACAAGATCAAAGTATTATATTAGTTCAACTATACAAAAAAAATAAGAACAAAATTCAGTGTCCCAGCACTAGGAGCTGTGGCAGTGTTCAATTCTACACAATCCTGTGCTTTCATAGCCATGAGACTTGCTCTGTGTTGGCTACAGATATGAACATTCTAAATGGGCATTTAATAGAAGGATTATAAGTACCATCTGTTCCTGAGTCAGCATAAACAGAGAATTTCCACCAACCATTTTATTTTTTTGCTTATGAAACTTGTTTTTCTGTTTTTAAAGGCCTCTAGGGCAAATCCAAGACTCCAATCAACAGCATGAGAAGCAAACTTGAAATAACTAAACATAATGCCCTGAAGAAAAAGCTTAAAAAAGAGCTGTCAAGACAAATACTTTAGAACGCCCTTTTCCTTAAAGCTGGGTTCTCAACTGGTTCAACTGTCCTCTTTCATATTCAGTTTAATGTTTAATCCAACATGGAGATCAGCATTTGATTCAAGTCACAATTTTTTCAAGTCAACAAAAGAAGCTTTCTCCCTTAACACATGTCATCTGATTTGCAAGACTGCAATTTCTCCAGAGACATCTAGTATTAGAACACAACTGTATTTTATTGGGTATCCATGGGGTTTCCCATCTGTGGAGTCAACCAGCTAGGGACTGAAAATACTCAGAAACAAAATGGATAGTCATGTCTGTACTGAACATGTAAGGACATTTTTTCTAGTCATTGTTTTCTAAACAATATAATATAACAGCTATTTATATAGCATTTACATTGTGTTATGTATTATAAGTGGTCTAGAGATGAATTTAAAGTATACAGGAGAATGTGCACAGGTTATATGCAAATACTATGTAATTTTATATCAGAAACTTCAGCACCCACATATTTGGTACCTGAGGTACGTAAGGTCCTCATACCAATCCCTTACAGATATCAAGGAACAACTGTACTATGTTGCATGTTTGTCTTTAATTTTTATTCAATTTCATTTAATGTACCACTCCTCTAGAAGTCAACACCAAGTATAAATTCTAAACAATGCTACTGATCAAGTGCCATAGTAGCCATAAGAAAAACAATCCTTACTCTGAAATTCTGAGATTCCCCACCAAAAGCCCTGCAAATGCACTCAGCTTAAACGTAGGAAACAAGTGTCAAGATGTTCTCTATTGTTAAGAAATTTTAAAAGGCCTGAAATAAAGGAACCTTATCTAGCAGAAATAATGTTCAATAAATTTGAAATGCTGAGTACTTCTCAAATACTAAGCATATAATTTTTTAAATGCCATCTGCTATGATGTGAATATTCATGTCCTCCCAAAATTCTGTATTAAAACATAATACTCAATTTGATAGTATTAAGAGGTAGGGTCTTTGAGAAGTGATTAAGCCATGAGGGCTCCACTCTCATGAATGAGATTAGTACCCTTATAAAAGAGCTTCCAGGGAGCTCCCTTGCTCCTTTCCACCATGTGAGGACATAGCAACAATGCACCATTGCTGAAGTAGAGAGAGAGTCCTCGTCAGATATCAAATCTGTTGGTGTTTTGATCTTGGATTTCCCAGCCTCTACAACTGTGAGAAATAAATTTCTATTATTTATAAATCACAAAGCCTGAAGCATTTTGTTATAGCAGCCTGAACAGTTTAAGACACCGTAAAAATCAGAGACTGAAAACAAATTTACAAAATAAAGTGAAGTATTACATCTACATCCTTTTTTTTCTAATTTTTACTACATAATAAGATCCCATGTGGAGAAAAAACAACAAAATATGCACATATATAGAATGGGGAGATATGGAGAGAAATTTTCAGCGGGGGGAAAAGGGCACAGAATTAATTTAGTTGAGTAAAAATTGTATTTTATGCTCCTATTCCTCCTTTTGATACTCTAGAAACACTATTTCTGATAAGGGAACAGCTTGAGCCAGCCTTTGCAATACTAAACTTTCTTCCCAAAAATATTTACCTCACTTATTTTACTGCTCTACTGCTCACAAATAGAAAACCAGCAGCTTTCCTTAGTTGCTCATCTTGAAAAAAGCCACCCCACCTGCCCAAAACACAAAACAAGGACGGAAAGGGCATTCTGTTGAATTCAAATGTCTTGACTTATACTCTTGATTTATAATATTTTATCTACTCATATATGTCCTGTTCCACTTTGAAAAATCCATATTGCTGTGAAAAAAAATATATATATAATACTTCGACATTTAAAAATACTTTTTAAATTCATTTTTAATTTATTTCTAATGAATTGTGAAATTATCCTATTTTATACATTTGTCCTGGAAGAATATAGGAGTTTACAGATCAGTTCAATTTTTCCAAGATTGTATAGTTTCCAGGAGTATATTTCAGTCAAAATCCTCTCACACATATCTTATACTCTTTCTACAGTACAAATGTCTTAGGTGTCAAATTTGTAAATTTGCTTTTGTCCTAAATATTAAATTAAACTGAAAACAAAGGACTTTGCTCTATTATATGATGCAACACTTTTATTTTATTTTATTATTATTTTTTATTATACTTTAAGTTCTGGGCTACATGTGCAGGACGTGCAGGTTTGTTACATAGGTATACATGTGCCATGGTGGTTTGCTGCACCTATCAACCCGTCATCTACATTAGGTATTTCTCCTAATGCTATCCAGAAAAACCAAACACCCCAAGTACTCACTAATAAGTGGGAGTTGAACAATGAGAACACATGGACACAGGGAGGGAAGCATCACACATCAGGGCCTGTCAGGGGGTGGGGGTCTAGGGGAGGGATAGCATTAGGGATAACATTAGGACACAACACTTTTAATGAAAATGGCATTATGAAAATATTACTCACAGCACCAGTTATATAAAATCTAATATTATATATCTATTTGATATTCACTAAATTACCAAACATGAGTCACAATTAGGCTGGAGGATATCAGAGCATAAGTATATAATACAGTGCTGTTTTGAAAAATAAAATACCAACTGTAAATTATTTTAGCTAGAACCTTCCTATAAGAAATAATATATATGACAATTGCTACTATCGTTATCATTATTATTTATCTAGATAGGTAATGGTTAACTCTAGTTGATACTGGTATCAAGTTCTGTAGTTTATTCAAAATGAAGACTGTAAGAAAGATCGATCAAATATCAATAATAAAAAGTACGTAATAAGTATGCTGCTTACATAAAGATATAAACCCGTCTGGATATCTAGGAGGCACAATATAAAGATGCTGAAGACTGAAATAAAAAAGGTCTGCCCCAAAGTGACATCTTTAGGGGTAGATGATGTGCAGGAAAAATGGCATATTTAAAATGTAACAGAAATTGTTTTAACATCTTCGAGACAGTTGTATCTCTATTAACTATCCCTATTTCACATATGAAAAAGCTCAAGGAAACTTTTATTAATTAACTTAATATCAGAAAGCTAGTACAAGACAGAACCAAATCTAAATTGCCCACCCTATCACACTAGCCTTTAGATGGAATTATTTGTTACATTTTCTACATTCCTTTTGTATAACTTCATTTCTAAGCAAACTTAAAAAGCAATAAAGAACATATTAGTTTGCATTCAATTTCAAGCAAAGAAGAAAAACAGATTTGTAATAACAATGTGAATAAGAACCTTAGTACAAAATATTTATGCCTTCATAGATTTTATGAACATAAAATGCTGACCATGGTCAAAAATAATCTAGTATGCTGGAATAAAAAGCAAAATTACTTGAATTTGAGTACCTCCTATGGCTACATTTATTTACAGGTATAAATTAACCTTTTTTGTGGCATGGATTCCTTAGACAGAATAATGTTTGTAAATGTCTAATATCAGATTTTGTAAAACATTAAAACACTTGAAAATTTACCAACAAAACTCTAAAGACACATGACAAAACTTATGCAAATGAAAACCAGAGAATACTCATATTTTGAATTTAATTTAAAAACTCATTAATGTAAGCTTACATCTCAAAACAAACATGGTAAATCAATCTCAAGAAGTAGAATAAAGAACAAAAGAATGGTAATAGAATAAATTAGTGGCAAATATGCCAGACATACAATGGAGAAATTCAAAATTTTATTCTCTGAAAAACTTTAAAAATGTGGAATAATCTCTAGCAATACTGATGGGAAGAAAAAGGTAAAAAATACACATTTCCAATTATAGTAATGAAAAGAGACGTATTACTACAGATCTTGAAATTATTATAAAAATAATACAAAGGTATCACAAACAACTTTACATCAATAAATTTGACAACTTAGAATAAATAGACAAATTCCTTAGAAATATAACTGACCAAAACCAACACAAGAAAAAGTAGAAAATCTTAATAGTGTTATATCTGATTTAAAAATTAAATTTGCAATTAAAACCTGCTACATTAAAAATTCCAACCACAGATAACTTCACAAGCAAATTTTATCAAATATTTAAAGCAGAAATAATATCAATCTTATGCATTCTTAAAAATAGAGAAAAGTTTTTACCAACTAGTTTTATAAGGCCTGTATAACCTCATGACAAACTTCACAAGGACATTATATATAACTTTCACTGAAAAAATCCTGTAAGCTAGTATCTCAAAAATAGACATGTAAGCCCTAAGTAAAATAGTTCCAACTCAAATTCACCAAGATATAAAAAGGATATTATACCATGTATTGAAGTATCATTAAAGAAATGTTTACACTCAGGTGCGGTGGCTCACGGCTGTAACCTCAGCACTTTGGGAGGCCAAGGCAGGTGGATTGCCTGAGGTCAGGAGTTTGAGACCAGCCTGGCCAACATAGTGAAACCCCATCTCTACTAAAAATACAAAAAATTAGCTGGGCATGGTGGCACGTGCCTGGAATCCCAGCTACTCGGGAGGCTGAGGCAGGAGAATCGCTTGAACCCGGGAGGTGGAGGTTGCAGTGAGCCGAGATTGTGCCATTTCACTCCAGCCTGGGCAACAAGAGAGAAACTCCGTTTCAAAAAAAAAAAAAAGAAAGAAAGAAAGAAATGTTCACACAAGGTTTATTGAAAGAGTGCTAAGTTAATATTCAAACATCAATGTTGTTTATCACATTAATGTCATAAAAAGACCATTCAGTAGATTGAGAAATAGTATTGATAATGGTTAGTATTTATTCATGATACAAAATGGGAATAGATGAGAACTTTGTAAATCTTGGCAACTGTCCTATAAAATCCAAAACTATTCTAAAGTAAAAAGGTTATTAAAAACAGTGGTGGGAAAATTGACAAAAATCAAATAAGATTCGTAGTAAAAAATTATGGAGTCAATGCTAATTTTCTGTTTTTGATAATTGTACTATGGTTCTAAAAGACTAAAATTAAAAGTGAAGTTAAGTGTAAGTGGGAACTGCTAATTACGTAACTTTTCTGTAGAATTATTTCAAAATAATGTGCTTTCTAAAAAAAGGATAAGACAAATTTCATGAATAAATGAACAAATCTATGTATTATACAACAGAAGTAAATGTATAATTTTTTTAATGTCTTCTGAATGACGTTTAAAATCTATCACTTATAAATGCCACAGAGTCAGCCCTTCCCAACACCTGCAGTACCTTCTAGAAGTCTTTTCCATCTCCATTCTTTCAGAGTTGTCAAATACATAATATTTTTAAATGTAATTTTAAAACCATGATTAAAAACAATTCATGTAGTTATAAGAAATCAAAATATTCAGGATCCAAAATCATAACATAAAACACAGTAAGTGTGAGAAAAGGTAGTTCCACTGAAAATTAAAACTTGAGTGAAGGACTGGGATTTATACTTCAGTGCTAAAATCTGGGGAAAAAAACTCCACAATTAATATGATTTCTTACAATCTTGAATGTGCATAAAGGCAACAATAAATAAAGAAATAACAAAAGAAATATAGACATTTTTCCTAACGTTAGTAGCAACAAAATTTTAATAAGCCAACATGCCATGCAATTTCTAAATGGCTTTTAGTCAATCAGAATGTTTCTATTAATAAACATTACTATCATCCATTTCTGTGGCAGTATAATTGGTATAACCTGTATTGAAAGCAACAGGGGATTGTCATATCACTGGCCTTTTACTTTATAATTATAGTTTTAGCAATCCATTACAATGAAATATTTTAATCACTGAAAAAGTCTTGCTACAAAAACAATGGTCATTGCATTAAACATCATTAGAGAAAAATTCTTATCCAATAAGAGAGAATTAGAGTCTTCATCTGAGGTCAATAATGCTAACCAAATAGAATTGCTGTCTTAGTACAATAACTGATACCTAAAGATTGATCAACATATTTTTATTAACAGTGTCACATACTGATTGGTTATATATTTTTAATGTTTTAGACATAATTGTTTTGTTATTGTTTCTCTTCATGTTTTTTTTATGAAACATAAATTTTAATCTGCATCAAGTCACATCATGAATAGCTTCCTTTACTTACAGTGTTCTATATGTTTATGTAGTTTAACAGAGTTTCAAGCTAACTAACACTTTGTCATACTGGCACAATTATTGTCCCCAGTTTACAGTTGGGGATATCAAGGATAAAGAAGTATGAAGACTCACATAGACTCTTACAAATAGTAAATATTTGAGAAATTTTTGGACCTGACAAATAATATGCACTTGAAAATTTACAAATAGTAAACAGTCAGGAAAACTTAGTGATTAGCTATTACTGGGATCATCATAGAAAGTTTCATAATATTTCCAATTTTTATACTTAATAATGTACCATATAAATAATTTTTAGTAAATTAATAGCTTATAAGTTTTGTTTTAACCAAAAACATGTATCTCACAATTTCATCGTTTTTTAAATCCTTCTTTAAAGTTCCATACTTTTCATTTTGTCTGTCTTTCACATTCTTTCTTCGATATATTCATCTGTATTTTGTAGTTTATGTGGTAGTTTATGTTGTTATTATGAATGGATTTGATTTTTTTCCATCACATTTCCTGGTTGACTATTGCTATTGCAAAGGAAAACTACTATATTTTTGTTGTATTACTTTTATTATGACAATAGCACTTTCTAAAGAAAAACAATCTCAATTTGAATACACCAAAATGTTTACATGTTCAAGAATATATTTTTCAGCACTTAAGAAAACATCAAGCTATTTTATTTGTATGGAAATGTATAAGATGAAATTACTTTATAATGAAAATAAACGAAGTTACATTGCCTTTAATGAGTAAAAAGTAATTTTAATTGGTGTTACGGTGGGAATTGTGTCCTTCCAAAATTCATGTGTTAAACCCTAACCCCCAATTCCTCAGAATGTGACTGTATTGGCAAAGGAGTATTTAAAGAGGTGGTACATCAGTTAAAATGAAGTAATTAAGGTGCCCTAATCCAATATGACTGTTGTCTTTATAAGAAGAGAAGATTAGGTCACACACAAACACATAAGGAAAAGTATGTGAAGACGCTTGGAGAAGATTCCATTGATAAGCCAAGTAGAGGGCTCAGAAGAAACCAGCCCTACTGATACCTTGATCTTGGGCTTCAAGCCTCCAGAACTGTGAAAAAACAAATTTCTATTGCTTAAGCCACCTTGTTCGGTACTTTATTAAGATAGCCCTAAGAAATTACTATAATAGAAATAAACAAAACCTTTTTTTTAAAGGATATAATTATTTAATTGTATTACATATTATGAGAGACTGCTTTAACCTTTCAACCTTTTAGGTGAAATGTAATAAATACACAGAAAGGCACACATAATAAAAATGGATAGGTGAATGGATGCAGATCGTGTAGGACATATTCTTTGTCTATAAAGCAACTAAACTAGATATTAATAATAAAGCTTAATTTGAAATGTCACATATTTGGAAAATTATGAAATAAAGTACTAAATATCCTGGTTCAAAAATGAAATAAAAATTAGAAATTATTTTGATATGTAATGAAATACTATACTATTCAAATTTATGAGATATAGCTAAAGCTTTCCTTAGAGAGATATTTGCATCTTAGAAGAAAGTGTACAGCATATATTAAAAACATAGGCCAAAAGTCAATAAGCTAAACTTGCATTTCAAAAAATAGAAAAATATCAGTAAAATAACTTATGATTTTAAATTTTTTTATTTCCATAGGTTTTTGGGGGAATAGGTGGTATTTGGTTACATGAGTAAGTTCTTTAGTGGTAATCTGTGAGATTTTGGTGCACCCATCACTCGAGAAGTATACACTGAACCTGATTTGTAGTCTTTTATCCCTCACCCCCAAGTTATTATTATAAAGCAATATAGACAACGAAGGGTTTTGCTATTACAATGATAATATGCAAAACTCAGTTTTTCCAAATCGCAAATACAAATTTTCAGTTTTTCTGGAGAAAAATAATTATCTACCACCATGGAAAAAAGTGAAATATACTTATTTTTGACTAGAAAATATAAATAATGAGAATTTTCACTGTTATTTGAGGCTCCAAACCTACACCTTTGTTCATTTTGATCTATAGAAGGAAGAGTTGCAATGAAAACAAAATAGCAAAAGCTGCTGGTTAATCACAAATCCACAAGGACATATCCAAGCCATAGATTAAATTAGTTCCGCATAGTGAAAAAATTGTATGAAAGGCACAAGCAGCTATGATAATAAATCAATAATGTAAGGTTTTTATTGTTGTTGCTTATGTATTTTTCTATTTGTTTATGCTAGCCGGATAGCAATAAAATTATGCTGTTCAGAAGCTATCTCATAAATAACATAATTTCAAGATAAGAATTTATAAAAGTTACAGAAATAGAATTCTAATCAGTTTTGGAATAAGTTACCATTGCATTAGGGAGCAACGTAACTTTATAAATGTTTAAAAGTTCCATAATTTACATATATAAGTTGCATCTAAAATTTCTTCAGTACAGATATTTTAATTTTATTAGCAACAATTAGTAGCATAATACTATTACAAATTAGCAAAGTTTACGACCTAACACTATAGATACTGAAACTAAAATGAAGTCTTTGTCAATTAATCACTTAATTAATTATAGCAGTGTAATATAATTGTGTACAAATAAAACATAAGGAAGCTCTTATTTCATTTATATGTTGCATATAATATTCATATAATCTATTCTTTAATGCTGTTCAATAGGAGAAATATGAGAAAAAATAGAACTTCTGGAAATGCAACACCTTAATAAGAGGATATACTTGCTTTATTCCTATTCGTTAGGATTTCTTCCACAAGACATTTACAATAAACTACTATTTTAGGCATGATTTTCAGTTTTGAGTCCATATAAAGGTAAATAAATAATCATTTATTTCAGTGGTTATGGTCACTAATCAGCTAGTTTGGAGACAGGGAGATTGTTATGGATTATTTAGGTGGATCTACTCTAATTACATGGGTCCTTATACATAGAGGAAGAGACAGAAAGGATGTTAGAGAGCCAAGACATGAGGAAAGCTTGACTTCCATTGCTGTCTTCAAAGATGGAGGAAAGGGGCCAAGAAAAAAGAGAAAAAAAAAAGAAAAAAAATTACATATATGCACTCACTACCACTCCCTCAGTAATAATCTGTTCCCACTTTACAGATAAGGGAAAATGAGTGTGAGGAAATTTATGTTACTTTGGCAAGGTCATAAAACTATGTGACCAAACCAGCAGCCACACACATCTTAAAATAAAGGAAAGCACAAAACACATGATCTTGCAGTACAACCCTCTGACATGGGCTACATATTCACAGAGTTCAAAATTTCAAGTAATATCTATGCAAAATTATCACAATTAGATGCAAGAAAAAAAATTTTTGCTTATTTTCCCACAACATGCTTGACAGAGAACTAGATTACCATCCTAAGGACTGGCAAACTGATTACTTGCATGAACCGTAACGAAGCAGATCTGTTAAAACTGTTGAGCATATCCTACTTTTCCATGGACATGTAGATGAGCCTGCTATAAAGGCACATATCTTAGAAAGTTTAATTAATTTTGAGGGGGGTCTCTTGGTATCATCGAAATTCATTTGAAAGGTCTCTTACTTGTTAGTGAATCTATTGTTTGGTGTTCAGTGGCTAATTTCTAAATGATAATTTATAACTAATGGCTTCTACAAGAACAGCTTGACTTCTGCATGGGCTCAGTTCACTCCACCACTGCCCATTCCAAACAAAAACAAAAGTAATGATTCTCGGTATACAGCACATCTGGTAACTTTTAAAAATTAAATGGGAATAATATCTGTTGATGTTGGAGAATAAAAATATTGGTAGTTCTCCATTGTGATAAGTCAGGTCAGCTGAAACTTGCCAAGTGCCTTGCAAGCCACTTCATTTTTCACTGTAAAGTGAGGAAAAGTCACGTAGCTGACAGATAACTGTTAATATGTCCATTTCCATGGTACATTTACCAAATGTCTAATCTCCAAAGATTCGACAGGTGAAACGATTTGTGTTTTCTAGTATGTTGATCTGTCTTCTCACTGACAGCTGTACTTAAGAGAAACATTTGAATTTTATCACTGTTTCTTGAGGGTGTAAGTAATTACTTATTCTATTTTCCTAATACAACTCAATGAAGACAAGCATAGGTTTCTATGCTATTGACAGTAATCTGTCAATTGATGTACGACTGATAGTGTTCAATTCACTCATATTTATTTTAAACTAGATATCTTACAACTGGATGAGTTTGGTTCCAAGGCACATGACAAAGGGCACTGGGCATCCCAGAAATGTCATGTAGAATTGCTTCCTCACTTGCTCTCACTAGATGACATCACACTCCATAACAATTTGAAAGGAAAACCTAGTTTTTAACAGAAACTCCACACATAATTTTCTACTTTTCGTTTCTTAAAGGGAACAAGGAAGGAGCACTATCAAATCTTCAAAATGCCAATGTATTTTTATTTTTTTGCAAGTTTTACTTGAAAGGCCACTATATCCCTAGCACATGAAAGAGAAAAGGAAATAAATCAAGTGATTTTTAAGTTAATTTTAATATGAAAGTCACAGTATATTTTTTATAAAAAGAGTATTATTTAATAAGTGTATTTAGGTATGAATTTGGTCCATGAATGTCATTCAAGTGAAAGAAAAGTCATTTCATAACTTTTCAAAAAATCAAAAATAATCTAATACAGTTTATTTCTTCTTGTCACATAGGGTTGACAGAAAATTTTAAATCAGTCATGTATTGTATTCTGGGATGGGAGATGGAGGCAGGGACCCTCAACAATCTCTAGGGTTCTAGGGTTTTATTAGATTCCCAAAGAGGCATTCTCCATCCAGAAAACTCGAAGAAGAACATTGGGTTTGGTAAGAACTGGTCAGGATGCTTCCTGACCAAGACCATCTACTTGACCAACAATTGACTCTTTTTCTGCCTTGGCCACTGGAATCTTCCACCTTATTTCCCCAAACCAAGGTCCCTGGTATTCAGCTCCCAGGAGCCATACATCAGACATCAAACATCAAGCCTTTATCTGGGGTTCTGTAAGTTTTAGGCTAAAAGTTTTTCCACTTCCAAGACCCACAACTCTAATTTCATTTCTCTTGGAAAATTAACTCCACGCAGGGCTATTTGTCTTTTTCAAATTAAAGCAGTAGCCTCTCCTTTCTCTATTCTGGAATAGGAATGAAATCACAAAGCTGTTTACTTATAATGGAGACAGGGGTAAGATAAGGAGAGGTCAGACTGGTGAAAACATTAAGGCTATTCCCCAACCCTGCCTACCTGGAAATGGGGAGAATACAAATTGGTACCACTCTTCCCTAATGGGTCCATAGCAACAAAAAATCCTGGGCACTGGTTTTTTTTCTTAAAAATAAACCTTGTTATATAAGTTTTATAAATATATACATAAGCAAAAAGATTAAAAATGAAGTAGAATGTTAATTAAACCTTTTCAAATTCCCCCTCAAAAACCCTTTAATCTTATCTCTTACAACTCTTCTACTTTACAAATAATTCTATAAGAACTAGGGACCACAGCCCCAATCATACTGACATATGAGTAAAAGGACTAATTGTTAATAGCTCAAAGGGTGTATGTTTTATGACAGTACAACACTGATCTCCTTAGAGAGGCAAATTATAAACTATTATCTATAGTCACTAAGTAAAAAATGGAAATAATTCACTTCTTACTCAGTAACCATAAAATACAACTCTCAAGTGCTTTATGCAATAAAAATACACTGTAAAGTTTGAGATGTGCTACCTGTTGTACAAAAGTAATGGGACTTCTCTGTTCTTTCAATAGCAACAGCAGAAAGTAGTTTTCCTGTTTGAAGTTCTTACTGTCATTTTACAAGAGGCAGACTAGATGTTACCGGTAAGATTCAAGCAACTTGCTATTATTGCTAATTTAGATAATAACATTGTCCATATTATTATGATGTAATGACTTAGGGAATATATTTCACAAATCATTTTCCAGGAAGTTATAGAAAGAAAACCTCCAAGTGGAAGAGTTTGGTGCCTGTTAATTTCCTATGTAGTTTTTAAATGACTTTATGAATTGTCTTGTGCTCCCTGTGTTTCCTTTTCCAAATAAATTTCAAAATTGAAATATCTTGAAATATTTGAAAACATACATATATATATATATATATATATATCTGTGTGTACACACACACACATACAGTTGGCCCTCCATATACAGAGGTTCTGCATACATGGATTCAACCAACCGCAGATAGAAAATATTTGTAAAAATAATAGTACAGTAATAAAAAGAATATAAATAAAAATCAATATAGTATAACATCTATTTACATAGCATTTATTTTATACTAGGTATTATAAGTAATCTAGAGATTATTTAAAGCGTATAGGAGGATGTACATAGGTTATACAGTTCACCCTTAAACAATGTGGGGGCTAGGGCTGCCAACTTACCATGCAGGCACAGGTTTACACACAACTTTTGACTTTCCAAAACATAACCACTCTACTATTTACTGGAAACCTTATCAATAACTTCAACAATCAATTAACAAATATTTTAATGTTATATGTTTACATATTGAATTCTTATAGTAAAGTAATCTGGAGAAAGGAAAACATTATTAAAAACCCATCACGAGGAAGAGAAAATCTATTTACTATTCATTAAGTAGAAGTGAGTCATCATAAAGGTGTTCATTCTTGTCATGTACAAGTTGAATAAGCTGAGAAAGAAGAGGAAGAGGAGGAGTTGGTCTTGATGTCTTAGAGCTACCTGGGGAACAGTAGTGTGGCATTTCTACACCTCCCAGACAGGGAATGGAGACCTAGCAGGAGGCCAGTACCCACCTCTGCCTAGCAGTAAGAAAGCTATGACATCAATGACGGAAATCTGAACTTCTACCTACAACTAGCAGTTATGATGTGGTACTTCACCTTCCTCTGCTCAAGTAGTATGAAAGGAAGCCAGATGAACCAGAAAATTTAGATAAGGTTAAGTTTCAATTAATGTCCTGGTTTCAACTGAAAATCTCTAGTTATTCCAAGAACCATGAAGATAAATGTTAAAGACAACCAATAGATGGCCAAATGAAGATGGCAAAGGTGTGAGACTTCTCTAGAAAAAAGTTTTAAAGCAGACATTCTAAAAATGCTTTAATGAGCAATTGTAATCACACTTGAAAACAATGACAAAATACTGCCAGCAAAGAAATGCAAAATATAAAAATGAACCAAATGAAAATTTTAGAACTGAAAAACACAAAAACTGAAATTTAAATTACCAAGGACAGAGAAGTATATTAAATAATGAGTCAATCCATCAAGAAGATATAGCAGTCCTAAATGTATATAAACTAACGTCAGAGATTTTAAAAAGTGTGAAATAAAATATAATAAAAATGAAAGAAGAAATATACTGATTGGCAGCAAGGGTTAAAGACTTTGCACCTGTCTTTCCACAACTGATAGAACAATTACACAAAAACCTAGTAAGGATATAGAAGAACTCTAGACACCATAAACCAATAGGATCTAATTGATAAAAAACATTCCACCAATTAACATCAAATACATATTTCTTTCAAGTACCAACAGAGCATGTATCAAGATAGAGTCTATACTGCACCATAGAACAAGCCTTAGCAAATGTAAGAGGTTTTAAATGAGGCAGAGTGTGTTCCCTGAACACAATGGAATCAAACTAGAAACCAGTGACAGAAAGATTACAAAAAAAATTTCCAAACAGAAACCAAGCAACATATTTCTAAATAGTCTGTGGGTCAAGGAAGAAATCTCAAGGAAAATAAAACATAGATTAAACTGCATTAAAATGAAAACACAACATATCTAAATTAGAGCAACACAGTTAAAGCAGTGCTGAGACAGAAACTTATAGCACTATATAAATCCAAAGCAAACATATGGAAAGAAATAAATAAAGACAAGAGCAAAATCAATAAAATTAAAAACAGAATAACAACTCAAAAATCAATGTGACATGTACCTGGTTGTTGGAAATGATCCATAAAATTGATAAACCTTTAGCAAAGAAAGAGAGAAGATGCAAATTACCAATATCAGCAATGAAACAGAGAATATCACTATAGACAATGCAGACATCTAAAGGTTAACAGGCAATATAATATACAACTCTACATATATAAATTTGACAACCTAGAAGAACTAATTCTCTAAAAAAATGAACTACGAAAATATGATATGAAATAGAACGTTTGAATAGTCACATAGCCATAAAGAAATTGAATTCCTAATTAAAAATGCCCAAATAAAAACTTCAGGCTAATTTCACTGTAGAATTTTATAAAACATTTAAAGAAGAATTAACACTAGTTATAAACAATACCTTCCAAAAAACAAGTCTATTCAGTTCATTTTTTGAAGCTAGTATTACCCTGATACCAAAAGCAGACACAATCAGCATAAAAAAGAAAACTACACATCAATATCCCTCACGAATTTAAGCTATAAAAATTTCTAACAAATTTAAGCAAATAGCATTCAGCAACATATAAAGAGAATTATACATCATAACCAAGTAGGGTTTATTATTCCAGGTTTGCAAAGCTGATTCAATATTCAAAATCAGTCCATTTAATCTGCAATATTAACTAACTGAAGAGAAATATCACAAAATCATATCAGCTGATACAGCTAGTACAATAGCACTAACACTTAACAAAATTCAATACCCATTCATAATAAAAACATATAGAAAATAGGAGTAGTCAGGCACTTTCTCAACTTTGTAAAGAATGTCTACAGAAATCAGGTATCTTTTATTTAACATTAAAAGATTGAAAGCTACTTTTTAAGATAGAGAATAAGGCAAGAATGTCCACACCTATCACTCTTACTCAACATAGTGCTGGAAGTTCAAGACTCTACATTATGGGAGGAAAAAACAAAACAACAACAACAACAAAACAGAAAATGTGTTCACATTGAAATGAGAAAAATAAAACTGCTTTTTCGGAGATGACATGATTTTCTTTGTGAAAAAAAATTAGCAACCTTTAAATACAAAACCTCTTGGAACAATACGTAAGATCAGCAAGTTTACAAATATAAGATAAACAGAAAAAAATCAGTTTTATTTCTATACACTTGCAATGAATGAGCATATAGACACTAAAACAAAAGAATACATCATGTATAACTACTCAAAAGAATACACTTAAGAGTAAATCTGACAAAATGTATATAATTACAAAACATGACTGAAATAATAAAGAAGATATAAATAAACAGAAACACATCCCATCTTCATAGACTGGAACACAATATTGTTAGGATGTCAATACTACTCAAAACTATTGATAGATTCTATGCAATCCCTATCAAGACCTCAATGACATTTTTTGAAGAAACAGAAAAACCCACCTTAAAATTCATTTGGAATTTCAAGAGACCCCAAATAGCCGAAACAACTGATGGAAGATTCATACTTCCTGATTTTAAAATTCACTATAAAGCTACAGTAATAAAAAATAAAAACAGTGTGGTATGGGTATATACAGATATATAGACCAATGGAATACAATAAAGAGCCTAGAAATAAACTCTCATGTACATGGTCAAATAATTTTTGACAAAGATATCAAGACCATTTAATGAGGGAAAGGACAGAATTTGCTACAAATGGTGCTATGAAAACCTAATATCCACACGCAAAAGAATGAAGTTGGAATTTTACATATCATCACACACAAAAATTAATCAAAATGAATCAAAGACCTAAATGTAAGAGTTAAAACCATAAAACTCCTAGAAGAAAACACAAGGCAAAAGCTTACAACATTGACCATTGATTTTTTTGGGCTATGATACAAAAGGTAAAGATAACAAAACAAAATAAAAAACAAATTGGACTTAATGAAAACTTAATTTTTTTGCTTCAAAAGACACTATCAATAAAGTAAAAAGGCCACCCACGACATTTGCAAATCATATATCTGATAAAGAATTGACATCTGATGTATAGAGAGAATTCCTAAAACTCAACTACTATAAAACAAACAACCCAATTCAAAAATGAGCAAAGAACTTGAATAGACATTTTTCCAAAGAAAATAAACAAATGGCCAATAAGCATGAAACAATGTTCAATATCAGTCATCATTAGTGAACTCCAAATCAAAACAATAATCACATACCACCTCAGATCAATTAGGATGACTAGTACCAAAACAGAAAATAACAAGTGTTGGTGAACATGTAGAGGAATTTTAACCCTTGTGCACTGTTGGTGGGAATATAAAAGGGCATAGCTGCTGTAAAGGACTATGGTGGTTCCTCCAAAAATTTAAAATAAAATTACCATATGACCTGGCAATTTTACTTCTGAGTATATACCCAAAAAACCTGAAAGCAGGGTCTTAAAAGAGATATTTGTACACCCATGTTCACTACAGCAGATTCACATTAGCTAAAATATGCAAGCAATGCAAGTACCTATCAACAGATAAGCAAAATGTGGTATATACATACAATGGAATATTACTCAGCCTTAAACTGAAAGACAATTCTGACCATGCTAGATCATGATTAAATCTTAAGGACATTATGGTAAGCAAAATAAATCAATTATAAAAAGACAAATATTATATGATTCCATTTAGATGAGGTACTTAGAGAAGTTAAAATAATAGGGACAGAAAGTCAAATGGTGGTTTCCAGGGACTAAGCGTGTCTGGGAGAATGAGGAGTTATTGTTTAACAGGTACAGAGCTTCAGTTTTAAGAGGAAAAGAATTATGGAGAGGGATGATAGTGACGATTGCATGACATTATGAATGTGTTTAATACTACAGAATTGTATATTTTAAATAGTTAAGATGTAACTTTATGTGTATTTTACCACAAAAAAAATACAGAATTTGTATGCTGAAAACTACAAAATTCATCAAAATGTCTTAAGCTACATCAGTAATTGTATGTATTCTTTTCTGTTTCCCAGGATTGTTACAGACTCATTTCTTTGCACATATATTTCTCTGTCATTTCAAATAAATTTGGATAATGAGGGGAACTAAACTCACGTGTTTAATCTGCCATCATAAACCTCAAGTCAGTCCTCTAAATTCTGTTTTCAGCTATGATTTTCCATATAATTATTGTAAATTCATTTTACTTAGATTTTCATCTGATTTTACCTACTTCCATAAGCAGATGATTTGACTGAAGAAATGACCACATCCCAATAACAATAAAACACTTTGATGCTGATAATTTTTAACACAATTGATTCTCTGTCAATCATTTTAAGGAAGACCAAAACAAAAAGCCTAAATGGAAAAAAAAATTCGTTAAAATGCAACTCTATAAAATGACGTATCAAAGGTAACGAAAACATATTTTTGTTTATAAGGTAGTTAGAATTAAACTCATCAGGGAAATGTGGGTCAAAAGAGGGCTTATAGTTTATCCTGGAGATAAGCAGTTATCAGAATGTGGTCTGTGGTCAGACTGCAAGGGTTCATATCTCAGATGCACCATTAACTAGCTGTGTGGCTTTGAAGAAGTTACTTAATCTTTCCTACAATCAGATTCATCTAATGTAAAATGTAATAATAGTTTATACCTCATAAGGTAATGTGAGGCTTAATAATCTATAAAAACACTTAAGATAAAGACCAGCATCTGACAATTTCTCAATAAATATTTCCTAAGATTATTAAAACCTGTGTCTCTCAGAAACCATACATGGAGTGGTTCCCAGAAACTCAGACTGAATATTCTCTCAACATTAATTACAGTTACAAGATTCTATAGAAACCTATATTGTGCTGGATGAAATATTCAGCTATTTGGTGCCCAGTACAAACACTCAAGGAAGGTGACTAAAGTGCTTTGTACTGGTCTTATTTGCAATTTGCATTATTTTCTATCTGACAAGTCAGATGCAGATCTAGAACTGGTAGATTCTGACAATCCAAAACTTGTGGTTTTGATTTCATCTCATGTACCACATTAAAATGATTTTGTACTGATTTTCTATGCAAGAATTGTCATTTTTTGATTATATAAAACTTTCACCAAAAAATATAGAAAGGAGATTAAAAAGAGAGTCAGTGCTAAAACAGACTCTTTAAAAGCAAAAGCCTACCATCTGTAGCAGGAGGACTTTATAAAACCCAGGGGTGTCTTCTTACCCAACTGTCAACACCAGGAAACATGCCAAGGGGACAGATGCTAAAACTGGAAAGTCTCATCTAGGGCGTGACATCAGAGTCCTATAATTTCTCTCGAAAAAGGCAACAGTCACCACAATGGCAACGAGGTATTATTGAAAAAACAAAACGCCCTCCTTAATGAAAAAGGCTTCCATTAAATAGTTACACTACTAAAATTCTAGTAACAAAAATGAATATACTGGTCTGTGGGATTGGAAGTAAAATCTGTACTCTATTGAACAAGTTTCTAAGAGACCAGCAGGTACTTTTTTAATCACTGGCAACAACAGGAAACATAAAATCAATCAGGGAAATAATAACAGAAGCCATTACTAAAAATAGTTTCCAATCCCAATGCAGAGTTAAAAACAATAAGGAAATATATCCGTCTTTTTTAACAATACACTGACAACTATGTGATAATAAAAATTGGTAACTCAAAGGTAACATCCAGCATTAAAAATGAAAAATAATCTATAATTACTACTATTATCTGGGGAGTTTACGTTTGCTTTATATCATTTTACTCTAAGGCTAATAGATTAAGAGATTTTCTTCTCATCAGTCAGTCCTTTCCATTTCTGTACCCCACTGCTTCTCATTTCTATTTACAGAGAGGAAAACTCATATATATCTCTATAGGATACAATGCCATATTCGTTGCTGAACACATATGAAAATGCTGAGTTACTTGCCAAATAGTGAAATAAAGGCAGAAAAGACACATTTGTCAAAACACATTTGGTGGGCTGTATCTTGAAGTATTAACCCGAGTACTCTTCTGTATACATTTTGTGCACACTTCTCATTCCATAATCTGAAGGGAACTCCAGTTTGTGAGTTAATTTTCTTTTCCCCTACCCATATTAAAGCAATGACTCAAAGAAGCCTCAAGCCTCTGGGCATAGAAGAAGTATTTGAAAGACTTAGATGTATGCTTGAGTCGTTCTGTTCCAAAAGCCAAGATAGGATTAAGGTTGGGAGTCTCTGGGGAGTAGGAAATTATAGCTACATGAAAACGAAGGTGAAGAAGGATGGATGGTCCTTCCCCAAGTGGTAATAAGGAAGCCAAATGACAGAAGAAAGATAGAGAAAAAGAGAGTAATCAACTATTGTGTGAGAGCATCAACTCATCAGTCATGGAAAATTCAAGTGGACGTTTATTCTAAGAATCTTAAATAGAGACTGGGAAGTTGAACTCTTTATGTGGGAATGAGGACATGAAAGAAAAAATATCTTGCGCTCTGTCCAACGTGAAATTTTGGACACAGTTGAAAATTTTCTCAGAAGCTGGTACAGTGGTTATCGTATAAAAATAACATTTAGTTCTCTGTAGTAATTTAAGATCTCTTTTTGCATAGGAAATAGTATAATAGGTTAATACTCCCGCATGCTATAGATTTTATAAACTCCCTTATACTAAAAAGTATAAAAACAGCACCTGAGGTTCTACCCACTCCCACAAAAATAACTTTAGAAGAAGTCTGAAAGTTATTTTTTCTTAATTATACAATTTATGATTTCTGCTTTCTAGTTTTTTAAATAAGTACTACACTAACAACAATAAAGTAATTTAAAGTAAGAACTTTGGGTGGGTTTCTAAGATATTTACTAATGTAGTCCCCATTTCCATGTTCTTCACTTCATCTGGTACTATTTTTCTCCTCTTCCTGAAGGACTTCTTTTAACAATTTTTCATGATGTGGAGCTTTCGGTGATTATTTCCATTTAGTATGTATGAAAAAAAATTGCTTAATTGCACCTTCGTTTTTTGAAAGATAGTCCTTGCTGTTTACAGCAGTCTAGCTTGGCTTCTTTTCCCCTTTTCAGTATTTTACAGATATTTTTCACTGTCTTCTGGCTTGCATTCATTTTGAGGATTATCTGCTGTCATCCTCTATTCTATACATATGTGTCTTTTTGTTTCTCCAGTTACATTTAAGATTGTCTACACTAATTTAATTTTTAATTCTTTTTTTGTAGTATATAGTTTTTAATTTTTGTGGCTACATAGTAGGTGTACATATTTATGGGGTACATGAGATGTTTTGATATAGGATTCGATGTGAAATAAGCACATCATAGAGAATGGGTTATCTATCCCCTTAAGCATTTATTCTTTGAGTTACAAACAATTCAGTTACAGGCATTACATTATTTTAAAATGTGCAATTAAGTTATTATTGACTACAGACATCCTATTGTGCTACCAAATAGTAAGTGTTACTCAGTCTTTAATTACTTTTTTGTACTCATTAATAATCCTCATCTCCCCACCCCCACACCCCCACCTCCCTTCCCAGCCTCTGGTAACCCTCCTTCTGCTCTCTATCTCCATGAGTTCAATCGTTTTGATTATTAGATCCCACAAGTAAGTGAGAACATGCAATGTTTGTCTTTCTGTGCCTGGCTTGTTTTACTTAACAGAATGATCTCCATTTCCATCCATGTTGTTGCAAATGACTGGATCTCCTTCTATGTTTGTTGCAGCACTGTTTATACTAGCAAAGATTTGGAAGAAACCTAAGTGTCCATCAACAGATGAATGGACAAAGAAAACGTGGTACATATACAATGGAGTACTATCATTAATTTTAATGAATTTAATTATGGTATGTCTTAGTGTGGTTTTCTTTAACTCCTTGAGATTTATTGAGCTTCTTGAATACATATGTACATGGAGTTTTAGTTTTCATTAAATTTGGAAAATTTGTGGCTACTGTTTCTTCAACTATTTCGTCTCCCTACTCTTCACCTTTAAGAGAATCCCCACCTGACTGATGCTCTTTTAAAAAAAAAAAAAAATTCTGTGTTTCATTTTGAATAGTCTTCATTACCATGTCTTCAAAATCACCAGTCTTTTCTTCTGCAATGTTTAATTTACCATTAATTCCATACAGTTTGTTTTTCATCTCCAACATTATAGTTTTCATGTCTAGAAGCTTGGTTGGAGTATTTTTAATATTTCTATGTATCTCTACTGGTTCAGTCCTTCCTCGAGCTTTATGTACATAAGGAATACAGTTTTAATAACTGTCTTAATGTCCTTGATTGATTTTTCTCCTCTTTGTGGATCATATTTTCCTGCTTCTTTGAATGCCTGGTTACTTTTAATTGGATGCCAGAAATTGTGAAATTTACTTTATTGGATGACAGAAACTGTGAACTTTACATTGTTAGGTACTAAATATTTTTGTATTTCCATAAATATTTTTGAGTTTTTTTCTGAGCAAATTTATTTGTAAATAGTTTCACCTTTTCAAATCTTGCTTTTAAACCTTTTTAAGCAGATCCAGAACAAACTTCAATCTAGAGACAATTTTGCCCCAATATTGAAACAAAACCTGCCTGCATATTCTACACAATGTCACAAAATTATGAGGTTTTCTTCTCTGTCTGGGTGAACAAGAACTTTCCCTGGCCTTGCCTGATTTCCAGCACATGACTTCTACTCACTTTGAGTGGTTCCTTCTCAGCCTCAGGTAGTGTCCTCATTCATGGACATGAGCTCATCAGTCCCCAGGTGAAGACTATAGATCTTTGCAGATGTCCAAAGTTATTTCTCTGTTTTAGCTCTCCCCTCTCTGATGTTTTGTCTATAAACTCTATCCACTACGATGACCTCTCCGGATTCCAACTTCTCCTCAACTCAAGGACACCTCTATGCTTCACATGGGTTCCCTTCTCTGCACCCACAATCTGGAAAAAGGATAAGCAGTAAGCTGGGGCAGTTTTAGGTCTTACCTCATTTGTTTCTTGTCTCTCAGGAATCACGGACTTCCTTGTCTGACATCCAATTGTCCTGAAAATTGGTGTTTAATATATTTTGCTCAGTTGCTTCAGGTAGAAGAGTACACCTTGTTTCAGGTAGAAGAGTACACCTTGTCCCTGTTACTCCATCTTTGAAGGTATGGAATTTTGGATTTGTTTTTCTTTCATATATATCCTTTTAAAGATATATAAGCCTGTTCTTTTCTCTCCACACTTGTTGCTCTTTACAAGTTCTGTTGCTTCATTGCATATATACATTATAAAACCCTCTGAGTTGGTAAGAGTAAGTTAATTCAGGGTCACCACAGGCAGAATCCAATGTCAGGTTTGTTTTTGTTTTTGTTGTTGTTTTAGAGTAAGTCAAATCAGGGGGCCACAAGCAGAATCCAGTGTCAGGTTTGTTTTTGTTTTTTTTTTTTTTTATTATTATTATTTTATGAACTAGTTACTCCTGTCACTCTCTTCCACTGTAAAAGGGCAAGATCCAATGGCAAACAGGTATACACTTTTGTTGCCTTGAGTGTCTCTTAGTTTTGAAATAGGCTGAGGTTCTAAGTATTAAAATGACCCACAATAAGAGCTGCAATAATTAAGATTATGACTTGTTATACCAACCAACATATGACAAACTTAGAAAAACTATATATCATTTACAATGACAAGAGAGGAAAGAGGAGCACAGGAAACAGAAACTCCAAGAATAATTCAGGAGACATTGCAAGGTTCCAAAAAGTAAAGCCACAAAAAATTTTATGCACTGTCCTCGGACTTAAATAGAGACACAGTAGTCTCTCCCTAGTAGTAGAAATTATAACTTAAAACTCAAAATGGGACTTATTACAGATTTTAATGTATCAATTAAGAAAGATAAGAGATAATTTTTTAAATCCAAACCATAACAGTTTGCTATGAAACAGTGAAAGGCATGTCACTCCAAGATTACTCAGTTTTCTTTTGCTTTGAAAACTATAGGGCAGGCGAAGAGAAAGATTTCCAAACAATGTATTTCTTCAAAAATGTGGAATATTCTGCAGAAAATAAATATTAAAATAGTAATTAAATGAAGTCATCTAAGATAACTTATAAAGGACAAACTACATTTCAGAACAATTGTTAATGCCTGTATGTATGTCTAGTTCCATTTTTAAATTGAACATCTGGAATTCTTAATAACCAAAAACGTTTTGTACTAACATCAAAAAGTCAAGAAAATTAAATTAACTACTTCCCAGAAGAAAACAAAATAATACAGAATTTTATTAAG
This sequence comes from Mandrillus leucophaeus, assembly GCF_000951045.1. Classification (NCBI taxonomy): domain Eukaryota; kingdom Metazoa; phylum Chordata; class Mammalia; order Primates; family Cercopithecidae; genus Mandrillus; species Mandrillus leucophaeus. The sequence goes on from NW_012099210.1 coordinate 7,157,046, forward strand.
TGTATTTCTAACGTTTCTCTTCATGTTTGGAGAAAAGCTGCCACATAATTAAAACAATTCTTACCCTATAAAACTGTCTTCCAATCTCAGGTGGTTTAAGTGAACAGGAATACAGAATAAGAAACAGGCCCGTGGCTGGGCGAGGTGGCTCACGGCCTGTAATCCCAGCACTTCGGGAGGCCGAGGTGGGCGGATCACGAGGTCAGCAGATGGAGATGGTCCTGGCTAACAGTACGGTGAAACTCCGTCTCCACTAAAAATACAAAAAATTAGCCGTGCGTGGCGGCGGGCGCCTGTAGTCCCAGCTACTCAGGAGGCTGAG
>NW_012099210.1:7157847-7204641 GCF_000951045.1 Mandrillus leucophaeus
AAAGTCTCCCTTTTTCTCTATTTTCTGCCGTTCATTTCATTCTGTTGAGTCCTCATTCTTAAATACTCTGACAACATCTCAGCCTTTCAGGTAACTTCCTGGTATAAAAGAGTACCTTTACCGGTAACTACAACTCACTTTTATTACTAAGTAGTTCAAAACTCTCTAAAATCAAACCTCACTCTCAATTTTTTTCACTCGCTATCAATAGGGATGTATAGTCTGACCTTTCACTCTCTCCATCTCCTCCCTCACCCTCTTTCCTTCTTCTCTTTCTTACAAAATTGGACAGGACAGTAGGCATGGTAATTAATAGTACAGGGGTGAAACACAAGCACCTCTCGATTCTATCTTGTGGAGCACACGCTGGTGGTCTTGCTCTCCATTCTAGCAATCAACAGATGCTGGGTTTTTTTATAGGACACATATAGGGTTGTTGTTGTTTCTTTTGATTTGTTCTGAGGTGCCTCACACTTAATTATGGTTGATACTTTACTAATTCACTCTTTGTAGAGGATGAAGGAGAGGGTGGGGTGTAATTCTAATGACTTCTTTCTCAGATTCCAACCACGGAAAATCATCCTAGATTTTCTTAAGGTTAGGAGGTGCTCCCCTCCAGCAAGTAGCCCTTTTTGGCAAATTCTTCTTAGGACAGGTATTTCCAGCTATTTCCTCCAGAATGCAGTTCGCTTATGGCAAACTGAGGCATCCTTGCCATTTAAAATGCTAGACGCATTATCTGCTTTCAGTCTTGCAGAATTCTGTCTTCTAGGGTATCTTCAGCACATTTTCATGCAAGTGGGGTGCAAATATTTGCTTCTGTTAGAAGTATATTCATTTTGAAATTAAGGATATTTAAACTTCAGCATCCCTTCCATAAGACTCTTCCAAATCCCTGATGAAGGACTTAGAAATATGTTGACATTGTGAAAGTTTGTAAAATTTGCAAACGTAATATAGTGTTCTTTATATTGTATGTTTCAGGACTCACAAATCTTGGATGCTTCTGACAGTCTCTATTCACTTAGGCACACCAAACCCCAACAGCATCAAACACGTGTCAGGTCTCCTAGGAACTCTCACTAGGATTTGTCCTCTTCAATCTTCTATGGGATAAGAATGATGAAATGCCCCAGGACGACAAACTCCCCAATAGGCTGACACATTCGGCATTAATAATTCTTGTCAACATACTTCCACAAATCAAGGCTGGCAATGGGGGTGAATAGTCACTGAAGCAGTTTTTCAATCATTTTTGACAGTCCTACATGAATGTAGCTAGGCACTTTTTACCCAGTAATTTCAGCTTTGGGGCTTCAACCTTTCAATTTAAGACAGCAAGGAATTTTTCATAGAAATGTCTATTATGTAAGCATTCATTCACCTGAGACAATGCAAGTGGATATCACTGACTCAGGCTTCCTCCTTCATCCAAAGAGGGCCTCAACTTAAAACTAATGAAAATATGCAGGAAGATAAATTTATTTTATATTTTATTTTATTTTCCTAGGAAAACTTGTTTTTGTTTTTCAAGGCAAAATAGAAACAAAGCACAACATTCACTGTTTATTATAAATGTTCATTGTATCTCAATGAAAAGGAAAACATTGCAAGTTAATTTTGCAGGAGGTAGGACTCTAAGATTTTTAAATTTAAATGTATAATTAATATAGAGCAAGTTAATTTAAAAAAGCATTCACTTGAGAATTAGGTTTAAGGGTAGATAGTTCAAATACAGACACTAAAAAATTAATTTTGTAATAAAAGAAGTAAAACAGAATCTGCCAGTGATAGAATCTGTTTCAACACCCAATTTGGGTTCTTGCCATAAGTAAAATGACCGGTTTATCTCTAAGTTTGTAAAAAGGAAAGTAGATTTTAGAAAACAAAATATGTACATACAAATAGGTTAACCAAAAATCAACACTAACTTTTTATTAGTTTGCTTTTTCCAGTGTTGTTCTGGGCAGACTTGGCTTCTGTTTCCTAGAAATGCACTAAACATGTGATTTGTTTTCTATTTTTAAAATAAATCACTGATAAATGCTAAATGTGCTTTTGTACTTTCCATCCTTGATTAATCCCTGGTACTTCCAAGTGATCTGTAAATAATGCATGATTTTGAATGATCTCTTGCCAGACTGTTTACAGCAGGCCAGAAGCTACACATTGGATTTTGATAGGCAGTTAACAAAACAGTGCAAAGAAAACAGAAATGAGCAGCTAATGAGCTACTTGGAATGGCAACTCATGGAGATGATGTGAGTAAACAAAAGGTATATTTTAACATGTGTTAGTCTCTTCCCTGGCACAATGTAATGAATACACTATTGCTATACTAGCACTACTTATCAGTAGAACATGATGATAATTTTTTATCACACAAAACTTCAAACCGAGTGGTAATACAATGAAAAAAACTGATTGATGTCACAAGTCTTTTGAATCTTGTTCCAAAACATGAGCCTGTAACATGTTTTTGTTTGTCTGTTTCTCAAGAATCCATTAAAGTCTGCAATTGTCTTTCATTTATCCAAACACCAATGGGTAGGAAAAGTATTGACTGTCATGAAGTAAAGGAAGGAATGAAAAACAGAACCCATAAATGCTATTCTAATTAGGAAACAGTGACAAATTCCTGTAGCAACCAAATTGTCCTGGGATAAATAAGACATTTAGAAATAAAAAATGCACACGTATGCAAGGGGCAAAACTCACTTCTTACGAAACTCTAAAAATTGCATTTCATAAGGAGATCAAAATTAATAAAATGTATTTCTAGTACTTTTTAACTTAATAGGCAGTACCTTGACTTTTTATCATGCCGGTCAAAGTTTAAATTGAGACTTTGACTTATAAGAGGCAAGTTAATCTCTGACATTTCCTCATTTACAAACATGGGGAAATAATGCCTAACTCATGGAGATAGTGTGAGTTTAAAAAAAGGTGTATTTTAACATGTTTACTGTCTTCCCTGGCACATTGTAATGAATACACTACTGCTGTACTAGCATTACATATCAGTAGAACATGATGATAATTTTTTACTTTGCAAAGACCCACTGAAATGAATTATTTTCATTTGATAGGAAAATGTTTTATCTAAGAATGCATGGGCTTACCCTGGAATCCCCTCCACTTTAAAGAAAAAAAAAGTGAATCAGATTGTTTTATTTGAAAAAGTACTGAATACGGCCGGGCGCGGTGGCTCAAGCCTGTAATCCCAGCACTTTGGGAGGCCGAGACAGGCGGATCACAAGGTCAGGAGATCGAGACCATCCTGGCTAACACGGTGAAACCCCGTCTCTACTAAAAATACAAAAACCTAGCTGGGCGAGGTGGCGGGCGTCTGTAGTCCCAGCTACTCGGGAGGCTGAGGCAAGAGAATGGCGTGAACCCGGGAGGCGGAGCTTGCAGTGAGCTGAGATCCGGCCACTGCACTCCAGTCTGGGCGACAAAGCGAGACTCTGTCTCAACAAAAAAAAAAAAAAAAAGAAAAAGTACTGAATACAAAAACTGTCTCTCTGTTTTTTCCAGAACAAGATCTGTTCACCTATCACTATTTGAAAAGGCAATTTCATATGACAACAAATATATAAGACAGCAATGCATAGATACCATCCTTACATTTGTAAACAAAAAGCACTGGTTTATATATATTATATATATATATATTTAAAAGATACCAAAAGAAGTCATTTGCCTTACTCAGAGCAACTCAAATATGTATATAACACATACATTTCAGAAAAAGTATTTTCCTTTAATTAACTAGATAAATTATCTTATTCACAAAACAGATAAGTTCACAAAACAGATACATTTTACACTTTGTACTTAGGTACAAAGTGTAAAAATGATACGAAATTAAAGCTACTAATTCTAACATAAAATTTTCATCATATAAATTTGAGTTTTCAAAATTGTTCGGGATTTTGCTAATCCAAAAGAATCTATTTGAATAGCTTCATGATATGGCAACTCCACCTCTTATTTTTGATAGGCAGAATTTCAGAGTTCTCACACCCTGTCTCACATAGAAGGGCAGGTAATGTTACTCAAATCATACCATACTGTGTCACTCCTTCAAGCCTTTGCTCTTAGTGCTGGCTAAAATTCTATTCATCGTTTTAAAATTCTAGTGAGATGACATTTCATCTGAATAGGCTACCTTGACCTCAGACTCTCAGAGGCATTTAATCATATTCTTATCTAAATGATCCTTCTGTACTCCACATCCTTCTATTATAAGAATCATAACACAGAGTCTAAATGAATTATATTCTTACCTCTTTTTAGAAAAAAATATGCTAAATTACTTTTTAAATGTGATTTCAATTTTTGGTAGGTTTATTTCACCATACTTCAAATAGGGAATAATTATAGGTTAGTGCAGAGTGTGATTTGACAATGTATCGTAGATGAAGAACCATCTAGTGGAAGGGCATTTTTAATCTATGATGAGATTCAAACTAGAATGTGTTGAAAAGAATGGAAGAAAAGAGCTTCTCATCTGAGCACAGTTAAGGTTACAATAAAATTTGTTGTTTCTGTAATACTTTATGAGGTTTAATGTTTATATCTGCAAAATTAATTGGTAGTTAAAAAAAAAGTTGATGCAGCTTTTCTTTATTTACACCTTAGCCTTATTTCATATTTAAAAAGCAATACAGGTTAACACCAAATCACTAAAACTAATAATTTTAATACTCTTTACCACTATTTTTCCTACTTAAGTTAGCTTTTATGGGAAAAATATTAAATATCTTCATTGTCTTACTTGGACTTTTAAATTATTAAGCTTGAGAAATTTTATATAAAATAATACCTTTTCATTTTATTGCTTTATTAACATAACTTTTAAAACTTGGCTGAGCAAGGATTTCCTTTTTTCTCGGATTATCCATTCTTTCATCTCATTATTTCTTACTAAGAGAATCTTTTAATTTAATCAAAAAATATGTACAACTAAAACTACTCCATTTTTTAACTCTTCCGGTTGGGGTCAGTGGGTAGGAGGAGGTTGTTCTGATCAATGCAATGGAGAGATAATTTCCTAGGCAATGTCCTTTTCTGAATAAAATGGCAGAGTCTCTCCCGGAGAAAGCCCTGTTGGTCCTTAGTTACATCATTTCAGAGTTATAAGCAGAAAGCAGGGGCAACTGTTTTCTGCTTATAACTCTGAAATGATGCCTAGAGGTGCAGCAGCCATCTCAATGAACCCAACTAGGAAAAGCAAGTGTTAAAGATGGTAAAGGAGGGTAAGAGAAGCCTGGGCCTTTATATGAAGTCTTCGAGCAGATGGACCAGCCTGACTGCCTGCTGCTGAACATCTCCTTACAGATGAAAAATAAGCACTCAGCTATTTAAGTCATGGTTGGCTGGGTTTTCTACTATTTGCAATCAAATGCATTTCTAACTCATGCAATATTATTTAGAAGAAAATCTACTGCAAGTATAAACCCAGATTTCTGATATAAAGTTATTCTGATTTAAAATTATTTCATTACAGTTTGCTTTCTAATAAAACATTATTCTTATTCACTCTGTTTTTAAAAATTGATTTATGTAGTCTGTATTGCTTTATATATAGCATCTTAGTCCCCAGTCTCTGCTTCTCATTGATGATGAGAAGTCATGGTAATTAACTTTTGTTATCAAACATTATAAGCCAATATTCTGCTTCATTGCAGATGGTTCATATAATGATTAAGCTACTGAAAAACACTTTCAAAAATGCTATGTAACAAGAACAACAACAACAAAAAGGCCTAAATCAACTAGGAGTTAAACTTACAGTTGTTGATAAAATAAAATCTACAAGGGGTATTGAGAACACTGACTATTATATTTAGGTTCATAGTCTAAGTCAAAGGAACTTAATTAAATGACTGTGGCTCAATCAGTTAAAAGTTTCTCCTCTTATCACTTTATGACATTTTATTGCATTTAAAAATTAACGGATTAGTTAAACTCTTCTATGATGATCTGGCTGGCAAAGTTAATTGTACCACATATAAATTTTGGAAGTGATCCTCCCAAAATGGCATACAGAAACCCGATTTGCAGTTTGTTCAAGTCACGCTAAATGTGCACTTGTCAACTAAAAAAATTCTGAAACTGAAGAAGACTTCATTTCTGGCACTCACTAAAAAGGTTTTCTTGTAAATATGTTGTAATTTCAAACAATTTCCATTCTTGATTAATGATTTTAGAGAATTTATTTAAGAAATTGGTATATATTACAGATGTTAAAACATTATTAGTCTTCAAAACTGAGTTTAACTTAGAACCCTATGATATTAATGATTTTGAAGGCAAAAATGATAATTACTAATATTTACTGGATGGCCTGGAGTACTAGATAATGTGCTAAGCCCACTAACATGCTTTAATATTGTTAACACCTTAATATTGTTAATTTAATCCTTCCCTTTCCCACTAAAAAAATAAGACTGGTATAATTTCTACCTTCATTTTACGTATGAAGATACCAAGGCCAGGGGAAGTTATTCAACTGACCCAGAATCCCACAAATACTACATGGCATATAGAAACTAAAACCAGGCAATCTGACTCCAGTCTAGACCAAAATTCACCACAGGTGCTAAATCTTCAAACTACTATAGCCCAATCACCTGACATATTTTTAAATTGGCAAGTTTTAATATCACGTGCTACTTTTTTTTTTTTTTTTTTTTTTTTTTTTTTTTTTTTTTGAGGCAGAGTCTCACTCCCTCGCCCAGGCTGGAGTGCAGTGGCGCGATCTCGGCTCACTACGAGCTCCATCTCCGGATTCATTCCATTCTCCTGCCTCAGCCTCCCGAGTAGCTGGGACTACAGGTGCCCACCACCACGCCAGGCTAATTTTTTTGTATTTTTAGTAAAGACGGGGTTTCACCGTGTTAGCCAGGATGGTCTCAATCTCCTGACCTCGTGATCCGCCCCTCTCGGTCTCCCAAAGTGCTGGGATTACAGGCGTGAGAGACCGCGCCGGCCTACATTCTTCTACAGGAAATTCAGACAACTCTGTGGATATTGAATTTTTTAACTAAAGGTGGCAAATTTGTTCCAGTGTTTCCAGGAAACAACCACGTAAATTCCCAAAAAGTGAGACCAAGCCTGTGGTATATTAATAGGGAAAAGGTTTATTGTAACTTCACAAAACTTTGAGAAGATATGCTATTTTAGATATCCCCTTTCCAAACCGACATCAATAAAAAGTAGTGCTGACATTTGTCTGGCTGCCCAGCATCAGAGCACTAGAGCAAAGTATTGGAAAAATACATAAAGACAAGCATCCAACAAGCAAGTAGATAAAATTAAGACACAAGTTCATTTCTGTAAATAATAAACAATGCCAAGAGTATCAGCAATTTTACTGGCTATAACCACACTATCATTAAGAGTAATGAGATCTAAATGAATAACCAAGAATGTATCTATACTAATACGTATGCAATATGACATAGGATACTAATGAAATTTTGATATAATCAAAAAAAGAGCTAATGAAATGGAATTGAGTGAAATACTAATAAGAATAATGGGAAAATAATATTTAAGTTATTTTCATTAATCAAAATCATTGTTTTTCACATTATGGAACTTGATAATTTTATAAAATATTTCACTTTATTTAGCAAATTCCAGGATAATATATTATCCATATACTCTAAATAAAAAAAATATATTATATATTATAAATTATATGTTATAAACAAAGATAATTATAGTCAAGATGATTATTTGACTTTGGCAACAATAACATGACCAGTAAAGGACAGAACTGGATTCTAACCCAGCATTTTTTCTACTACGACAGCTGACCTCGCAGGTATTAGACTATCCTAAACGCCATTTTAAAAAAGTTAACATCATGTACAACCGCCGCACCCTAGAAATTTTCAATCTAAGCAAATTTTTAACGTGAGAAATCATATTGAACCTATGATATTCTGTAAACACTAAAAGAAACAGTTTTAAAATAAATTTAATTCATGCCCTCCCTTCCTTCCTTCCTTCCCTCTTTCCTTTCTTTTCTTTCTTTCTCTCTCTCTTTCTTTTTGGACGGAGTTTTGCTATCATTGCCCAGGTTGGAGTGCAATGGCGCGATCTCGGCTCACCAGAAACCTCGGCCTCCTGGGTTCATGCAATTCTCCTGCCTCAGCCTCCTGAGTAGCTGGGATTACAGGCATGCACCACCACGCCCAGCTAATTTTTGTTTTTTTTGTAGAGACGGGGTTTCTCCATGTTGGTCAGGTTGGTCTCAAACTCCTGACCTCAGGTGATCCTCCTGCCTTGGCTTTCCAAAGTGCTGGGATTACAGGCGTGAGCCGCGGTGCCCAGCCATTTATGCTCTTTTCATAAATTAATATAATTTTCAGGTCACTGTAAGATCTGTCTAGATTACAACAAGTTGATAAAAATGGGAAATTAAGAGTATTGTTAAGATCTAGTAAAATAGAGGTTTTAAAATTTTTTTTTATTTCTATACTAGTTTTTGAACAGTGCTGCTTGGTTACATGGATAAGTTCTTTAGTGATGATTTCTGGGATTTTGGCACACCCATCACCTTAGCAGTGTACATTGTAACCAATGTGTAGTCTTTTATCCCTCAGTCCCCTCCCACCCTTTCCCTGAGTCCCCAAAGTCCACTGATCATTCTTATGCCATTGCGTCCTCATAACTTAGCTCCCACTGAGTAAAAACATAGGATATTTGGTTTTCTATTCCTGAGTTTGAATCACTTAGAATAATGGTTTCCAATTCCATCCTGGTTGCTGCAAATGCCATTATTTTATTCCTTTTTTTCACTGAGTAGTATTCCATGGTGTATATATATACATTTTCTTTATCCACTCTTTGATTGATGGTCATTTGGGCTGGTTCTACATTTTTGTGACTGTGAATTGTGCTGCTATAAACATGCATGTGCAAATATCTTTTTCATATAATGACTTCATTTCCTCTGAGTAGATATCCAGTAGTGAGATTGCTGGATCAAATAGTAGATCTACTTTTAGTTCTTTAAGGAATCTCCATACTGTTTTCCATAGTGGTTGTACTAGTTTACATTCCCACCAGCAGTGTAAAAGTGTTCCTTTTTCACCACATCCACACCAACATCTATTTTTTTTGATTTTTTGATTAGGGCCATTCTTGCAGGAGTAAGGTAGTACTGCTTTGTGGTTTTGATTTGCATTTCCTTAATCATTAGTTATGTTGAGCATTTTTTAATGTGTTTGTTGACCACTTGCATGTCTTCTTTTGAGAATTGTTTATTCATGTCCTCAGACCACTTTTTGATGGGATGGTTTCTTTTTTTCTTGCTAAAACAAGAAACTTGTTTAAGTTTCTTGTAAATTCTGGATATTAGTCCTTTGCCATATGCATAGTTTGCAAAAATTTTCTCCCACTCTGTGACTTGTCTGTTTACTCCACTGATTATTTCTTTTGCTGTGCAGAAGTTTTTTAGTTTAAGTCCCATCTATTTATCTTTGTTTTTGTTGCATTTGCTTTTGGGATAGTGGTCATGAAATCTTTTCCTAAGCCAATGTCTAGAAGGTTTTTTCTAATGTTATCTTCTAGAATTTTTATGGTTTTAGGTCTTAAAGTCCTTGATCCATCCTGAGTTGATTTTTATATAAGGTGAAAGATGAGGATCAAGTTTCATTCTTCTACATGTGGCTTGCCAATTATCCCAGCACCATTTGTTGAATAGAATGTCCTTTCCCCAATTTATGTTTTTGTTTGCTTTGTCAAAGATCAATTGGCTGTATTTGGCTTTATTTCTGGGTTCTCTATTCTGTTCCATTGGTCTATGTGCCTGTTTTTATACCAGTACCAGGTTGTTTTGGCGACTATAACCTGATAGTAAGTATAGTTTGAAGTTGGGTAATGTGACACCTCCAGATTTGTTCTTTTTGCTTAGTCTTGCTTTGTTTATGTGGGCTCTTTTCTGGTTTCATATGAATTTTAGAATTGTTTTTTTCTGGAAGAACTAATAAAATAAAGTCTGATACAGGAAAATTACCAAGTATTTCTAAGAAAGAAACACTGGGAGTAGAACAATGAAAGTTTATGGTTTTAAATAATTGCAGGGGATGGGGGAATGAAAAAATGGAAGACAAAATGACACACTGAGCTAGAAAACGTTTCTCAGGATAAATCTGACAGTTATGTGGAGAAGCTATTATTACTGCTATATTATTACTACTATTTTCCGGCAACAACAACAACAAAAAAAAAGCAAACTTACAAAGAAAAGATATCTTCCCAAAACATCTGGGTAGTTGATGAAGAATGGTGAGATATAAAAAATAGAAAGTCGTAGAGGGCATGTCTATAGAAGAGAAGTTTGAAGAAAAAAAAAAAAACAGAACATAACCATCTATTGTTTGACTAGAGAATGACAAGGTTGGAATGTGATCAAAACCAGTAACAATTAGAAAGATATTATTTTCAAACAAACAATAGACTATAGATGATATGATACCAATAAAGTTATATTTCTTGAAGGAGATATTTGAATGTCTAAGAAAATTATTTTTGAAACATGTACCATTAAGGAGCAGAAGAATCTCCCAAGGGAAACACTAAAAGCCCAGGTGAGTCATTAAAATCTCTTCAGAGTAAAGTATTTCTTCATGTCTCAGGTCTGCCTCAAAGGTGTGTGTGTGTATATATATGTATATTTATGTGTATATATATATATCTTGTATATATACACACATATATAATAAAACATAACATTTTTCTATTTATAAATAATTAAAATAAACATTACATGTATGATAGTAGTATAGAGTTTACTTACACCCATTCCAGTAAGTTTTATTCTCTCAGGCAGTTAAAAAATCTTCATTTTCCCATTTGACATGAGATTACATTGGAGAATGGCAAAGCTAAAGCTAAAAGGCAATAAACCATTCCTATAGTACATAATTGCTGGCACAGTTCCAGGACTTGAAATGTGTAGGGAAGGCATTCTTCAACAGGTTATGCTCTACTCTCACTTTTGCTCGCTCACTGCATGGGCAGGAAATGTTTAATAACTTAGGCTGACCTTGGCGACACATCAAAAGAAAATTCTCGAGCTGTAGGAGAAGTGGACTTATCTATACCTTTCTCTCCCTGAATCAGTTTAAATGCATTTTGTTAAAAAAAAAAAGGGGGGGGCAGAATTTATCTATAGTCAGCACTTACTGAACTAAGCTATTCTAATAATAGCATAGATAATATAATAATAACCATGATTATATTTTAATGGTCCTTGATTAACCTTAAGTGTGTGCATCAGAAGCCAGAAGGCATACACAGACACACACCCACAACAACACTGTGTAATCTCAGATCTTCCTGGTGTTTATTAATGGGACATTGTCACCATAAGACTAATTTCTGTAACTATAACATTCATCATTTTATCTTCACACAAAGCATAAATCTAATTTAACACATATCAAGTTTCTGATATTTTATTTTTTCTTCACAGTCATTCTTTTCTTTGTCAAAGAATTCTGAAAGACAAACGGTGCATGATTCAACAATGCTCTCTAGAATTTAATTTTAAATTATGAAATACAAATGTATAATTGGGTGATTCAAATGTTTTCACAGATTTCCTGTTAAAAAGCTCTTTAGAAATCTAATTATAATTTGGAATTATAATTTAAGCTATAAATTGTAATTTATTTTTCATATCACTCTGAAGGATTTTTAAAAGACTATGTTTTGAACACAAACTAATTCTAGGTAGCTAAATATTCTCCTAAAAATAAACTTTTGTAATTTTTTTACTTGTAAAAATAATAATTTGGACAATTTATTTTTACTGAAATACTGAGCATATTTAATCTAGTTTTTAAATGTACTTATCCCATTAATGTAAAGCATTTTTTACAAAGCTAAATGAATTCAAACTACATTCATTTATCCTCTCACAAAAGGGACAAAATGAACACAGAACATAATAAAATGAGAAAGACAATCTTGTGTATACTATTGTTACTTATTTTAAATATTATTACCCAAAGGCCTTAAATACAAATGTGATCCCAGCGATCTCCTGCTCAAAAATCTGTGATAGCTTCTTTTTTTGTTTGTTTTTTGCCTCATAAAGTGAAGGTCTGGCTCTCTCAGCTATCCACAACCTACTCCCAATACATTTCTAGCTTACACCTTACTGTTTAATCTTATTCCTCTTCATATATCTCACCCTGCAGTCCAAACCTGAATTTAGAAACTCTTCCATTATATATTTCCTGCTTTTATTTTATCTTTTTATTTTTGAGACAGTATCTCACTCTGTTGCCCAGGATGGAGTGCAGTGGCACCATCACAGCTCACTGCAGCCTTGACTTCCCAGACTAATGCAATGCTCTCATCTCAGTCGCCCCTGTAGCTGGGATCACAGGCATGTGCCACCACACCCAGCCATTATTTTTGTAATTTTTGCAGAGAAAGGGTCTTCTTCTATTGCCCAGGTTGGTCTTGAATTCCTGAGCTCAAGTAATCCAACTGCCTCAGCCTCCCAAAGTGCTGCAAGGACAGGCATGAGTCACCACGCTCAGCCCATGTCCTGCATTTTCATACCCTAAAACCTGCACTGTTTTACCATCTTAAATGTCTTCCTCTCCATCTTCAAGCATGAAACTTTATCAAGGGAAAAGTTAAATGTTACATACTTTGAGTTTTCAAGTCTTCCCCTATACCCCAGCCAAAAGTGGATGCTTCTTGAAACTTCCTCTAGCAATAAATGAATAAATGATCATCTCTCAACTCAATTTCTGCCGTAGTACCCTAATTGTTCTACCTACCTCCAGTTTTGTCCTATTTTACACTGTCTCCAAGGTCAGCCAGTGTGGTTTTCTTCTAAAGCACAATTGTGATTATGTCATTTTCCTGCTTAAAAGCCATCTGTGGCTCCCCCATTGCTGTTTACAATTAAGTGCCCACATGTGACTTAGGAGTGCTATGTTTTCCAGCCTTTACTCTTCCACTAACATCTCCTGAAACACACTTAGCTCACACACACTCTACCTCTAACCATATGAATATCATTCAGTAATTTGAACAGCAAGTTTTTCTCTTCTCTTACACTTGAGGTCTCCGAACTTTCTTCACTCTTCTGAAAATCTTCTTTTTCCCCTTCTTTGCCAAGTCTCACTCATTCTTCCTCAGCCTAAGTTGTGATCTCATCCATCCCCTAGTAGCATGGTACATTTCCCAATTTACACTACTCATCACTGCCTGTGTACATGTTTTTGTCTCTCACTGGATTATGAATTACACTGGCTAAGACCCCTGGACTTTCTTATTCAACATTGTGTACTCAGTGTCTGGCACAGTGCTTGATACGTAGTTTGTTTATGCACAGTTACAGACAATATGGCTGTCATAATAGCTACAACTATTAGCGTATTTGCTGCAAAAAAAAAAAAAAATTCTTTGCAATTTTGTTCAAGAGAAGGCCTACCTATAAACAAAAATCTATTGACTTGCCTTCCTCTCTAGTTAGCTAGGTAACTATCGGATCTGATCTGAAACTTAGACCCTAGAAATAGAGAAGATTATTGACAAATATTAACAAAATATAGTCTTTATGTCACTATAAATTATTTTAAAGTGGGCAAGCAAGACATGCATTTAAATAACTGAAACATTATTGGTAATGGGAAGAACACTGGAATAAGAATCAAAGCACGAAAACATATTCCAGATCATCCCACCAATGGACTCTGAGAAGACAGATAAGTTGTTTCATCTCAATAATCATAGTTTCCGTTTCTGTAAAATGGAGAGTTTTAACTAGATTATCATTAAGATGCATTTTATCTTTATAAAAATTTTATCATTCCAATTCTACTATTCAATTTGATGACAGCTAAGATTTAAAAAATCATAAATGTGCCTTTTTTCCAACTCTCATCGTTTTCTGGTTCCAATAATATTTTGGCTTCCACTATAAAAAAATAAAAAAATATACTTTCCAAAGCTGAACATGTCATGTTAGATTTTACCAAGCATATCCAAGCCAGATAAGACATATCAAGCAGATATGATTAAATGATCAATTCAAATAAGAAACAATATTTTAAATGTACTACTGGTCTAGTAGCACTTGGAATCTAGGAGAGCTCTCTGTTACATCTCTTCATTTAGTAACATTTTAGATATATTTAGCAGACAAGACAAATTCAGCTTGTTAGACTGAATTCCAACAATATGCAATTAATTAAAACTGAATTAAAACCAATAGATCAGTGTGCCTCACAGCATGGGACATAGAAAGTTCAAGACCAAAGCCTACCCTCAAGTTTAGAAAACTTGCTTTAAACACTTAAAAGACCTGACCTTTTGCATAAACGATTACTGTAAAGCACTACTGTTCTACAATCTACAGGCTATAAAACATTAAAAATCTTAACTGAATGAATAGAATAAATCACATGAGTTTAACAAAGCTTTGCACAGAATGCAGAAAAATTAAAATGGAGGGTAATGAAGCATATTTTTTAAAAGGCCACTAGGAAAAATGTATAGCAAAGCAAAAATAGAAAAAAAACTACATAACACATGCTAAAACATTTTTAGAGCCGATAATGCTAATCTGAATAAATACACACACACACAAAGAGGCTACATCATTTTCCCTCTACATTCTCTAAGTAGTGCTGCCAAATACAGAAGGATTGAAGCCATTTCTGGGGAACTGCTGAATCAGGAGCATGAGTCAGAAAGTAAACCCTTAGTGAAGAAAAAGTACTAAAATAGTGCTGAAAGCTCATACACATACACGTACGTTCAGTTCATAAGGTCCAAACCTTCTCTAGTCATTAAAGCACTATGCACTCATCCCTTCCTACACTTATCCTCTCATATTCATGTGTGTTTGGGAGAAAATTTTGTTTCCAAGGAACCAGATTTTACCTGTATCTAAATGGTAAGGTATAGCACAGAGTTGGTACTACATGTGAATAAGATGGCTCTGAAATATGAACAGGACATTTTCCAACTTAAATGACAAGGAATCTGAAATGGAAATAGAGTAAAATAAAATTAAGGGCTTAAATTATATTAAAAATTAATTTAGAGTCATATGGAAAAAATGCTTGACAGTAATTTAAGGGAGACTAAGATGTTCTTTCTTCAAAAGGCTTTAAGATCTAATCATCCCTCTAAAATGGTCTAGACATAGCTATTCTCTGAGGTGGGCAGCAGGAATGGATCGGAACTAGAGCTACTCTTAGGCTTATGAGTATGTTTTTGACATAAAAGGCTAAACAAATACAGCCCATATGTAATCACCACAGTTAATAATATGCTCCAAGGGTAAGTCACCCCTGGACAACAAAGGATTGATGGTCTTCCTTCCTTGCCTCCCTAGCCTGTCCCAAGAGGATATTTTCTCAATATTCTCATGGCACTCTGCTTCCACCATTAATAAATATTAGAATGTTCCAGTTTATAAAATAACGTCATATTATTTTATCTAATTGAACATGTATTTTCAACAATAATAATAACAAGAGCAGCTATGGTTTTCCACTGGAATTTGAGTGCTAAGGTCACTGCTATGAATCGAGTAGGTCAAATAATCTCAGCTCTTTCTCAGACAGAGCCTGGGGCATAGAAATAACAAAGTTAAAACGAATCAAATTGAGGCAATGTCACAGTAGGCCTAGAATGTTTATTTGTCAAGAGAGACTCACTCTATCTGGACCTCAGACCTTATCAACTCATTATCATTACCTCTTAAAAGCCTATTTATATTTAATCATTGTTAATTCTGGAAATTTTTCCCCAGAAAAGGAAGCCCTCAAATAGTTTAGTTTTAATGACTAACAGCCAGGGTTAGCCTCCGTGTAAAATTATGAAAATTGTCATTTTGAACTTTGCTGTAAGCATAATGATATTCTCTCCCATGAAACAGTAAATAATCGCACATGGTGTTCTGGTTTCATGAGTGTGTAGCAGTTTCAAGCATCAGAATTCTCTCCATCAGTGAGTGGCACTAACATCCTTGTATGGCATTTATATTACATCTTCACACAATGTTCCACAATAAATATCACATCTTGTTCTTGGTTATGATAATGAATAGTCATGCATTTTAATTCATACTCTTGATTTTCACCGTTTTCTACCCACATTAATTTTCATTTGGCTACATTGATCGGCACAGTCTGAATTAACAACAGATTCACCTCCGAAGACTTCAGAAATTTAAAGGGCTATGTTCTCTTCGAGTTTTACCACATGTCAATGGTTTAGGTTAAGTCAAGCTATTGCAGTTGAGTAGTTAATTCAATAAATCCTAGTGGCTTTCCTAGTTGCTAGATGGAGGAGTCCTACACTTTAGTGCTCTTACTAAGAATCATCTGTGTGTTTTTTTAAAAATGCACATTTCCTGGACCACAAACGTCAGACATTTTAACACTGTAAAATCTAGGTGAGGGCCCGCAAGTCAGCATTTTAATAAGAATCCCATGAGATTACGATACAGGGAGTCCCAAGACCTCATCTTGAAAAACTCTGGAAATGAATTACTGTAAATTGTGCAGTTCCTTGTCACTGCACGATGACACATCTTAACCAAAACTGCTTGTCCCCCAACTACAATTTTCCTGTGCTTACATTTAAAAATTAACTAGGTTATCCATAAGGCGTGCTGACTTCCTTTATCCATATAAGTCCTGATCATGACAAATGTAGTGTCAGCCCTATTTCAACCCACTTCACATTAGTATGGTAATTCACACATACCAATCTCCCATATAGCAAATGAAAAATGTCCACCCTAAGATGTTAAGGGCTGTATTAATGAAATTTTCTATAAAACACTGCAATGCAAACCATACAGAAAATAACATATGTGCAAATATCCTTTCCATGTATTTTTGTGATTTCAGCCTTGACAAAAGTAAAGTCAGGAAATGGTGGAATATACCAATCCTAAGTGCAAAAAGACATTTCACTATCAATAGAGTAAACTGCCCAATTAAATTGAGGCAGGCAGTTAGGAAGGCTGAATTAACATTCTCAGACTGCTGAGTAAGGTGGCCATCACAGTTTGCACCGGACTTTCTTGGTTTTAGCACTGAGTTTCACATGTTCTGAAAAACCTTTCAGCCTCAGGCAAACTAAGACAGTTGTCACCTTACTTCATGCTTCAATATTTAAGTATTTTTTTTAAGTCTGCAGAAAATTTCTACAATTACCTATCAAAATAAAGTAATAAAGTTGGATTTTATTTAGGAACTCCTCATAAAAAGTTGCTTTAGATTGAAAAGGAATCTGTGGTCCCAAAAAGTTTGAGTTTTGACCTATGAATTACTTATAAGATATGTCTTAAAGAGAAATAAATTCACAATTCAGAAGCAATGAATAACAAATTAATAACAATGGAAATTACCAGGAGGAGCCTACTTCGAGGTGTCCAATCTATACAAATACATGTGTCATTTGTTTTTCCTGATAAGGTAGCAAGTCTTCTAAAACACCAGGAATTAATTTAAAAGGAATCAGCAATCTGGGCAGAAACAGGGAAACTAGAGAGGTAAACACGACACCCCTGACTTAGATTATGGCTATAACAAGAGTGCGGGGCTCTCAGGTTAATGACCCAGAAACTGCAATTAGGAAGGATAAAGAACATTTCCAATGGTCAGTAGAGTCCTACCTCACTTACCATAACACTAGGTAGTTTGCTGATCACTGTCTTTTGACAGATCACTAAAAAGTAATGATTAATTACAATTAATAAAGCTAAATATTGTCCAATCATTCAGAGAGGAAAATTACAGGTACACCTCAATTATTCAAAAATGGAGCTTCTACTCTATGATATATTCATTAGAAAATTCCTAGCTGTTTTTCACTAATAAGGAAAAGAGTCAATGGCTTGATAGTGTTGTTTTATTTATCATTCTCAATTTATCATTTTTATTTATCTAGGTGTCTTGGCTTTTTAAGTAGCCTACAGAACTTCAGGAGGAAGAATCCTGGGGCCATTTTTCCCTAATCACAAGTAACATCTTGGAAACCAAGGGCTTTATTTTTGTTATTTTAAACGGTCCCAGGCTGTCTGAGCCAGAAAATTTCATGAAGGACCCAATTACCTCTGGTCAAGCCTATTGTAACAGCTTAATAACTGGGCTGTCTCCAGTCTCAGCCACACTCAATCCATCCTCCACCTGGAGCCAGAGGCATCTTTCTAGCACACCAATATGATCATAGCATTCTCTTGCTTAAAATCCTTCAAGAGCTTTATGGCCTGTAGAATTAGGTCCAAACTGTTATCCAGGGCTAATTCTAGGATCATCTCCAGTCAGTTCCCCTAGACTTGTTCTACACTCTCATTATACCAAATTATTTATGATGCCCCTAATAAAATGAATCCTAAGTGCCTGCACTTGTCTCTGGCCAGAAGGCTTAGCTCCCTGTACTCGCCTGTTGAGCTTCTGCTTCACTTTCAGGTTTCAGTTCACACCATGTTCTCAGGGGAGACTTCTCAGACCTCCGTTGGAAGAAATCCATTAGGGACCACTCCTCTAAGTCCCTGCTGTAGCCTAATTTATTCATTTCAGTACACAGTGCTACTACTTGATTTCATTCAGTTCCTTTCTCCCTCTGGACTTCGGACTTTCTCCTTAATCAATCTTACACTATCTTGAACCTAAAATAACATGGGTAACCAACAAACACTTATTGATTAATTTCCTGTAAGAAAAAATTCCACAAGAGTAAGCTTATAAGAGGAAGGCAACTCTATTAAAATCAGTTAAAAATAAAAACAAACAGATCAAGTGTGTTTACTAGGTTCTACCACTTTCCAGGATCTATGGCATATAAAGTAGCCATAAACAAAGTCCATAACCAATATCAGAAGTTTATAGTTTATTCAGAGATGTAGCAAAACACTTGAGATAAATATAATTATACACGTATACATTAGGAAAACATTTTGATAAAAGTATTCAGACTATTAGAAATATGATTTTGTCTAATAATGTGCTAATTATATGAGCAATGTATGCATAAGAAGAGTTGCAAGCAAATGACCGATATTAACTGACAATTTGCAAAATAAAATTCATAGCCAATAGAGAGACACAACAATTTCAATCTCACTATTATTAATAATCAAAGAGAAAAAATATTGAAAAAATAAAATAATTATGTCCATTATTAGCAAGGGTATGAGGAAATGGGCACTTGGTAGCAACCCTGAAATATGTATTATGAACCAGCAGATATATGTGGGCCTTTACCCAGAAATTCTACCTGCGGAGAATTTATCTAAAATGGTAAAGTTGGTGACAAGTACATTGAAACTAGGGCCTATAAATGTATTTAACCTTATTAAAAATGAAATGCCTCAAGATCCAAAACTAGGAGATAAATAATAAAAAATTGAGATAGATATATAAACTAGCATACAGTAAAGTCATTAAAACTAATGGTGTAGATCAGTAACTTGACATGAAACAGATTAATAATAGATTAAACAATAAAGCCAGTTATAACGTGGCACATGTAGCAGAAGTATAATATATCTGAATATAAACCCTGGAAGGTTACTCACAAATGTGTTGACAGTGCAATAGATAAAATTAAGAGTAAAGTCTTTATATTTTGCATATTTGTACATTTTTTCTATAATAAGAATGCATTTAATAGCACTTGCATAGTAAAAGTTGTGTTTTAATAAGGTATTAAATAAAAACTATGGATTAAAGTTGCCCAGGGAAGATTCAACAAATATGTCACTCTTGTGCTATATGAGAAAAGATAGAAATCCTATACTAGGCAGTGAAAACTGACATGATCACAAATATGGGAGGCAAGAATGAGCATCAGTGTATGAGCAGTACCATAGGAAGGGCAGCCTAATTTTCTCAATAAGAAATGTGTGTGTTTTGATGGAGTGGTCATTAGGGGCTTTGAGCACAAGTATATCAGGAGAGTAGTGCTGTACACAAATTTACCAGGCAGTAGTGTGCTATCTGTATGCAAACAGAGATCCTCCAGGTACTAAATCCATTTCTGAGACAACTACTGCGATTTAGAAGTACCATGATGTGGGCTTAAAAAGGAACAGTTGAATTGAGAGTTATTACTAACAGGGAGTAGCAGCCAGGTACCCTCCCCGCTTGGAGCATTTGTAATTGCTGATACCTCTACCTGGAAAGTTCTACTCTGAGTTATTAGTGTTTGCTTTGCTCAAAATACTGAGTTTCAGCTCAACTATCACCTGTTTACTCAGCCTTCCCTAACCTCCCTACATTCCCAATCCCTCTGGCCTCGCTGCATTTTTTTTCCCAAAGCACTTACCATTTTCTAACATTCTAGATGATGCACTTCATTCTGTTTATTGTCTGTATCCCACATAACGTAAGTATCCATACAGGACAGGGATTTTGTTTTGCAAACTGTGTCTCCTAAAGTCTAGAATTGTTTAGCCTACAATACCTGCTCAATAAGCATTTGCTGGATGAACAAATTAATTAAATATAATAAAAAACAGGGGGCTGGGATAAAATAGCTACCATTAATAGATGCAGATTTTCTGAATGAGGATATAATTTGAGGGTATGTCGATGACTTGGTATTTGAACAAGGTGACTTTGAATTAAAATACTGACATTCAAGTGGGAAAAAATGGCCTAGAAATTAAATAACAAATAGAAGATCACAGCTGGGGGGAAGTTTCATAGTTGGAGATAAAAGAAATGATGGGCTTATGGGCACTTTGTGGATTCACTAAAACGAAGGAAATATCTAGACTAGAAAGGAAAAACTAAAAAATATTTACAGGAGAGAGGAGGAGTAAGAAGAGGCAGGGATGTAGGATACATGGAACAAATGAAAAATATAAAGAGAAAGAAAAAAGAGAGAAAGCAGGGAAAATGAAGTGTGTCTGAATTTCAGAAAGAACCTTAAATGTATAAAGGCACAAATAAATAACAGGGTTTTATTTTTTCCAGTATGAAAGAACTGAAAATATTTCAGAGCAAACAGAAAGGAGTCAATGGGATTTTAGATGTCAGGGATGCTAAGAACTGGAGCTGGAGTCATAGGTGGTGGAAAGCAATGCGTAAGAAACATTTGTAGCTATAAAAGACATAGTTTTGGAAAAGAATAGACACTTTTCTCCAGACACCAGGAAAGAGAAAGAGAAGCTAACTATGAGAAAAGAATAGAGATAAAGAAATGTATAAAAATTGAAGTGTCACATTCTTTTTAATAGACTAGGTGGAGAGATGACATGCCAAGGCAGGGATGGGACAGCTGGGACTGGGAGTGTAGAAAGAGAGAAAAGGTCTAAAATAGATCCCATGGGGAGCAGGCCTGAGAGTACAGAAAAGACAATTAAAAAGACTGCCAAATAGCAGCAGAAACCAGATTGAAGTTTGAAAGCATGGAGTTCTAATGAGCCAAATCTGCAATGCTTTGTTTGCCGCTAGCAGTGCTCTCTCTCCTGGGAGAAGTTGCAAAGAGAGCAAGAGCGAGAGGTAACCTCTGTTTTGAAATTTGCTACATGAGCAAAGATGTAAAGCTTATTAATGAAGAGGCAAAGCTTAAGAGTGAAAATCCAACTCATCTGAAGCAAGGAGGGCAACAAACCTGTGTCTGATCAATGAGGAGCACTTCCAAAAAAGTGGGGAAAGTAACATTTGAGTCCTAGGCTGAAAGCTGAAACTTTCAAGGAAATTAGAAAGCTAATTTCTCACTCCCCTCCCCCTACCACTCCTGCTGAGACCACAACAATGAGAATGGGCGAAAACTAAATGAAATGAGAAGATTATTACCACCAGCGCAGTACTGTGAATGGAGAAATTGGGTAGGGGTGCTAGGGTACGAGGGTAAAAGAGGGAATACAATTAATACAAAAGTGGTAGCTGTCTAAAATTTTGTGCATTTTTGAGACATCAGAGTGTCTCAGAATGCATTTCCAAGACATTCAGAATGACTAATTTTTAAATTAACTACATGCAGCCCACTATGGGTAAAAAGTGGATTTTTTGTTGTTATATACACTTTGAGATTAGTAAATTATTACTCTTTCATATAAATACAGGCTCTGCTTTTTAATGAAATCCTAACACTTCCTATTGGTGCAATAAAACCATCTAGAATGCAGATATGGCCCTTCCTCCTCTCTGACTTCTCACCCCACTCTCCACATGGCTCACTCTGCTACAACCACCTCCACCTTTTTTTTAGTTCCCAGAATAAATCAAGCTCATTCCCAGCTCAGGGCCCTTGCACCAGCTGTTCCACAGCGTCTGCCACGCTCTTCCCCCAGACTGGCCCAGAAGGGCCTTCTGGATAGTCAGGTCTCAGCTTAAGTGTCCCCTCTTCAGACCTTCCCTGACTATTAGCTTAAAGCAGCCTACAGGAACCCTTTATCCCTATCCCATCACCTTGGTTTTGTTGTTTGTTTATTTTTAGACACAGGGTCTCACTGCGTCGCCCAGGCTCAAGCGATCCTTCCACTTCACCTCCTGAGTATGGTTCCCCACTCCCCAGCAGCACAATGTTATCTGATATTTCCCTTATTTATCTGGGTGTGTACTCTGCCACCTCCTTAGAATATAACCCCCCTGAGGAAAGAAATTCTGTCTGTCCAGGTCACCGCTACATCTCTAGCATCTCACACACTTTCAAGCGCACAACACACATTCAATACATACTTATCTACTATATGAGTGACTGAATGATGAAAAGCTGTTTTTTAATGCTAAATATGATAGAAAGTTACATCAACTAACTTCATTCACAAAGTAGTGAAAAGTTTATTCACAAGATAGTAAGAAGTAAAAACAGTATCCTTGTTCCCTGACACAATCCCATAAGATCATATTTCTCTTGTTCTAGGCAATACATATTATGAGAAGGTAAAGTTGATTATGAATGAAAGGATGAAGGAAGAAACATCCTTAAAGATGAACCTAAATAAATCTCAGTAAAATTTTAAATGATCAAATGGACATAAAAATGTCTTTGTTATTTTTACCAGGCTCAGGGAGGTCTGGAAATATACAGAGATTTTATAGAGTTTGAACAGTGTGGGATTTAATTAGTTAGGGCATGCACACAAACAAAATGTCAGATAAATTTTCCACAAAATAAATTCTATAAATTATGAGTAACGTTTTTCTTATTTGTCTTGCTATATTAGATCTAGAAAACAGGCATAATTAAGAGGTTAAGAGGAAGTGGACTTTAAGCTCTTCTCCATAAAAGGCAATCTCTAAATAAGAAATTCAGTCTCCAGCCAAGTTTTCACATTTTCTGTGGAAACTATTATCTTCCAGCTTATTATTTTTTTAAGGCAGGAGGGAGGAAGTGGTAAAATAACATCTATAATTCTGATAAACAATTTATGTTATAAAACTCTTTATAATCTCATATAGGATATTATGTACTAACCATGATCCTCTGAAAAATAGGTAAAATTTACAAACAACCTGCTTCAGTATTCCCTTAAGATGCCATGTAAGAGCCAAATATCAAAAGAATGAATAAGGATACCACAGACATATCCAAATTGAGAGACATTCCACAAAATGCTTGGCCCAATTTTTCAAGTATATGAAGGTTAAGAAACACAAAATAATGTTGAAGAACTATTTCATCTTTAGACTGTGATTTCATAGAAAAATGCACTCACGTCTAACAAATATATACAGTATTTAGGGAAAAACATAAATGAATGAATGGGTAGCTAGATAGATAAGTAGATAGATAGATCTAATAAAACATGTTTAAGGCTATCAAGTGAAACAAAAATGCATTAATGTCAGTGATGAGAATAGTAATAAGCAATTGGTAAACTATAAGCAGATGTATGAAAGAAAGAACCATATGCCATAAGAAATAAACCAATAAAAATGGCAACATCTGTTTTTAAGCCCTAATACATTACTACTTTAATAAATGAGATGAATCAAAATGGAAATGTAAAGATTTCTTGGACTAAGAGCCTTTATAAATTGGTTATACTTTTTACCAATATATGGTATTTTAAAAAATATTATGATATTTCAATTATAAGTTGAAAAAACGGGTGGGAGCTTTAAATCATAAAATAGTATGCAGAAATAAAATTTCATATATAGATTAATACATTAAATCTTTTTTCACTGCCCTTAAAATCCTAATAATAGTGCTTCAGTAACTAATAATAGTGCTTCAGTTTAAAATACTACAAGCAGCTTTGAGGTGGTTATTATATCATCCTCACTTTGAAGAGGAGGAAAAGAAGCTTTAAGAGAGTAGATATGTTGCGCAAATTTCAGATAGGTGTTATGTGACAGACATGCTAAAATTACAATGACTTGCCTCCCTCTGTTCCTTGGACAATACTGACTGTTACGTAATCAAGGATCTTCCACCTTGGTATAAAGCTTGAATTTATCTATAGTATTGCCAGTGCTAATTTCAATATTGCTATAGCTTATACATAATCATTAGCATTATATAATTCAGATGATACTAGTAGAAAACAATTAAAAGCTAAAATATTTCTTGTCTTCTCAGTACTTACAGAAAGTGTAGAACTCAAAATACACACACACACACACACACATATACGTATACATACAATCATATGGATACTACATTATTAATCGCAAACAGTAGGTTAATAATCCAGTAGGTTCCAGACTAACTAAGAAATGTTTAGGCCCCAAATAATATGCTCATAACTATTGTTTATTTCCTTTGTCAACTTAACTGTCCTCAGACAATAGCAAATGGTATTGGTATTTGTGGCAGACCAATGTAATATTGCATGCTAAGGAAAAACATGTAGCACATAGCTATACAGGAGCAGAAAAAGAATACAAATCTCTTTTTGAAATGAAATTTTGGTCAAGGTTCAGCTGGGGAAATCCGCTGACCCACTTCGAAATTAAAATGCTGCTTTAGCACACACAGCATACACAGATACACACACAGGGAATTTTCCACTGAGGTTGCACATAGCGGATATCAAAGCTCTATCAATGACACCCCAAATCACCATCCCCAAGGCCAGAATATGCATGCTGATTTCAGGCTGCTCACTAATTACCCTACATTTTTTGAGCCCTAAATCTTTGAAAATCATGATGATAAGAAAGCCAAGTTTGTAATTATAATAGAACATCATAATCATTTACAAGAAGTCATCTCACTTTTTTTTTTTTTACAGTGAGTGTTCCTGAGTTAATATTATGTATGTAACTATCAACACAGTACATTTTAATTTTCAAAACGGTATCAATTTAATGTTACAAATAAATAAAAGGCAAATCATTACTTTCACTATTGTAAACTCTGAGTCATTTCGCCCAATTCATGACAAGTATTGTGCATATCATATAATGTCATTATGGTATAAAGAAACTTTATGGCATATCTGTTTTTACTCACCAGTTGTTTCCACAATGCCTTCTAGGATGACGACAATCTCGAACTGTTCAGTTTGCATGCTTCGCTGGGATAGGTCATAAAAGGGGCTTTTGGCATCGATCACGTGGCAAATTGTGAGGGGGGACACAAGAAAAAGTTGATCTGCCCCTGTACTAAAACCTACATCCAGTTCAAGTTGGTCAAGGGGAAGGAACTCACCCTCAGGTGTCTGCCGAGACTAGACAAGCACACAGAAAAAGAGAAGAAATCACCACTTGTACTGAAAATTTCAAGGCAGCCCAACAGTAATTTACATCATTGCCAACATTCTGCACTATCAATCATCTGCAACAAAATCCAAACAAATCATTATGCAACTATGTTCTAGCAAATGGGCCGAAATCCCACATAGCTCATGCGGAACATACATGCATTATTTATAATACACAACTTGCTATAATTACCATTCCCTAACTCATGAGCTTTGGAGAAATGCCTGGTCCAACAATGGTTGTTAGCACAAACTGTGGAACTGAGTGTGCATGTGCTGCTGCTTGACAGCAATCACTGCAGGATAACTCATTGCATGCCAGATATTTTTTTTTCTCGACAAAGCAAATAAGTAAGTAGGCAATTTTATGGAGTGTGTTAAAGCTGACAAAGATTGACCATCATTTAGAGAGAGATTTATTGATTACTGAAAATCAAAACACAACAATTTATTTTTCAGACTTTCGAAAAGTAACAAACACATATAAAATGGAACAGAAGAGTGAAGATGTTCTCATATTAAGCTCTGTTATGTACACAAGAGCTTACATAATAAAAATAAATGGCAGATGTTGTTAGCTAATGGTTTTCAAACTCCTAATAATAAACTGCATTATAAATATTTGCTTCTCTGTCATTCCATGAGTTTTAAAACACAGTGAAAAAACTGCACTAAATTGAACTTTCTTTAATCAAAATGCAATTTCGAAAAGCTATACCGGAGAAACATAATTTAATAAAATGTTTCTAAGGTAGTGACATTCAGTTTCAGTATAAATCACTCTAGTTAAGTAAATTGTGTTCATGCTAGGACTCTATGAGAAAATTTAATATGACTATTAAAAATTAGCAAACTATGAGAGTAAAATTACTCATCTTCGTTTTCTCTTTGTTTTCCATATCTGTCACATATAATAATCATGCACAAGCACACATATGCATTTAATTTATGTAATTATGGGGTGAAATAAAGGCTAGGTAGTTAGGAATTAAATACAGAAAAAATGGGGGGAAGGTGGAGCATGCTGCTGGTCAAATGGGACTTTGATGAATCCAATATATTTTAACAGATTGCATGTAAAACAAATTTAATAACAAAACAATCTATAAGACTGGTCTGCCCAATGAAATTATAGTTTGAAGACAAAATTCTTACTCTCAGAGTTCCAAAAAAAAAAAAAATGCATTGACTTTTTATGTGGAGTAAGTGAGTCTGAAAACACTGAGAAATGTGGCTTAGCAACATGTCCTTTGTGGCAAAACAGAACGAAGGGTTCCAAATTGGTAGTGCTTTATTATGGCAGCAATGGTTACAAAGAGTTTCAACAGGAGAATTAGTCAACTGGAGAGGCTACTTTGTAGTTAGAAATATTCAGGGATACTATTTGTGTAGACAAAATCCTAATGAAAGGAAGACTATTTTTCTTCTGTAACTTGTGTGTAGCTGAAAAAAGAAGACTATGAAAAAAACGATTACTGACAAACAAATAAAAGAGCGAGCCCACTGAAAAATCTGATGGTGCAAAAATTAAGACAGCAGCTCTAGCAACCAATGTTGGAGAAAACTAGGCGTGTCCAAGACATCCTGAAAATGCTCCCAAAAGAGCTTTTTTGAGTCACCTGTTTTTCTAAATCTATTCTCAAATTAGTAAAATATAAATGAGACCAACATCTTTCCAACTACATGGCTGTATAACAAGTATTGATTAATATAACAAAATAAATGCCAAACACAAAACAAAATTAAAGCAGCAAAAACAAAAACCTTGTGTCATTTTTCTCTCACCTACTAAGAAACAGGTGCTATATAAACACAAGGTGGTATTCTGATGTGTATAATTAATTTGGGTCTTTTTGCTGATCATTCTAAGTTCTGCTATTCCTGAACTACATGGCATTGTTGACAATAATAATTCTTTTAGAAACTAAATCTCCCATTTATTCTAAAGTTAATTTTCCCCAAAGAAGATATATTTTCCCAAGTATTATATATGTACACAAATACTAAAATTTGTCTTCCTTTTTCATACATTTGTTATTTATACCTGTGCCTCATTCTAAAAGGCTTTAGAGTAAGCTATTAAATTTTGTATTCCCTAATCACTTAACAACCCATGGATATAAGTGGCCTAGAAACAGGCAGGCTATCAGGAGGATGACAACTTGGAATAAGAAATACTTTATTTTTACCAAAGTAGTTCACTCAGACATAAGTAATTTTGGCTTAAATATGCATAGATCTGTTCCATTCAGACTTAATATACCTTCTGATTTTAAATATTTGCTCTATACACTCAAAATTACACCTGTACTCAAAATTACCCTATCCCCACCCTCCCACCGCAAATACTTTATATCCTATCCAGGTCTTCCTATTATATGACACTTTGGGAAACATGCTTTCAATGTTTATATATTTTTCAGATAAGTGAAATTCTTTACATATGTATTGAATTATTTACATATGTATCCAGTGGATACTATATGACTTAACCTTTCTTAAAATGACAAAGATGTTACACATATTCACAATTTTATTGCCCAGTTCCTTCTTCCTTTATGTTAGGTCACCAAATATTTCAACTATTAATACGTTCACTTCCCTGATTTTCTTTCTTCCTTGACTTTGTAGTACACTGAGGAGCTTCTTAATCCCTGAAATTCCATAGACTTTGGCTCAGGTCAAAAGTGAAGGGTGTGGTTATAATGTGGCAGGTGCCTGGAATACTACAGTTGTTTGAAGTCTGAGCTTCTGACTACAGCCAAGTTATCTTAGCAGGATTTAGTCACATGCTTTTGATGCTCTCAAAACCTACACATGCTTACCAAATACATTTTCAGAAGCACATACATTCTGCTTTAGGCTTCTAAATAATTCTAAGATTATTTAGGCTTCTAAATAATCTAGGCTGCCCTAATTCTGGTGCAATTCTGGGGATTTGCAGGAGGAGGAAAAAAAAAAAAAAAAAAAGCCTGTGTCTTAGTTTTATTTTTTTTTATTTTTTATTTATTTATTTATTTATTTATTTTTTTGAGGTGGAGTCTCACTCTGTCGCCCAGGTTTGAGTGCAGTGGCCGGATCTCAGCTTACTGCAAGCTCCGCCTCCCGGGTTTATGCCATTCTCCTGCCTCAGCCTCCCGAGTAGCTGGGACTACAGAAGCCTGCCACCTCGCCCAGCTAGTTTTTTGTATTTTTTAAGTAGAGACGGGGTTTCACCGTGTTAGCCAGGATGGTCTCCATCTCCTGACCTTGTGATCTGCCCGTCTCGGCCTCCCAAAGTGCTGGGATTACAGGCTTGAGCCACCGCGCCCGGCCTGTGTCTTAGTTTTAAATCTCAACTTGTATAAGAGGAGTGAGAGAGTGTTTGAATGTTTGTTCAAGGAACTGTGATAA
Organism: Mandrillus leucophaeus; assembly: GCF_000951045.1. Taxonomy (NCBI): domain Eukaryota; kingdom Metazoa; phylum Chordata; class Mammalia; order Primates; family Cercopithecidae; genus Mandrillus; species Mandrillus leucophaeus. Next base: position 7,186,919 of record NW_012099210.1, read on the forward strand.
ACACATGTATATGAAAGTGAAAGAAAAAATAAAGGTGAGTTATGTATGTGTCTTTATAAAATCAATTTTCTTCTGTAACTTGAGTATATAATAAATTGGCACCACTGATATTCCATCAGTTTCATATTATTTAGCAATTAACTACCATATTTCACTCAAAAATATTTGATAATAAGCAGAATATTTTGAGATAAAAACCAATTTAACCTTTCTTCATTGTGTCATATTAAGCATTACAAGAAACCTTCCATTGATAGAGCAATTTGTTGATGATGCAGTTATCTCCTTTAGCTCAATAAACTTTCTAACTCCCAAGGAAACATAGAACCGGGATAATTTTCTAGATACAAATGTATAAATTGATATGGTCTAGATCAACAATAATTTAAATTATTTTCAAATTCAAAGTGATTGCTAAAAGTTCAGATTTATGCAGTAAATTATTTAAATTTCTAAAAAGGTTGATTACTAAGTTTAACTTTTAGTTTATAAGAAAATTATTTAGAATCCCAAGAACTGTGGAATAAATAAGGAAGAAAGAAGTTTAAAGAAAGTGAATAAAAATTATTAATTCTTAAAAATTTAGAAGATAATTTGAAAAAACTATGGCTTGAGAATGACTTCCATACAACTTCTCCTTTCAATTTTATAGAATCTTGGGAAGGAAATAAAGGTCCTTCCACCATTTTAGTATACCTTGTTGACTGCATTACAAAAAATTCTGGGAGTTATAAAAGTTGAAGAAATCTAGAGCTTAAAATTTATTTAAATAAATTAATTGTTTAAATTAACTGTCCAAAAAGTTATGTGAACATTAAGCATTTTTCGATAATTCTGTACAATTTTGGTTGTGGCAATAATTTTGAAGTTACTTGTAATATATATATCATTTAATAATAATATTTCAATTCTTCACATTTTTATTATATGTAAATACCTTATGTGTAGAATTTAAGTGTTGTGCCACATTTTATAGTCATTTATACTAATTTCAAAGAAGCAATTCAAGTCAAAGGCCTTTGAACTTCCTTAGAGCCCCAAAAGAGGCCTACAAGATAATCAACTACAATTCTCTCTATAGGTGGAAAAAGAACCAAAAGTCACAGGTGCCTAGAAGGGATCATCATTGTCATGTACTTTGCAGACAAACAGTCTTCATATTACAGAGGGCAACTGTTAAGTGCTTATTCAAAGACAGACAGACACTCACATACATATACATACATGATTCTAGAATACACATTTAGCACTGCCCTGGTACAAGCAGATCCACATTTGGCCCCTCCCTTCTGGTGGATATGTGGCCAAGTGTCCACATTCATTTGTCAAGGCCACATTTCACCAATGCAATTCGTATCTTTGCTCCCTTTCTCTCTCCCATCTCTCTAATGTGTAACTATGTTCTTTCCTACCTTGGAGTGAGGCCTAAGGAATTCTGAATAGCACATAAAATCACTACTGCCCTACACTATAGATTTATCTCTATCATATTCTAAAGTTTGATCCATGCCTCACCACACTTCACAAGTCCTTGCTGGAAAAGGGCCCACAGGGCCAGTGGTCTGGGAAGGAAAGCAAAGGAGGCTAAGACGGAGAAAGCAGGCCATTCTTGCCTACCACCTCCCCACAATTTTATCTGTAATTTCACTTATCCTCTTTATACCTGTAATATGTATTTATGTGTGTGTGTGCATGTATGTGTGCATGCTGAATATATGCTGCAGTCATAAAAAAAATTACACGGAATGAGGTCAGAGTAATATCTGGAAACTAACATTGGGAAATGGCCCAAATGCAGGTACCAGGATCAGGGACAAAAGTACCTTGTGACACAAAGCAGTTAGGGCAATGGCTTTGGTGCCCAGACCAAAATTTAAGTAGTCAGGTGGAGGGGAATGCAGACCTAGAATTTTATTGGCATTGTCTACAATTACATTGTACATTTATTTGGACTCCTTAAGCTTGAAATTACATGAATAGTAGGTGGAAAACTATGACCCAATGTCAAGTCCAAAATAAGGATTTTTAATGCTGAGTCAGTTAACCCACAAAAATATGTTCAATTTTCTGAAAAGAACATTTCTTATATAATGCAATGTAATTTATCTTATAATAGATTATGTGAGACTTTCATACCATTCAAATGAAAGAGCAGCTTTCTAATTCTTTGAGGGCCTTTGTGGCATTTATTTTAACTGAGGACAGGCTTTGTAACCCTACTGCACATTTCCTCCTACTCGCCAAACACCTTCCAATCTATCAAGTGCTTTTTCCTGCTTCTCTTTATCATTTGTTCTTACCTACTGCTGTTTATTTGTGGGTCTTTACGCCCCTAATTTCTGTTCACTTTTTATTCCCTGAGCACAAGCCACCCTTTACTTTTCAGGAATCATATTAAAAATAAAAAACCAAACCAAACAAAATGGATTACTACTATTTCAAAAAGAATAATAATTATATTTTTAGAAGCCAAGTTCTATACTTATTAAGAGAATTAGTATACTTGTGTCAGAGAAAGAAAAACTGGACTAAATAGGAACTGTGCTAATTTTAAGGATAAAATGAATCTAACTGAACAACTCACCAACCAATATGGGACCTAGCTCCTGAGCATTCTGAGGTACTCAGCTTTAGACCTCTTGAGTATTTTTACTAATGGCTTAGATGATATTCAGAAGAACAGGGCTTTTACAAATATAGCTATTCATTTGTGGATTTTATTTTTGGAAAGGGAGGTGTAAATAATTGTCTCATGATTAAAAATAAAGTTCAAATTGGCCATGGTCAATTGAAGAGTCAGTTATAAAATTAAGATCATACTGAGTCAAAAACATAATCACATTTCATTGCAAGATATAAAATGAAAGCAAACCTATAAATATATGAGAAAACTGCAGGAATCCTGTGATTCAGGAATCGTGGTTAGATTAGCAAAATGGTAGGACATATGAGGAGGATAAAGAGCTTAATGGTTTTTCAGACCACCATATTTTATTGCATCTGCACTTGATAATAGTCATATGGAGAAACAAGACAATATCCAATTTGGAATATATATATAAATATATACATATATATGTGGAGGATAAAAGAAGGTGAGCACAAAAATAACATATGTGATGTTAGAAGAGGAAAGGAATGTACTCTATTACCTTTTGACAAGTGAAAGTTAAGGACTGCATAGCTGACCTCTTAGGAAAGAAAGAGGATGCCTATTGGCAATAAATAGAACTACAAGGAAGTAACATTATGCTTCCAGAAAATTAATCCTTATCTTTTTGTTTCAAAATATGAATGCAATCATAGTTTATTTTATGTTTATATAAAAAATGTGTGCTGACTGGATGAATATAACCATATACATGATGGCACTGAGATAATAAATTTGTAATTTATTGAACAGTGTATCAAAGAATAGTAATTAATTCTTGCCCTAACAAGTTGTACGCCTAGGTCTATTAACCATTATTGTTAGGTTGGTAGAAAGGAGTAAGACTTCCAAATCCTTTAAACCCAGCACTAAACTATAGGGTTCAACATTACAACTACTGGTCTCAACTCCTTAATCCAGGCATTTTAATAAAAACTTTCAATTGGATGACATAGTAACTTACCATAGCCATGATACTAGCTAGTCCCTATTTTCTGGGTAAAGCCAAAAAAGAAAAGACAGCTAAAATAAATGGAAAATTCAAGTAAAAATTCAATATGGGGAGGAGAGGAAGAAAGAATATTCATCTTAAAAGAGCTGTCTATAGCTATATTTATAGTTCAATCACAGATTTTAATGAGGAACTTCACACTATAGCCTTTGATTTTTATTTAATCTACTTTCTTTTTTTATGAGTAGAAAAAGGACTGACCCCTCCAGGCATAAAGTTGAAAGATCTATATTTGACTACTGAAAGAAATTTTAGTGTTTGTAAGGCTGGACGACAGGAATAGAGGTGAGATAAAATGTGCTTTCAAATAAGTGAAAAGCATAATTAAAAATTAGGCAAAGAAGTTTTACAAAAAAACTTCCATCAAAAGTTAGGCATTTGAAAACTATTATGCATGAGAAATTTCATAACAGAAAGCATTAGAAAGCCGTGCCCATGTTCTTATTGTCTCCCCAAGAATCAAAAAGTGCTTTCTAATTATTAAATGGAACTGCTGCATTTATCTAAAGAAGCTTTTATTTAGCAAATAAGAAAACAGCAATAGAAAAATTAGTAAATTAAATTAGGTAATAGGAAAAGCATACATGCACTATAGTTACTAGCATTAAATATTATACTGGATTTTGTTGCCTTAAAAATTCTACACATTCTGCATTAAAGACACATAAGTTTTGCATTTAAATTGTTAAATCCAAGTTTAAAGGGGGAAACTGTGTGTACATTTAATAATAATAATGCATAAAACTGATAGGGACATATTATTACTTCAAGATTTTGGTATAGCTTCTCTTTAAAAATAGAGTTGACTGTTTTAGGTCACTTAATCTCAGTCCCTAAGAGAAAATGAGAACAACTTGTTAAAGGCAAATCTCCCCTCTAATTTTGCTGAATGTTATTATTTCCCCAATAAAACATGACTCCTTTTTAATGAAGTCTGAGGAATAACAAGAGCTACAATAATTCATTTAAATTACCATGGCTACAGGAAATATTAACTTTGAACAAATTACACTGACTGGCTAGTTGAAAAGTTACCCACGGATCAACTCTTTCTCTTTACAAAAAACAGGGGAGAATTTCACCATCATTGTGTTTAAATATAAATTGATGCCACAGGTAAATCGTGTTTACATCTAGCACTGACATCTTCCTAACGAATCAAAAGTAAAAGACTTTATAAGAATATTATATGTATTATTTTAATTAGATGTTTTTATCACCTTGTGTTAATATAGCACCTTGCTCCAAATTTGTCGACAGTATAAATCTTTCATCTTTTTAATTAGCATACTCTTTATGGTATATGTGATACATTCCTTAGGCAGAAAAATTATAATCCGTACTCTGCACCAGTGTAGAGACTGGGTGCCTCAGAATCATCGTACCTTTGTATCAAGAAAAGAAACAAAAACTAACATATGGGTTAACTCTAATTATGACTGGCTTTGTTGAAATAAAATGTCATAAAATCTATAAACATCAATAATATTTTGTCTAGAGAAGATATCTGTAATAAATAACCTTATATGTTTAAAAAACTAGAGAATGACTATAAATAACCTTTAATGTCTAATTTTCAATTTCCATTACATCAATTAATATGGTAAACTACTCTTCAGCAAGTCTCAAAGTGATTCATAAACATGGATTGCTTGAACAGAAACCTTGCCACTATAGTAACAAAGTATTTCTATCTGTCTAGTAGGCCTAACCTAAAGAAACCTAAAGGTGCTATATTGTGGTCTATGTCAAGATACAGACACATACAGTTACCATTGTAATAACATATCTACAACACAACTGCTCAGCTTGATCTGACAAACTGCTTGGTTCAAACAGTGGTCAATAACAATACACTAAGTTAAATTTTGTATGCAGTTCATTGAAATTAATTATATATGAATATGATCTACCCAAATTATTTATTCATAGTTACCTTAACGAACACTTACATCAGAACCAGGTTGATAGTTTTCCATCATGGTATACAAAATTTAGTTTATTTACTGTATGTAGCACAGTAAATATGTATATGATATGAAGTGACAGGACAAGTGAACTGCTTTAATTTAAACACTTTACTGAGCAACTTGGTCAAGGATAATTATGTTAACATCTTGTAAATGAATAATGAAAATGACACAAGAGCAAAACTTTTTAAAAGCACATTGGATCCCTTTTAACTACAACATTAAGTTGGGGCTGTGTAAAACAGTATGTACTTGTAGAGTGGAAATTGAAATTTCAAAGGCAAAATCTCAAATATTGATCAGAGTTTCATTTTATTAATACTAAATTCAGAATCTGGCTTCAGTTCTCTATACAACCTCAGATAAATATTTTTCATTGTATGAGCTATTTATTTAAGGCCGTCTTTTTCAATTTATGAACATTTGAAAACTACTAAGACAAATCCCCCTAGGGAAAAAAATGAATTGTAAATTACACAGAGACAAACAACTGGGCTTTAAGTCTCCCTTCCCATACTCTAATTGGATGAGTGTTTAAGAAGGACTTCTCTTGTTTGTGGTGGTGCCCTCTAACGACTAGACGGACCTTGCTTTAATAATCACTCCATGTGCAATTTGTTTTAGCATTTACACCGTTGATGGTAGGAAGCAGTCTTCTTTAATGGATACTGAAAGCTTCAAGTGAAATCTGTAATTGACAAAGGCTTCATAGAAACAGGCAATTAAGAACAAAATTAACAAGAGGCCCTACAGGAAAAGCACTCAAGCTTTCAAATAATACTTCTCTAAGAAAATATTTGGTAAAAATAAAAATTTAAAAGAACCAAGTGTAGTTTCTTCCACTTTATTATCTGCTTCCTGTATCTGTTAAAAAGATGACCATAGAGTTAAAGTCATTGGGTCTAGAGGAGTAATCCGCCTCCAATATTATTAGGTGGAAAATAAATAAATAAATAAATAAATAAATAAATAAATAAATAAGAAAAGCCCATCGTGAAAGTTGAGGCAAGTTCAGCACCTAATTCTTCAAAATAACAGCTGTTCAATTGAGTTCTAGTACCTCACATTGAATGAGGTAGTGTGTCGACAACAAATAAAATCGCTCTGGAGAGCGAAACAACAGAGACAGGAGGGGAACAGGGCACTAATTGCCCTCATGGCTCCAGGAGCCAACACCAGTCCTCAAGTGTTACTAGTCCAGTAAGTGATACAAGCACATCCGAAATGACGAATATAAACAAGAGCACGAGAGTGAGTGGGAAAGGAACAGAACTGTCAACCGCATTCTTTGCCCAGTCCTCCAACCCCCAACCTCACAAAAGGAAGTTTACCTGTGGCGATAGGTAGAACCAGGGGAGGGGGCCCGGGCTGGTTCTCAGACGAGTTACTCCCCGGGTTTGGGGGACGCAGGTCTCCCGGTGGGGAAGGGGCGGGGAGCACTTACTTTGAGCAGCTTGCAGCGGATCTGCGCGGAGACCATGTGGCTGTTGCGCAGGTTGCCCACCCGGAACATAAGCGTGAGTTTTCCGTCCCTCATGGAGATCACCGCGTGCTCGCTGAACATGAGGGTCTCGGCGCGCTTCTTAGGCTGGGACATCTTGATGAACATGCAGCCGATGAGGAAGGCGTCCACGATGGAGCCCAGGATGGACTGGAAGAGGAAGAGGATGATGCCCTCGGGGCACTTGTCTGTGATGTATCGGTAGCCATAGCCGATGGTGGCCTCGGTCTCAATGAAGAAGAGGAAGGCAGAAGGGAAGTTATAGACATTGGCCACGCAAGGCGTGTAGTTACCGACGTGGGCTTTGTTCAGGTCGCCCCGAGTGTAGGCGATCACCCACCACATGGATGCCATGAAGAGCCAGGCCACGGTGTAGGTGAGAATGAAGATGAAGAGGTTCCAGCGCCACTTGAGGTCCACCAGCGTGGTGAAGAGGTCCGAGAGGTAGCGGCTCGTCTCGCTGCCCAGGTTGCCGTGCTGTACATTGCACCGGCCGTTCTTGTCCACGAACCGCTGCCGCTTCTTCTTGGGCACAAGCTGCTGCTGAGGGTCCTGGCCTGGACCCTGGGGCTGCAAGCCTGAGCCGCTGGACGATGTGGTCACTACCTGGTAATCGTCCCCAAATTTCCTTCGGAGTGCAGACATAATACGAAGGGGCGAGCCAGATTCAAACGCAAAGCGAAGGCGCAGGAGCTGGGCGCTGCAAACTAGCACCAATAAAGAGGTGGGGGCGGGGGAGGAAAGGGGGCGAAGCGAGCGCTCCTGGGTGGGGGGCGCACCCGGCAGGTAGCTGCGGTCTCTGCCCCCTGCAGAAGACGCCTCTCCTTCTCCCCTAGGACGGAGGTTTTCTTGCCAAGGTGAGTCTTAAAAAAGTGTTCTCCCGCACTCAAGGCAGGAGGGATGCAAGGACCAGGAACCCAAGCGCAATTTTGCCTCCAAGCTTCCCGAGGCTCCTCTTTTCTTTCTCCACCACCGGCATCCCGGGTCACCTCTTGACTCCCCACGGCCCTCCTGATTATCCTGCAGTACCCCCAAACTGGCTGCTTAAAATAAATGAGTTGACCAGCGAGCCCCAACCCACCTGCCAACTCGCTGGCTGACTAAGAAGCTGCCTTTACCTGCCTGGACCAGACCCTCCCCCCCCTCCCCGCCGCTCCCCAATCTCCCGCCCCCTGGGACCGCTCCCCGCACCCCCGGCGCACCTGTCTCCTATCTTTTAGCCAAAATCCCGCCCAAAGGCATGTCTGCCGGGTACTGGTGCAACGCCCCCTACCCGCGCCCTCCGGGCTCAGATTCCCTGGTTCCGGACTCCAGAGACCTGTCCGCCTGGCGTCCCCCGACCGCCGAGTTTCCGCGGGCGCCACCGGGGCCCTCCGGCGGACCCTCAAGGGCCCGCAGGCCGCCCCCGCGCTCAGCTGAGACACGGCAGTGCGCGAAGCCTGGGCACTCACCCAGCGGGAGAGGGCAGGAGGCGGCGCAGCGGGCGGTAGCGGCAGCCTGGCCTCGCACTCTGCGCTCACGGCTGTTTTCCTCGTTCCCACTTTTCCTGGTGTACCACGATGGGCGCCAATGCAGGTCCCCCAAGCTCCGCACCTCCCTGAGGGCACCGCGCTGTCCCTGCCAGAAAGATCCTTGGCGCACACACCACAGAATGACTCGAGCGGGGGCTCGTGGGTTCCTTGGCGCTGTGCCCTCCTTCCAGGCGACAGCGGTGCTGCTGGACGGGGTTCGAGCCTTGGACTGCCGGTCAGACTTTCAGGTTAAACAGTAGCGCCGCTCTAGCTTTTCCTCGGCCTCTTCCTTCTTCTGTCCCCCACTCCTTTTCAGCGCCTCGGTGGCCCCGGGTGGAAGATGCGAGGCGCAAGCTGGGGCAGCAGGAATGTGGTGTGTGTGGTGGTGCGTGTGATCAGCTGCAGAGCCGCGCTAGCCCCGCCTGTCCCTGCCTTCCCCCGCTGCTCCACCAGCCTGAATTGCACCTCCGAGCCTCAGTTGAGCCTGCAGTGTCTGGCAGCTCAGGAAAAGCGAGCCCCTCCAATGAGAAGCGGCTCTAAATCTGCTCCCAAACGCCCGCCAACTCTCCTTTCTCGCCCCCTGCATCAGTCAGAAAGCCCCCAGCAAAAAGCAAATGCTGCTCTCTGAAAGAAGAGAAGTACAATATGTCTCTATAACTGGGCACTCGTTTAAACGGATGCCTGGATTTGGGGTTGCATCATAAACAGAGATCCCAACTGGCTCTGAGGTAGGCATATTCAGAACTCAAAGTTGCAGGAAGCAGGAGGGGCCTTAGGATGAGAACAGAAAGGAGAGAGACACTAATAGAAATCCTTTCTGGAAATGGCTCTATTAGAAAGGCTCAGAATATCTAGAGTTAATGTGTGCCTGTAATTGAAGGAAGAAGGCTGGATTTTAATGGCCTCAGCCTGGCAGTTAACTTAATGGAGGGGCAAAGTGCAGAAATAGCTAATAGAGTGCCCATGAGTAAATACCAGCTTGTTTACCACATTTCACGTTTGCTTTAAAATGCCATGGTATCTTATGGCATATTTCAGTCAGCCCAGATACATGAAGTTGATTTTGTTGGAAATTCATCAAATCATGGCATTATAAAAGCAAAAGGCTGCTACAAGTTTCCCATGGAAAGGAAAATAAGTACATAATTTACTCTATGCATTCTCTGCCAATAGGTACTCCTCTCTACCTCTCTACTTATAAACCAACTGCAGGAAAGTGCGTGTCAGGTTGTCAGCCATAAGCAGGGGACTCTTTCACTGTTATTTGGTTAAAACATCTATTCTCAGTTACAGATGCTTCTCCTGCCAGTTCGCTGATAAAAGGTCAGCAACTCTCTGTTTGTTCTCTTAAGATTACATAAGAAGGGAAAGTGACACTGTGGGAAGTGGAAACTTCTCTGGTCCTAGAATCATAAGACCTGATTTGAGTCGCATCTGTGCCATTTACAAGCTGTGTGACCTTGAGCAAGTAGCTGAACAACTTTGAGACCTAATTTTCTCCCCTGAAAAATTGGGAGTTTGAACATTTTCCTAGTGTTGGTATGAAAAAAGAGAGTAAATGTGTTTTTTAATTTCTGCTATGAAGAATGTTGTATAGTGGACTATAAAGTTGCAACGAGGCCAAGAAGAGATTACAAATGAGCTTTATGCTGTGAACTAACACCTATATTCTCATCTCATCTCTGACTACTCTCTCCCAAGCTCATTATGCCCTTGGCAGCCTGGCTTCTTTCAATTTCTGACACACACCAGAGCATAGCTCCAGCCTTGGACCTTTGCACTAGATCTGTTCCCTCTACCTGGAAAGTTCTTGCTCTGCCGCTCCATGTTGCTCACTCCTTCACTCATTCAACTCTCAATCTAAATGCATCCTTCTCAGGGAAGCCTTCCCTAGCATCTCAGGTATTCCCATCACATCAACCTTATCTATCTTCCTCATCACGCTCTTTTTTACAGCTACTGTTTTCTTCATTTGTTTGTTGTCTTTCTCTTCCACCATTATCAGTTGTAGAATGTAAGCTATACAAGAGGAAGGACCTTGTCTGTCTTGTTCTCTGCTATGTCTCCAACACCTAGAAGCGTATCACATACTAGGTCCACAATAAATATGTATTAGATCAATAACGTGCCAATCTATATCACTGGAAACTACATGCATTGAAACTCTCTGAGTAATATGGAACTAAATAAAAGTAATCATTAAATCAGATCACTTATATGACAATATAAAAAACATGTAAGCTTTTGTTTAAAAAGAGTAATACTTCCTATGCACATTAGCTTTAGAAATAATAATCAGTTTCCAAGTCTTTTTTATTGTTATTGCTGCAATATCTCTCATAATTTCCCCTCTCTTTAAAAAAATGTCATTACCCTTCTTCAAATTCTCATTTCAAGTTAGGCCCAACTTGAATAACTTTCTTGCCTTTATTCAGTTTTCCTCTCCTTCAAACTGCCCGGGATAGTAGTACTAGATCTCTCGCCTTAAACCATATCTTTAGCATTGCCATAGAAAATAAAAGTTCTCCAGTTATTTCATCTGGAAGATTTTAAAACATTCCCACTTTTTGAAAAACACTTTTTCATGAAAAACCTTTGCCATTTTCTAGCAACCAAATTTGTAAACAAATAAGTTTATACTTCAGGAGACATGGTCTGGTCTAATCCTCTCATTTTACAAGTGAGGAAATTGGGGATAGAAAGGCAAAATAACTTGTTCAATGTCACAGAGTTGATTAAGTGGAAACTGAGATTTGACCACAGAACAATATGACTATAGAACCTGGATGCGCTGCCATCCCTTACCAGGTAGTGGCAGAGTAAGAAAGGGACCTAGGATTCCTGATTCATAGCGAAGGTCTTCTTCCTTTATAGGCCTAGCTTCTCATGCAGGTGAAATCTAAGATCCTCCAACATATGGCGTAATCTAGCTTTCCAAATTATCTCCTGTCTTCCTTTTAATGGGCACTTTGCTCTAGCCAACTTTCACTGTTAGGTATTTCTCAAACGTGCCGTATATTATCTTCATTTGCTCGCTTTTTTTCTCATCACTTAGAATATCTTTTTTCTACACCTGCAAAGTCCAAATAATAGGCACTAGTATGTAAGGAAAGGGAAGGATTTCTTCATGTTTTATTTCAATGGCTATTGCTGTCATAAAGTTTTTCCTTATACTCTCACTAAGAGTAATGCATCCCTCCTCTGAACTCTCATTTCCCTAGACTTGCAATGTGGCATTTTTCACATTCTAACTTGTATTTCAGCTTAGAATTTACCAAGATTCCCTCTGAGCACCCTGAGCATCGACTTCTTAATAATTTGGTACCATCCATTATTCCATGATCCAAACTGACCTTGTGCATGATAAACACTTGATAGAGTTTTAGAGAGAACCAAAATTTATTAAGAGCCTACTTTAATGTGCCAGGTAATGTGCTTAGAACTTTACAGGTTAGCGTTTATATTATATAGATAGAAAGGCAGTGAAGCAGGAATTCCAAAACACATCTGCTTATTGTCAAGATTTCTATTCTTTTAATGACACAGTCCTGCCAGGGAAATTAAATATTTTTAAGGATGCCGTTGTGTCACACTTTAAATGTGACTGAGGCTTTGACCTATTTGTGACATTGAGTCCAACTCCTTGAAAATGTTCACAGATGAACCAAACTCATCTTTTCCTGTGAGGGCAGCTGCTTCCAGGATGAGGTTCTGGAGGGCAGCCAGCCCCGTGGTGCAGAGGCCAGGCGGATGTGTGGGGAATGGATGATAGAAGGCCTCCTAATCAGGTGCTGTCTGATGAACTGAAGTGAAACACTGCAAGCAGAATGGGTCAAAGGAGAGAGAGGCATACAACTTCAGGCCAAGTCACAAAGCCAGGAAAGATCTGGAAAATGTAACTGCAGAATACAAAATCATCTGGAGTCTAACATTTAAAGATAGGGTGGTAGATTACGAGAAAACTACCATACAGTTCATGAGGGTGGGGGGGATCAAAGCTATATTTAACAAACTCGGCTAGGAGCAAGCTACATATTTATTCTGCCTGGAAAGTACTTCTGGCAATGTCTTATTTGCTGTGTCCAAAATTAGTAATATCATGAATAACTATAACTTCAAAAATGAATATGATTCTGTGTTTTATACTAAAAAGGCATGACTTTGTACATGCACTTATCCTATTATGTAACTGAATGGTGTGGGGAAAAGAGTGTATCTAATATGAAAGAAAAAACCTCTGCCCCTGAGAAGTCCAAATTCTAAAAATGACTTAATCGGCCAACTGTGACAAAAGCAAGGCTTTGAACATCTCAGTATCCCTGGAGTCTGTCTTCTCGTCATTCACTTATTGCCACTGTGACATACCACGTGACAGTCTGCATGGCCAGAAATATTAATTACTCTCTGGGAAGATGATATTATACTTAATACTCCTTTACTCCTAATCCTACCATTCTCCAAAAGTACAATGAAGAGATGGGCAGGCCTGGGGATCTAATGCTTTCATACTTCAAAAGGTGACACATTCCCATTGCCACCATAAGTTTTGCTATATCTGGGAAGAGGTCACTCTTTGAAATTCTATATGCAATTTTGGGAAATAGAATGGTGTTCCTTTTTTTTACCCTCCTAAAAAAGAATGCTGAAGTTATTTTCTCTCTTGCCAAAAAGAGAAGAAAAAAACGAGAAGGAGAAATCAGTTTGAGATTTGATTGCGCAGACGTGAGAACAGAGGCATTGCCATACCATGGCAGATGACTCATCCAGCCTTTAATCTTGGCTCCAAACCCTGGCCTCTGCCTGAGGATTCAGAGAAAGGCAATATGCCATTCTAACTTGTAGACCATTTATTTAGCAAGGTTTTCCTGACTTAAACCCTGTCTTTACTGCAAAGCTGTACATTGGAGTATTCTGATTTATGAAAGAATAAGGACTTTTAAAGTCTTCAAGAGCTCGACATCTGTTTAAAAAGAAATAACTTTTATCAGACCTAAAGTTTTTCTGGCAGGGCTTCACAGAAAAATAACAATTTCCTATTCTCATCTATGTACATGGAAGTTATACCGAGGATGTCTCCCCTGAGAACACCAATGAAGTTGCAAATGTCAAAACGTGTGTAAGAATTTTGCCTAATTCAGTACAATAAACACTTAATGTGCACAAACCATGTATCTAGCACTATGCCAAGTTTTGTGCAGATCAGAAAGGAAGAAATTATGCCACAAAATATATTATGACAACATGTATTTTTTCAAAATAATAATGAAAATAATAATCAATACAATGTGGTAAGTACCTAGAGGAAGAGGACTGCTTTATTTGCAGTCAGAGGAACTAGTAAGTCCCTTCAGGAAATACGGCTCTGTCTAATGGGCGTTTTCCAAACCTATCAAACTGGGATCACTTACATTTGGTTCAGCATTAAATTCTCTCTGCTCAGACTACTTAATTTTAGAACTCTGAAAATGGATTTTTAATGACAACATTTTTAAGAGGTAAGATTTTTACACAATTAGAATAAAATAAGAAATAATTTGTAACCACATTATAGAACCTTTCAAACATGTATTAAAATTCTGGGAGAAAAATACAAACAGTAGATTTTAGAGGTGGTAAAATTTTCACTCTAATTTTCTGTGTATATATATACAGAAAAGATTGAAATTATTTTTCAATAATTGGAAAACAGTAATACAACTTTTAAACAATGTTTAAAAATATTAAGGCAGATAATAATGTCAACACAGCTTATCTGGGAAGCAGATGCTGAGAGAAAGCTAAGAGGGGAAATTTCTCAGGGTTCAATGCCTAAGAAAGATAAAAGGGGGAAAAGGAAAATGAAGCAGAGACAGCCTTCAACTCTGATGCAGACACCCGTGAAAGGAAAGATGGAGAGGTGTAGGAAGAATTGAGTAGAGAGGGACTCAGACTATGATGTAAATCAGATGTAAGTCAGATAAAGTTTTGGCTAACTCAATCGGGGGCTCCCGAGCCCAGCTTGCCCGTTAGAAGAGTACCACATTGGGAAAAGATGGCCTGGTCCTAATGGCCCACCGAGTTGTCAGTGTCTGGGAGCTGCCCTTGTCAGTCCTTGTCTTCAGCTGAATGCTGCTTCAGATCTGGAAGGGTGCTGTAGCTGGAGGCCGTGAGCTAACTGCATGGCCTCCAGCTGAAGGGCAAGCTCTTCTTGAAGGAAGATCCAGTGGCATATCTCCATGGCTGCCAGGCAGAGTAGAGAAATAGAACTTACGGGTATCTCTTCAGAAGTTTTGTTACGAATATCCAGAAATGTTTCTATAATCAGCTGATTATGAATGTATGCATTACATTTTAGTTTCGGTGCAATCACATGAATTCCATTTTGTGGAGTGAAGGGTGACAGAGGTATAGGGCATAACCCATAGCCATCCATGCTCATCTTTGTTTTGATTATAATTGGCTAGAAGATATACATGTATCTATGTAACTTCCTCTAGCATCCTCTAGTACGGAGGCGGAGAAGGGAGAAACAGAATAGTTGGACAATAGGATGTACGGGGAATAAGGGAGAAGCCAGAAAGGCAGGAAAGACCCTCAGTGACAAAGGGGTAGGGAACAGAACTCAAACATTTAATGGCAGGTAATACAGGTTAGAGTGGTAAACAGAATGGTGAATATAAAGGGAGAATGATGAAATGAATTTTCTGAAATTAAATTGCTGTGTTTATAGTTTTTAGCCATGCATTGGAATCACCTCAGGACTCCACTCCCAATCAATTATACATCTGGGGGAGGACCAAGGCATCGGTATTTTTCAGAAGCTCCATTGGTGATTCTGACAACACAGCTAGGATTAAGAAACTGATCAATGGGAACGGCATGCCTGTTAGCAGAGGAGTTTCCCTGGGAAATGTCACACACAGAAACACCATCAATCTTCCTTCCTCACTCCTGAGAGCCCTCATTCTTTGGCAGCAGGAACAGCTGAAATTAGTAAACCCTGGTTCCCTGCTCTCTCACAGATCGCAAGAGTCCAACGTGTGGATATAAACTTTCATTCATGGGAGGATCTTCCCCTCAGTGGAAAAGCAACTGGGAAAAGCAGGACACACTGTACAGTGACTGCAGTTTCATCCAGTGCCACCACCCATGCAGGCATAAATAATGAACATGGATGGGGGAGTCTGGAGCGACTGAATTGTAAAGACCATAAATGTTTAAACTTCTTCTGTTAGTAATATTTCTGCTTTTTGTGTATGTGTGTGTAGAAGTTCTGTCTTTATAATTCTCACCACTGTGCATCATACTTCCCAGGAGGAAGGAAGAACACAAAAATTAAAAATTCTCACAAAGGCTACCGTTAAGCTGGAGGAAGACCACATCACTGTGTGTCCACAAAGATACAGAGCCAAGCCGGGTTCAGCCATGCTGGTCATCTGCTCGATATAATATGATTATTTAGATCTCTAGATAGTGGGTAAAAAACAACTACAGAAAAAAAAAATGCTAGAAACTAGAATGTCATTTTTACACACTCATTTGTAGAATTCCTCCCAGTTTTTACTCAAGGGAACTTTAAAATATTTTCATTTGAGGAAAGAACTGTTTTGAGTTTACCCTATAAAATGGCCACTAAAACTCACCCACTGTCATGATTACCCAGCCATCCTCAAATCATCTTCATGATTTTCCTGGAAATAACGGAAGAGGCCCTGGGGATGATTTTATTGGTAGAGTGGGAATGTATTAAAATTCTCTACTTGTTACATGGTCTTTCCTCCACCCTACAAGATGCATGCTTGTAACTCAAATTTCCATTTGAGTAATTAACAATTATTATTTAAAACTAACCTGAAAATAAAAATTGTATTCAATTCATTCATAGGGAGCATCTACCTATTTATTATTACCACATAGGTGATGTGACTCTAGAAACATCTTGGTATACAAATAGCCAATTAAAATATAAAATGTAATGATTTTCAAAAGCTACTCTTTTTCCTTCTCTCATCTCTATCTACTAATTGGAAAATCTATTCGCCAAACACAACAAAGATGATTGACAGAATTTTGAAAATACACAAATTTCCCTATTAAAGAGGGTGAATGGATGTTAGCACTGTATCAGACACATAATATTAAGGAGATACCTATTGTTTAACATTAACATTCTGTGTAGTTAATGTTACAAACAGACGTCAAAAAGTGAATAAAAACATGTCATGAAATTACCAAATAATGAATTAACTTCCTGGATACAAGGAAGGTTCTGTTAGCAAGTTCTTTTTAATAAAAGCAAAGAATGGGGATGTAACAATTAGAGAAATGTGGAGGAAAACATAAGGAAGTTGGGAGAGGGAGGTCAAATCTCACTTTCAGTTATCAGTAAAGTGCACATTCTTTTTTGCATTCTGTGAGGCTGGAGGTGCTGCTGATAAAATGTCCTCACATATTCTGTCAATGTCAGGATGCAAACATCACTAAATAAACTCTCGTGTCAAAATGTCACCTAGTGATTATTTATGCTTCTTGACAACACCAATAAATGACAAGGCTGCCTCTATGTCTGTGAAAGATTGCATACCAATTGTTATAGGTAACATAGATGAAGCACAAAGTAGTTATCAGAATTCATTTAAACTGTGCTATTAAATTAGATATGTCTGCAATAGCCATCACAGTAAATACTACTGTGATTCTCCTGAAGGAATATTGCCTAAACAATTTAATGCAGGACATTTCCTAATTACCATGCATTTCTGAATCTCTGCTACCATGTAGATACTCACACTGAAAGAGAAGTGTCATTTCTTTTTCTTCTTTAATTTGTCATTGTTTCCCAGTGTTCTTGCTTCTGGGATTGAATTTGGAGTCTACGTTTTTTAAGGGTACTGCAATTATTAACGTAGTCTGGGATGATAATGTCTCAGCAAAATGTACAGAACGTGAATAAGGTAGTTAACACCTTAGTTGTTCTAATTCTATATTGCTTCCTGTTCCAAATCTACTAATGAGTAATAAGAGATGTAGCACTAATCAATGGAACAAAAGCATGCATTTTGAAAATACTCTATCAACTCCATCAGTAAAATTTGTAAGG
>NW_012099210.1:7204691-7266857 GCF_000951045.1 Mandrillus leucophaeus
TACTCACACTGAAAGAGAAGTGTCATTTCTTTTTCTTCTTTAATTTGTCATTGTTTCCCAGTGTTCTTGCTTCTGGGATTGAATTTGGAGTCTACGTTTTTTAAGGGTACTGCAATTATTAACGTAGTCTGGGATGATAATGTCTCAGCAAAATGTACAGAACGTGAATAAGATAGTTAACACCTTAGTTGTTCTAATTCTATATTGCTTCCTGTTCCAAATCTACTAATGAGTAATAAGAGATGTAGCACTAATCAATGGAACAAAAGCATGCATTTTGAAAATACTCTATCAACTCCATCAGTTAAATTTGTAAGGTAATTATAAATTTGTTATCAGACATTTTAAATTGTTAAGGTATAATTAATTAAAAGGTATTATTTTATTTGGGATAACCTTCCACTCTGTTAACCATACTAAAACACTTGATGCTCAAAACACAATTCAAAGTCATCTTAATCAGTGTGAACTTCAAGATCTTCTTAAAAATGACCTCTGATACTACCCTGAGATTATTGGAGTGTAAATCTTTGCTTTGCACTTTCTGGCTGTGTATACTTAGGCAAATGACTAACTTTGCTGTTCTTGTATTTTCTCACTGTTAAAATGAAATAGAAATAGCACCTGCCTCTGTGAGGTAGTTTGATAAAAGGATTAAATGAGAAGATCTACATAAAGCATAGTGCCTAAGATCTGTCACACAGTATTTTCAAGATACGTGAAAACACATTCTAAAATTATCATTTCTTGAAAATAAAATCCACATGGAGAACTTCTAATTTGCTAATAAGCCTACAGATGATTTTGTAGCTATAGAAATAAAGTGAAATTAAAGCAATAACTAAGTTCAAAAGAGTTCTGTGTCCTCCCTTCTTTATAACATTCTAGATTTATAAACTGCAAACTATGTTTTCTCAGCTCAACTCAACAGAAATAAGAATGTGCTTGCTTTTTCTCTTTACGTTTTCCTATTTTCCTGTTACTTTTTAAATGTTAGCTGTATCTGAAATTCCACTACTCTGATTTACTATCTCTGGTTTAATAGATACATTAATTCATTCTTATTCATGATATTTTTGCATATTAATGAAAGGGAAAATCCACTTATGACCATATTCCACAACTTAGGAAATCCTTTCCTTTATATAAAGAAGTGGCTTAGCAACCCAACAAAACTGTCACCCCCTCCAACTCTCAACAACTACAAAACTACTACAAGAAGCAAAATAAAACAAAACTTTCCTGAAGTTTTTCCTGCAATGAAATGGTGAAAGACTTGTTCACCAGAACACTTAAGAAGTGAGCCTGGCCAGGCGTGGTGACTCACGCCTGTAATCCCAGCACTTTGGGAGGGCAAGGTGGGCAGATCACCTGAGGTCAGGAGATTGAGACCAGCTGGCCAACATGATGAAACCCCGTCTCTACTATAAAGTACAAAAGTTAGTTGTGGTGGTGGCCATCTGTAATCCCAGCTACTCAGGAGGCTGAGGCAGGAGAATCGCTTGAACCGGGAGGCGGAGGTTGCAGTGAGCTGATATCACGCCATTGTACTCCAGCCTGGGCAACAGAGTGAAACTTTGTCTCAAAAAAAAAAAAAAAAAAAAAAATGAAGTGAGCCTGTCAGACTGGGACATTTGACAGCGGATAGAACTGTCTCAGGGGGAGACCTGAAGAACTGCCTTTTACTTCTGAGAGGAAGAAGGATAAGAGGAAGAGAGGAAGAGTTGGAAGAGGTGTCAGCACTAGGAGCAGAGGCCTGTCGCTCTGGTAGGTGACTCTCTCTCATGATAGTCTTCAATATTCACAAAGCTAAACTGTCTCATGATTTTTCTGAAGCCAATGAATTACCTAGACTTCACATTCACCCTGATATGAGGCAAAGCTAAGGCAGTATTTATAGGTACAACAGCTTAAAGGTAAGGAGTCACAGGAGGAAATAAACCCTAAAAACTCAAATACCTCTCTTTGAGGGTTTTAGATTGGATTAGGCCGTAGGTTCAAGTCGAGTTGGAACAGTTCTCTAAGAGACAAGGGGATTCCCAGATGACTCTTGCTTTATAAATTGATTTCAGGGTTTTGTTTGTTGGTTGCTGGTTGTTTGGTTGATTCATTTAGAAATATTTTCCTCACCAAGCCAGAGACCAGGCACTGTACCACATCAACTTTTTCACCATTAACCTTTCACTGTGCTCTGTGTAGGTTACAAAATAACACAATAGGAAAAACATTTTGAAATTAAGAGATAAAGGTGAACCAGGCTATTAAAATAACTATGCAGATAACAATCTAGCAACACTCACAGAGTATTTCAAATAATGACTTTAGAAACTAAGACCACCAAAGAGAATAATGAACATTTAAATTGGCGCTATTTAAAGGCAAAATAGCTGTACTATAAAAAGTGTCACTGATACTTCAATTCTACATGCCTTTCAAACAGTATGAAAAACTGTAACTATAGTGTGTGCCTCAACAAAGCAAAGACTGTAGCAGTGATAAATATATTCAATCTCCTGAGAAAAATCTTTATACACATATTTTAGGGCAAGAGAATTTAATTTTCAAAAGTGTATTAGTCCATTTCACACTGCTATAAGGAACTACCAGAGACTGAGGAGTTTATTTTAAAAGTGAGGTTTAACTGACTCATAGTTCTGTATGGCTGGGGAAGTCTCAGAAAACTTAACAATTCTGGTGAAAGCAGAAGCAGAAGCAA
This sequence comes from Mandrillus leucophaeus, assembly GCF_000951045.1. Taxonomy (NCBI): domain Eukaryota; kingdom Metazoa; phylum Chordata; class Mammalia; order Primates; family Cercopithecidae; genus Mandrillus; species Mandrillus leucophaeus. Next base: position 7,207,408 of record NW_012099210.1, read on the forward strand.
GCACTTTCTTCACAAGGGGGCAGGAGAGAAAGAGAAACTGTGCAGGGGAAACTGCCACATGTAAATTATCAGATACCATGAGAACTCCCTCACTATCATGAGATCAGCATGAGGGAAACTGCCCCTATGATCCAATCAACTCCCACCAGTTCCATCCCTCTACATGTGAGGATTACAATTTGAGATGAGATTTGGGTAGGGACACAGAGCCAAAGCATATCAAAAGGCAAGGAGACTTAAAAGTAATGTTAGTTTTATGCAACTGTTAATAATGAAAGTTTAGGGAGAAGACAAATTTTACCCTGAAAGTATGTTCTCCTGAATTGCCTGATATTCACCATCTATTTGCAAAAAGTTAGGATTGACTACACTAATACCAGTTACAGCTAATAGCTATCAATGTTGAATAACTTATCACTCTGACCACTTTTTAGCACTGATTCGGGATTGGGAAATAATAAAATTCTTGGAACTCTTCCTTATGAAGGAAGCTCATGAGGGAGAAAAAATAAAACAGATAGAAGCAGAGCTACTGTTGTTGAAGCTGGGGCACAAACGCCACCAACTTGGACCCTTTCTCCTTTCTCATGGTGGCCCCAAGGGAAAGCTAAAGAAACTAAAGGGTTCTGAGGGACAAAGTTCATCCTTTGTCATTTTCTGGAATTCGGTAGGTGGAATGGAAGTGGGATTGGGTTGAGGGAGAGATGCCAACTTCATCCCAAACTCTGCTCACTTACGGGATTCTCTCAAATTTGGATGAATGATGAGGCAGACTGCAAAAGTGAATTCCTTGAGGGACTTGAAAATCTCATGAAAGACCTAACTTATCCCCTTGAAGGGAAGAGAGAATAAAGCAGAGAAGCTAGTAACAAAGTCTAATCACACAGGGAAGCGCCTCGTGTTACTTATTTTTTGTTACTTGTAGTTTGAAATATCTGTCATCTAGGCAGTAATGGTCTAATATGATACATGAGTCTTGCAAATGTGCAGATGTTGGAAGGATTGGTGGGATTCTAAATAAAAAGGGAAATGTTTCATTAAGATTTCTGTTAAAAAAAAAAGACAAAGGTTGAGCATAAGCAGCATGTGTTGGTTCCCCTGTGGAAAAGTATAGCAGTGCAGAGGAAAGGGTTGTTTTTTTTAATTAAAAAAAAAAAAAAAAAAAAACCTGGGTGTCTGAGCATTTGGAATACCCAAAATATGCCTAGCCCAGCTGCTATGTGATGGAATGCACTTGATTTCAGTTTCAAAATGGTAAGAGTGGGAGCGGGGATATTATCACATCTGGAGCATGTGATGCCCAGTAAAGGTAGCTCCACACTTAATTCCTCAGGCAGGACCCAAGAGAAGCCAGAGAACTGGAAGCATACAGAGGTTTCTTCTCTGTGTGGTATATTCCCTTCCCTTAGTGGGCAGAACAGGAAAAAAGTGAAAACAAGGTTATGTTACTGGACCAGACATCAACTTATATATTAACAATAATGTGTGACCACCAGAAGATTAAAAAAAAACAGTGATGGACAGTGGAAGTTACATTAATTAAAAAATAAAATGTTGGGATCAAGTGGCAATGAAAAGGAGCTGAGTAATATAGAATGGAATTGCATAACTTTTACTCTCTTAAATTTCGAGAAAAGAAATGTTTACATTCCTCCTCTACTCATTGTCACATCCTATCATTGCCCCTTTTGAAATTTTTCAGTCACTTCACATTTTGCTAAGTAGAGAGCCATGATCCACTGCAGTTCACACGTAGCAGGTGCCCTTCCCTCCCAGTTGCCTAACAAGAGAGTGAATGTGTAGATTTCCCCTTCTCTTTGGTAGGGAAAAAAAACCTGGCACAATGTTACAGGCAAATAAAGATGAGAAATTACTGTAGAATCACTGAGGGCAGCTCTGGTTAGATGGATAATACATCTTTAAATCACTGGGAGTTGCTCTCCTTAGTAATGGCTAAGAGGCCATAGCCTTGGTTTGTTAAAGGTTGTGGCCCCACGTGGATGACAGATGGGACACTAGGAGCTTGGTGTTCTGGGTTCATAAGGTGACAGAGAGCTGGCTTCTGCCCTGACCTTGTGTTCATGGGACTAGATTTGTCTTCGTCGAGAGGGAGCCACATATATAATAAGACAATCTTACTCATCAGAGCTGGAACTTTGGGCAGAGAAAACTGTGTCCCAGATGTGTTCCAGATGCAACCGTCAGGTGCTGGTTCAAGCAGTGCCTCCCTTTGAGCCACCTAATTCTCCCTGAGTGGCTGCAATATGCCCTTCTGCTAGTATGCACCAGAGCCTGCATCTAGGTCCCTCATATTCATAAAGTGGCAGAGAATTAAAAGGACTTGAACCTTACAGGCATTAGCCTCTTTGATGGAAGATTTTCCATTTTGAAAATATTTTGAGTAGGTGGTTTTTTTGTTTGTTTGTTTGTTTGTTTGTTTGTTTGAGTACTGTAGAGTTCCCTAATGTTACCTTCCAATTGCAGGTGGGACATGCTAGCTGCCTGTGACTCCTCCCTTGGCTTCTTGCCTTTGCCAGTACAACTCCTGCTCTCCATTCAAGAGAATCCTTGGGGTCCTTTATGAAAAGTCTCAGAGCCAGCTGCATCCCCCAAAATGCTTTGCCCAAACAAGCATAGCTTGCTCCACATGAAAGCCCTTTTCCCAGGCTTCCTCAGTACTCCACTCAGGCATAGCCCTTCCTCTTTACACTTTGCAAGTGTGATGCAAGTCCTTGTTTCAGTGGTCTGCAAGCTCCAGTGGACCCATATTAACAGCTCCAGAGTATTATCTTAAATTTTTTTCCATTTGGCTTTCTCTTCTTCTTCCTCCCATGGGCAGTTGAGAGGAGGTCATATCATATTCTGTCAACTCTTTACAAAGCAATTCTCCCTACAGAATTTTTAATCTCAGATAATTCTTTGTTTTCTTATATTCAGCTGGAAATGGCTAATGGAACAATGTTGACTGAGCCAATTTCACAATCTCTGAATATGTCTTAAAGACTTCTAGCACCTAATTTTAGAAGTGTAGGGACTTTGTCACATTGTTCATGACTTTTGAGGTCCATGTTGAATGAAACGCAGATATAATGATAATATTACCCATTAATCACTTTATATATTTGTCACATTATATTCATATAATCATTATATTGATCACATATTGTCTTAGCCCACTTTGTGTTGCTATAATAGAATAGCACAGATTTGTCAATTTATAAACAATAGAAGTTTATTTGGCTGAGAAATCCAAGACCATGGCATCAGCACTTGGTGAGGGCCTACATGCTTCATCTACCATAGCAGATGGTGGATGGGTAAGAGAGGTCAACAAACCCACTCTTCTGATAACTAACCCACTCCTGAGATAACATTAATCCATTAGTGATGGCAGAGCATATTAATAGATTAATGACTCAATCATCTCCTGTTGGATCTACCTCCCAACACTGTCGCATCAGGGATTAAGTTTCCAACACATAAACTTTGGATGACACATTGAAACCATGGCACATATATTGATCACGTTAATAAATGATCAGTATGATAACACAATATGATGGGATGATAACACAATATGGTGGGATGAAGTAAGAACATTTGGAAAATAGTAATAGCTCAGAACACGATACCCTAAATTATGGCATTTTAGAATACTGTTTTAAACTGAAAAAAAAAATAAGAAAACCACAGAAGCAGGAAGGTGTCTCTCCAGGCCCTCTGAAGTGGGTCACAGAAACTAGAATTCTTCTACCCTGACCAAGCCATAAAACCTAAAAAGGTCACTGTCTGACTTCTTCCATCTCTTATCCCCTGAAGACCCTCATATGACAGATGTCCTACTCCATACCCAAGGGGAAGGAATGGCACACAGAGATGCAGAAAAAGCCTGAACAAGCCGGGTGCGGTGGCTCACACCTGTAATCCCAGCACATTGGAAGGCCGAGACAAGTAGATCACGAGGTCAGGAGATCGAGACCATCCTGGCTAACACAGTGAAACCCTGTCTCTATTAAATATACAAAAAATTATCCAGGCATGTTGGCAGCTGCCTATAGTCCCAGCTACTCAGGAATCTGAGGGAGGAGAATGGTGTGAACCAGAGAGCAGAGCTTGCAGTGAGCAGAGATCGTGCCACTGCACTCCAGCCTGGGTGACAGAGTGAGACTCCATCTCAAAAAAAAAAAAAAAAAAAAAAAAGTCTGAACAAACAGATCCTGCTGAGTACTCCCAGTTTATTATCATTAAACCATACCCCTTTTTGTGTAATCCTATTTCTTCGTAACTATCCATGTCCCATGACTTTCATCAAACTTAACATACAAATACATGTATTTCCCTGAGTCTTTGAGTCTTTATTTCCAAATGTTCTTGTGTCACATAAAACTTTTAATAAATCAATGTATATGCGTTTCTCTTTACTATGACTTTTTCAGTTTTACTTTCAGGCATACCCAGAGACACTAAGTGGATTGAGGAAACCTTTCTCCCCCTTTCTATTCTGTAGACAGAATGATCTGTATGATATTAAAATGTGTTATGTAACAAAAATAAGCTAACTAAAGAAATGTCAGCTGAATAGATTACACACCCAGAAACCCACCTAATAACCTATTATGGTATAAACAAATTACAAACTAGTGAGAAAAGAACAGGTTCATAATAAATACTGATGCTGTTGCTATTGATGAGTAATGTTAGGTTTGGATCCATGGAATGCAGGTCCTAAGGCAAAGACTTATACAATACCCCTTTATTAAAGAGCATAATCCAAGACAGTAAGAGTGAAGGGAAGGGGAATGAGGCAAAGAAAGAGAAAAACCAATAGAGGGAGCAAGAATGAATGACTGAGTTGACTGACTGCTCCACCTTGGAAGACCACTTTCTAAGAGGCTATAAAAGCAACTGCTTCTCACCACACTCCACCTGGGGTCAGAAAGCAGAAGAATTAATCTTTAGGCCCACTGTCTGTCACGGATTAGTCAACAGTGTGCCCCAAGGAGATTAATCAATCCAAACCCCTACCTCTGCCAAACACATTGTTACACAAAGAGAAATGGTGACCTCTCACTTCTCTACATCAATAGGGAAGCCTTAGAGTAGGAAGCAGGAGTCCTGTATTGGGAAGTTGGCCATAGGCTACTCCCAGTGGGTCCTGACAGTAGTCACTGGGGCCAAAACAAGTAAAACACATGCAACAGAACAGTTGAGGCAGAACCATTGTAAAGTGATGCCTGTCTGAGACAGATAAATTGAATTTGGATTGGAGTAGGGCATTAACTTAAAAGTATATGTGACATTATATTCAGAATAAATGCCAATAGTTAAATATTTACATTTAGAAAAATGAAACTATTAAAAGGGGTGCATTGTTTAATTGCACCTTTGCAATTTGCAATTGGTAAATTGATGCATGTTTAATATCTCCAAAGAAGAGCTTCTAAGGACACCAGCAACAGAAGAGACTCCAAAAGAAAATGAGAAGGGAAATACAATCTCTGTGCTTCACTAAGAGGTGCTTAGATGTACTTCTTGAAAGTTTTTTTTTTTTTCACTATCATCCAGAATACTATTTCTCTCCTTGCTCCTCTTGTATGTTTTTGAATTGCTTTATCTTGGTCTCCTTCAAGGACTCCCCCTCAGTAGTTTGTACTATACATGTTAGTCCTAACCAGATCCCTGTCTTGTTTCTGTTTCTCCCTCACTCTGTATGCTCTCTTAATGTTCTTGATGCCACACTCCAGAATTAATTATCTATAGGCTAGAGAGCTCCAAATCAATTTTGCCAATTCTGATCTTTTTTGAGTTCCATGTCAATATTTCTATCTCTAACTGGATATGCCCATCTTTTTTCATTACAGGAATATCAAACTCTGTGAATTCCAAACTGAAATCAATACTTCCTTTTCTAGGATATATCATTGTCCCTTCCTTCCTGTCTTGCAAAGTATTGGAATTAATATCCATGTAGAAATATAAGGTAGAAATTTTAGAGTAATATCTTTGACACCCCTTTCTTCCTACCTTCCTTCCCCATATTCAACAAGTCAATTTCTCTTGTCAGTTCTTTCTCGGAATGTCTCTAAAATCTGGCCTGTCTTCAATTCCACTGCAAATGCCTTAGTTCAGAAACTCAGGATCACTTATCTGAAATATTGCAATAGCTTTCCATCTGTTCTTTCTCACACCAGGCCCTCCCAACTACAGTCTCTCCACCAGATTCCTGCCAAATTATCTTCCCGAAAGCATTTTTAATTGATCTTGCCCCTATCCTGCTTTGAAACCTCTTCTTGTTTCCATTCCTCATCGCAAGACTTTAGTTTTTGAAACAACACTTTTCTTTAACCTCATGTTTACCTAAAAGACAAATACATAATCTCAAACCCTTATACCACACTGTTTGGGCTTCTCTTAAATATCTAGGTCATAGTTTCACAATTTATCCATGTATGTGTCCAAAAATTCCAAACTGTGGGTTCTCTCACAGTAGAAACTCTATGTTATTCACAGTTTTATGTCTCAGAGTGTAATACATTGCCTAGAGCTGTGTAGGAGTTCAAAAAAGGCTATTGTTGAATGAATTAATCATTAAAGACAGGATCTGTTAAATCAGCATTTTCCAAAATATATGCAACAAGTATGTTAAATAATGTAGTATAAAATTGTGGCTTTATAGACAAACAACTCTCAGGCATTTTTGGAAAATAAATAAAACATATTTTAAACTGGAGTACTTCCCAAAATCATTAATATTCTTTAATGCATATTATGACTCTTTAAAAAAGCAATGTAGCATAAAATATGAAATGAACTTTTTGACTACTGAATGAGTTTTTGAAATGAGTAGTGCTCTAACAAAATGACTTTGGAAATGCTTTTATAAACAAATACACAAATTCACTGTATGAAGGTAATGAAGACAGCTTCCTCTCATGTATATCTTTATTCTTCAGGATAATATATCATATGACCCAAGTATACAATTTTATTCTAATTAAGTTTCGGATATTATGCAAGGGAAGTGAAAGCAGCTTAGGCAAGGTTATTTTTCCAATGGCATTCCAAGCAAACATTATGGATGATGCCCTATTCCACACAACAACAACAATAATAAATAAATAGTCATGTAATATTGCTTATGGATTATATTCTCACTTTTAATGAAAATGTACATTTAAGTCCTTGAGAACCCAGGGCAATGCTGACAACAGAAAGCAGATAAATGGATTGTGACTCTGTACATAGTAAAGCAAACATTCCAAGGAAATAATTATATCTATGATTTTTTTTCTTTCAGAACAAATACAAACTATTCTCAACTTTTCCTAGGTGGAAAATGATTTGTTGTCCTCATTAAAAGAGGGAAGTCCTGATTCCATCAATCTGTGTTGGTTGTACAAATGCCTTGATATGCATTCACAGATAACAGTCTGTTTAAAGGCTACATGGAGGAAAGAGGACAAACTGGCTATGATTGTTAATTTTATGTGTCACCTTGCCTGGGCCACAGTGTTCAAATATTTGGTCAGATATTTTTTGGATGTTTCTATGAGGATGTTTTGAACTAAATTTACACTTAAATTTCTGAACTTTGAGCAAAGAACATTGACCTTCATAACGTGAATGGGCTTCATCCAATCAACAGAAGTCCCGAATAGAACAAAAGGCTGACCTCTCATGAGCAAGAGGAGATTCTTTAGCAGGCTGCCTTTAGACTTTATCTGCAACATTGGCTCTTCTTGGCTTGCCAGTGGACTGACTTTGGAACTAAATTGCAACTCTTTCCCGAGTCTCCAATGTGTTGGGCTCCTCCATCAGATTTTGGACTCACCAAGCCTCCACAATCATGTGAGTCCATTTCTTCAAGTAAATCTCTGTCTATCTATCCAAGCCCCCTCCTTCGCATCCCCAGCTCCTGCCCTTCTGATCTCTGTCTCTCTCTGTCTACATACACACACACACACACACACACACACACACACACACACACGGGAAACCATGGCAGTAATTGCATAATCACTCTAGTCCAAACATTTCCCAAGCTGGCTTATGGAATTTCTATCGATTCATTTGCAAGCACTATATAATATTCTGGGAACTCCTATCCCATTTATTCCTCTGCCTGTCCACTCTAACCTGTATGTCTGGTTAAGCCAATCAGACTCTTTCTTCAGAACACTACAAATAAAGCTGAGGAAGTGATGTCAGTCTTCCTTGGGGCATGTGGAATACCCTAAAAGAATTCCAGATGTTTATAATATGAAGCCAGGGTTGAGAACCCAAGATACAGGACCTTATGTGCTGAGGACCCATGATACAGGACCATCGATTTTAACCTTATTTCAAGATCAGTGGTTTTTGTGTTTGTTTTGTTTTGTTTTTAATCCTAAGAGCTATAGGAAATCACTAAAAGCTACTAAATTTTAAGTGTTCTTACCAGGGTTGAGTTTTTTTAAATGCATATCATGGCGGCTGGGAGAGAATGAATTGAGTGAAGGGGACAGGTGTGGATATAAGAAGATTTAGTGACTTAGATCAGAAAAGTAGCAGTAAGAAATGAAAAGCTGGTAGATTTGAGGTACATTAGGAGCTGGAACTGACAGGAAATTATCAATTGATTGTCTGGGTGTAGGCATTAGAAAGAATGAAAGGTCAGACTTCACTCCTAGGTGTCGAAAGCAACAGATGATGACAACAAGATGCTGGCACTTACTAAACAGGAAACAGTGAGGAGGATCAAGTTTTGACTCCATTTTTGGCATTTGAGCTTGATGTGCAAGAAATTTTATATGTATGTCTAGAATACAAATATGAATTTGGCAGTACGCATTAAAGTGATAAACTCAGTAATCTCTTCTTTGATAACACTTATGCTGGTTGCAAGGACTGTGAATTATTACAGAGATGAGATAAGGGCTGAATTCAGAAGTAAATATAAGATGTTGCAGTGGGAAAAGATTTGTGTGTGTGTTTACTTACTCAAAGTACAGGTAAGATGTGCCTCTTTTAACTACACTTAAAATGATAATCCTACACTCTTTTCTGTCTCCATAAAAGAATATCACAAACTGGGTAATTTGTAAAGAAAATAAGTTTATTTAGCTCACAGATCTGGATGCTCAGAAGCCCAAGACCATGACGCCAGCATCTGGTGAGGGCCTTCTTGCTGTGTCATAACATGGCAGAGGGCATCACATGGTGAGAGGGCAAGTACATGCCAGCTTTCTCTCTTTTTGAAAAGCCGCCAGTCCCATCATGGGGGCACCACCCTGATGACCTTATCTAATTCTAATTGCGTTCCAAAGGTCTCACTTCCAAATACCATCAACATGTGAACTGAGGGGTTAAGTTTCTAACATATGAAATTTGCAGGACACATTCAAAGCATAGCGGTAGTGCATTGCCTGGTCTGAAAAGGAGAAATGAAAAAGAGATGACTAACATTTAGAAACAATCTTTCAAACAGTTTTTTTTTTAATGTTCTTTTTGTTTTTTCCAGAATTTAAGGGAGGCCACAATTAATAAGCACTTGCTAGTAATACTTAAAGTCAATAATAATCTGGCTCTAATCATTTTGATAAAAGTTTATTTGATTAAGATATTAATAGATCACCACAGGCTGTTATGATTTATTCTTGATGCACCACAGAAATATGTCTAAATGTTGTGTGACCTATCAAAAGGACTGATTTTCCTGACTCGAGGGTTTTAACTTCTGTGGTGAATCTGAAAACAGTGAGTATGCCATCAGGAAATTTTGGGTGTCTGGAAAGCAGTGGTCACCAATCGTTTTCCAGAAATTATCAACAGTGCCTCTCCGAGAATTGTTGAGTTTCCCAACAAAATCAACATTCTCTTACGGCTAGGCGCATCTCAGGTATGGACCCTGTAATCACTCATCTATGAGTTTGATAGGGCTGCGAACACAGATAAACAATTGGTGGATGGCAACCAAAGACATGGTGACTTTCTTTCAGCAAATGCATTCTCCCAGAAGGTAAAATAAAGTTATTGATATAGGAGCAACAGATGAGAAACAAAACAAAAAATTGTTATGACTGTAAAAGGAATAATTTATAATGGAAAAGTTTATCTGTTCTTACAGGTCAAAAAGCTAATATGTTTGAGAACCATCTATTTAAAGAACAGCAAGTTTGGACCAACAATAAAGACCAACGGTGAAAGCAGGCAGCCCCAGAATAACTAGAAAACGCCAAAAGGAGGACCTCCTACTCACAAATATCAAACCATTTGACAGCAACTTTCAACACTAGGTTTGCATTTTTAAAATAACTTTTCTTTAGGCTCATCCATAACAACTCAAGGATTTCCTACAGAAGGACCTAACCAGGGCTGTCATTCAGCTACGACTCACAGGTTAATGACATCAGCTGGCAATCCAACTTTCAGCTTTGCTGGGGACATTTTAATTGCCAGAAGTTCACAAAATATCTGTTGTTAAATATTTTGAATATCTCTCCTAAGCCTACCTAAATCCTGGAGAAATAGGTATACCTTATCAAAAAGATATTGTTAATCCAAAGTGATACATGGTATAAAAAGTATTCACATTTGGCTTTGAAGTGTATTTTTGTACTAACATTTGAATGTGTGTCTGATGTTCTGAGAAATTACTTCAAAGAGATTAATGAAGCCATACAGTGAAGACCTGACTCAGGAAAGCTGGGAAATTGTCCAGCTTTTTCTTCATTCTGTTTCCCTGCCGAACTCCTCTTTGACACCCACTCTCTGACACCAACAAGGTATAGCTAAAATATCTTTTAGAATAATATCAATCCTTCCTTATAGAATGGAAGATGGCAGTTTGAATACTGCAGACTTTTTTTTTGTTACAGCAGATAATGCAGATTTTAAAAATGCATCTATAATCCATCTTTGTTGATTATATCTTTATTATGCACTTTCCTTTCATCCTTTTGAAAGAGGCTCTGGTTTTATTTAGAGATCCTAGTGCTTTCAGGAAAACTGGGTTCCATCTCAGCTTCAGGTGTGGAAAATGTGACCTGGGCATCCTCCAAGCTTCAAGTGTGGGAAATGTGACCTTGACACAGTACATCCCATTTCCTTCATCATAGTCATTGGGTTCAGACCTGAATATTCATCCTAAGCTTGCATAATAACAGTAAATCCCAGAATTATTGAAGGATTGCAGCTAAGCTCTCTTTCTTTGGATGATGTCATATATAGATATGAAGCTTAGGCCTGCTGTAGACATTTTAATATAATTATTGTGAAGATAAACCAATGTAAAAGATGCACAGGCTGAGAAATACAGAGCTGGATCTCTCATGATACTGTAAACCTCTCCATGAAATCATGCCTGAGCCCTTCCCCATCCATTAACACATGTACTTAACCAAATATTTTTTTCATTTTTTTAGTCAATTAAAGTTGAGTTTTCCGTTATTTGCAATTTATGGCCTCCTAATTGAAACAGTAAGTCAACAAACAGGTAATTAAACTGATTAGGAACTGTCAATTATGTGAAAATATAAATGCTTCCAATTAATATGAAAGAAAATTTCACCATAGATAATGACAAGTTGATAGACACATCTGCCTCTCTCTGTGTTGGGTCTCTGTCTCTCTCTCAGCATTTACATGCAGGCACACACACACACATATCACCAATCTATGTTGCCTGCTATATTTTAATTCAGCTGAGCTGTATATTTTCAAAAATTAAATGATTAAAAAAAATCTCTATGTTATGAGCTAAAGTCCACTTGATCCTGGAAGAGTAGCTTGTGAGAAGGTCAATGTATATCAAATATCAGAATGTTCAGCTCCAAAAGTTCCAGTAGCTTAAGCTTCTGTGCTTTAATCAGATGTAGATTGTATCTTTTTGTACAAAGAAGTAAATAAATTTTGACTAGAAGAAGGATAACCAGAAATGGTACTAGCAATAAATGAAAATAAGAAATCAAATACTGTGAATTAGACTTTTTATCCAATCCTCGTATTGACATCATTGTCAATATTTTGAAGTATTCAGAAGAGTCTAATGTACTTTATTATTACACAATAATAATTTTCTTATGTATGTTAGAACTGAGGCAAAAAAAAGAAGTCAATAGTCAGCAAAATTAACGTAAAAATAATGCTTTATCACCTTTTAGAAAATGGTGATGAATATAAATATATAATAAGCGTCTTGTATAAAATTTTGCTACAGCAGTTTTTTTAACCTATGATTCAGGGGTTGCACAAAAACAAATTTACTAGATAAAAATCTTGTCAATATTATTGGGTATCTGCATAGAAGTAATTAAAAATTAATAAAGAGAGTGTCATAATCAAATGTCATGTTGCTGTTGTTCAAGCCCTTATAGCTAGGTAATTGCTTTCTCTAAGAAAAAATCTTGGCAATGCATCATTAGCCTTTCCCTGTAGTCAGAACAACTGCAGCGAGGCTGTTCTTGAAAGTGCTCAGTGACACATCCTGCCAGGGCAATGGCTTGTGTCGGCACTCTGCTTTCTGCTGCAGAGATGTATAGGACCAACCGGCAGGCACATCATTAGCACTAACTGGGAAACAGGAATTACGACACAATGGAAAGATAAATGCATTCCACCCAAAGCAACCTGAGAGAAAGGTAGAAAGAAGCAGCTTAGTGACGGAATAGGTGGTTTGGGTGGCTTCAATTACAAACATATAAGGTTGAGTTAGCAACTGAAATTGTCTTCAACAGAATCTGAGAGATATCAAGGGAAGTCCCTCACTAGCAAATCAACAGTTGATACTCGTACAAAAGAGTTCTGAAGAGAGAAGCTATATTTACTCTACAATGAGGCAAAAGAAAAAATGCTCTCACTTGTAGAGCCTTAATTTTTTTTAATTCAAAAGAAAAGGCATTTATGATACCATAGGATATTATGTAATATCAATGTTATACTGATAATCAAAGAAATTGTTTAATATGATGGACTTTTTTAAAGTACCTGGAAACAATGTGATGCACCTGCCTTCGATTACTGCCTTCTCACTGTGTCCTCACGTGACCTGTTCTCTGTGCATGTGCACATGTCCCTGGTATCTCTTCATCTTCTTAAAAGGATGCCAGTCATATTGGATTGGGGTGTAGCCTCGCATTCACCTCATTTCATCTTAATTACCTCTCTGAAGGTACAAATACAGTCACATTCTAAGGTACTGAGGGTTAGGGCTTCACCATATGAATTTTTAGGAGACACAATTCAGTTTATAATAATAGCTATTCTAATGCACCACATAAACTACAACTTTGAAGAAAAGTTATTTATTTTAGTTTGATGAAATCAAAGCAAATAACTTATAAAGCAGCACCACATGGCCAGGATAATATATGTACTACAGAAACTAAGCACGATAGTTTTGAATATCAAGACCAAAATGTGAGATGAAGACTGTTAAAATATTTTTATCAGGTAAAAAACTACTTAAAATAACATCCAAATAAATTTATCAGAGTTAGGACTAGGGAAAAAAATCTGTTGTAAACTACCAAATGACGACCATATCTAGTGGAGGAAACAAAATTATCTATTTCTAAATAAAACTAAACATTTTTACTCCTTAGCAACTAGTTGGTAATTAAAAATAGGTGAATATTACATACAAATTTAAATTTATAATAAACTAAAAACCTAAAGTATGTAATTGGGAGCTTTTACTAGCTCATGAAGGAAAAGGCATGTCTTGTCTTCTGCATCGTCACTACTCCAAAATAAATGATGCAATGAGAACTGTCTACATGAGGAGAAGCATAAACATTGACCACTATGTTAGTTTGAAAAGATTTTTCTTTATCATATTTGTATATCTACAGTAACAGGTATTGAAGTTTTGAATTCTCTACAATATACAGAATTTATTTTTGCTGTTGTTCATATTCCTAAGAAAAATACGAACATAAGACCAGACAAGGCTAGTCTACTTATATAAGGCCGCATTTTTAATCCTTTTCAAGAATCATCTTCTTGTAAATATAAGACTATGGAAAGAAGTGACTTTAGAACCCAAATGTTGTTGGTCACAAATTTTGAAGTGTCCAGGTCAAGTTTCTCTATTTATTAAATTGGATAGAAATAGTATTTACTATTTTTATGAAGATTAAACAAGTTACTGTAAAGATTAAGTAAGATAATGCCTGTTAAGTACTTAACACCCACAACAGGATTTTTAAAAAGGGCTTTCACTCCTTCAGTTCCTTCTCATTTTCATTTTTATCTAAAAACTAGAGAGAGGTAATATTTCAAGTTTTGAAAACAAAAAATGTAGAAATCATATCTAAGTGCAAAATTACTATTATTGCCATTTTCATGATTATTTTCATTGTGTGCTTTTCTTTTTTATTCTAATATATACATTTACATTGTACAACATGATGTTTTGATATGCATATTCATAGTAAAACTACTACAAGTAAACAACTTAACGTATTAATTACCTTGCATTGCTACCACTGTGTGTGGTCGGGTGGAGGGATAGGGAAGTACACCTCAAATCTACTCACTTAGTAAATTTTAAATATAAAATACAACATTTTAACTATAATCTTCCCACTCTACATTAGGTCTCTAGACTTACCTATTCTACATAATTGCAAGTTTGTACCATTGGACTGACATCTCCCCATTTCTTGCCCCTCTTTCTCCCTTGCAACCATTAGTCTACTCTCTGTTTATATGTACTCAACTTCTTTTTTAAGATTCACACATAAGTGAGATCAAGCAATATTTTTCTTTCTGTGACTTATTTCACATAGCATAATATCCTCCAAGTTCATCCATATTGTTCCAAATGGCAATATATCCTTTTTTAAAGCTGAATAATAGTCCATTACACACACACACAAAATACTTTCTGCATTCATTAATTGATAGACATTTGTTTCTATATCTTGGCTATTGTAAATAATGCTGCAATGAACATGGCAGCTCAGATATCTCATATATTTCTTTTGGGTACATACTCAGAAGAGGAATTGCTAGATCATATAGTAGTTTTATTTGTACTTTTTTGAAAAACCAACATATTGCCTTTTCTTTCTGTAAGAGCTCTCTCAATGTTTCCTGCAGGTTACAAAGTTTGTCTCTGGTGCAAAATCCATCAGAGAACCAGAAATACCATGTTTTTAAAAACTTCATCTACTTTTCAGGTGTATTATATCATTTTCCTGAACTTTCACATTCTATAATTCATCAGTTGATTTCAAAAATTGATCTGTCTTCTTTAAAATAAAAATATACTTGAAAGAGTAGGTTTTACAACCTAAATGTTGATCAATGATAGACTGGATTAAGAAAATGTGGCACATATACACCATGGAAAACTATGCAGCCATGAAAAAAGGATGAATTCATGTCCTTTGAAGGGACATGGATGAAGCTGGAAACATCATTCTCAGCAAACTATCGCAAGGACAGAAAACCGAACACCACATGTTCTCACTCATAGGTGGGAATTGAACAATGAGAACACTTGGACACAGGACGGGAACATCACACACCGGGGCCTGTCAGTGGGTGGGGAGCTGGGGGAGGGATAGCATTAGGAGAAATACCTAATGTAAATGACGAGTCGATGGGTGCAGCAAACCAACATGGCACATGTATACCTATGTATCAAACCTGCATGTTCTGCACATGTACCCTAGAACTTAAAGTATCATTTAAAAAAAATAAAATAAATTTTAAAAAAAGAAAGAGTAGGTTTTAAACCCTTTTCAGTGGTAGCACAATGCCTTCTCAAAAACAAAGCACTAATAACATTTGAAAATACAAAACAAGTAAAAACTGAGCTACTGTGGTTGAAGCAGAGTCTGGAAACCAAGAGTTTAGAGCACAAAAGTAAAATAGCAATTTAGAAAATCATTAGCTTAGAGACTGTCAAGATTTCCAGTGAATAAGTTTAGTAATTCATTTTACACAGATGCCATAATAATGTTGAGTGCAACCAAATTAGAAAGGCAACAGAAAATGAGGTGTCTTTGAAATTGAGGCTACTCCTGACTGGCCTGAGTCTTTTTTTCTGAGGATGCTCCTGTCTGTAGCTCAGCTACAGTTATAGGACGTAGGCAAACAGAACTTGTTTACTTTCCCACTAACCGGTCTGTTTTTCCTAGAAACATTTTATTGGTGTTTCCAGTCACTCACCAAACCATGTAGTTGTCCATCTTCAAAAAGTTCACTGTCACACAGACTTATTTAGGATTATAGAATATTATAATTTGCACAAATAAATGTTTCAAATAGGCCTAGTGGTTTTAAATGCTTAGGTGGTACTGTAGCACTTACACTAAGAAATTAACAGCCAACACTTCATTGATTGATCTGGAAATTATCTACTCAATTATAAGTCATGTAGCCATTTCCAGATGTTTGTTCATTAGTTATTGCTTATTCAGAAGATTGGCTATATTGGTCCTCATATATTTTTAGGTTTATTAGAGTGTGAACGAACATATACTGTAATTACAAGATGCAGATGAGCAACCATCTGCAGACAGTTCTCCTCTCAAGGACTTTTAGATCAAACTGAGTCATATTCCACTGATGAGTTTCCCCTGGATTAAAGCTTTACAGCACTGTAAATGACAATAATTATGGTGCTGAAAATATAATGTTTTTTTGGACTGGAAACTTCCTTTTCTGTCCTTTCATGCTTTTAAAATAACTTCTAAAATAAACAACTTCTTGTATGATATGTTAATAAGTCCTTTAGGTCAACATTTTTGTGAGGTTGTAAATGGACTATTATTGATAAAGGAACAATTTATTTTTAGGTCACAATTTGGGCTCCAGAAACTGTAACTTAAATATTTGACAATAATTTTCAAAGATATATCTTCATCCATTAGTCATCTCACCATATTTCTTCCTTTTTAGTGCAAAGATTCATCCTATCTCAACTATGGTGTGTTTTTGTTTGATTTGTATTTTAGGAAAATATTTATTGGAAATGTCTACAGTGGAGAAGTTCTCTGGAGTTTCTCCAGGTATTTCTGCCATAAACTAACACTGCAAACAGAATATTCAAATTGTATTAGCAAATTTTTCTCATGCAAAGTTGATTCGCAGAGATTGTTGGAAATAGGGATATTTTTCTCACTGTGGTTTTTCCTTTGTCTTGTGGATTATACAGTGAGCGAACTATTATTTTAATATTATGAAGCAAAATAATACAGCTTTGTATGGTCTCTCTGAGAACAACAGATTTAGTTTTGGATTATAAAAATATTAATAGGCTTTGGCAAGTAAATTCAGAGACTTTTAAAACTAGTATATCCAGTTTGAAAGATTTTCTCCCATTTTTAATGTTACATTACTCAACACATATTTCCTAAATGTCTAAAATAGGCAGAGCTCTATTGTATATTTGCTAGTTCCTGAATAAAGTAATAGAACATCTTTAATGTTGTGCTTACTAACTAGTAGGAGTTGATAGACATAAAACTAGCCAACTGTAGTTGTAAGCAGAATTAAATTGGTGCTAAAACATAGACTCGAGCAACATCCTGGAAGAAGAAAAATGAATGGAGAAAATGAACTCGAGCCGGTATTTTTCAGCCTCTGTTCTGTGAAGAGGCTGTCTTCTCATTTCCTGGCTTAGGTCTTTATACATTTATATGTTCTTTTCTATCATGTTTATGGATTTAATATAGGGAGTAGAAGACTGCAATGTAGACTCTATCTTAAAATCAGAAGGCCAAACAAATGAAAAGCTCCTCACCATGCCCATGGAAATTCAGATTAAAACAAGAATGTTACAGCAAACAAAGAAAAAAAAAAGGTTGACAAGTTTGATGAAGGTGTAAAGAAACTGGTACTCTAAATACTGCTGGTGAGAGTATAAATTTGGGGTGGTAAAATTGGCGATATGTATCGTAATTGAAATAATCATATCCTATTTTACAGCAATTCACCTTCTGCATATTTACCTTGGCTAAACAGACATAATGTACACAGAAAACAGTGTATAAGGGTGTTTAGTTCAGGCTTTTCTGAAAGAGCAAATAATAGAATCACCTTTCCCCACTGAGTGTCGATCAGCATGTGAAAAACTAACTTCTCCAAGAATGAGGTAGATCTCATGTAAACACAAAATAAATTATTATGTGAAACAGTTTACCCTGATAAAGGAAGACATCATTAGAGACAGTGGTAAAATTGGATTTTAGCTAATATCTGACATTTAACATATTATAAAAGTATAATACACACACATAAAATGGCATGCCATAGTGTCCTGCTTGATGGCCTTTTTTAAACTGAATACATCTATGAAATACTGATACCCTACGAAACACTGATACCAGAGAAGTCTGTCTCATTTCCCATTCCAGTCATTAAATGTCCCTCAACAGTAACTTCTACGTGGTTTTCTAACAGCATAAATAAATGTGTCTGATTTGTATTTCAGTTAAATAGAATCATACAAAAAGTTCTTTTTTGTGTCTGCTTTCTTTTGCTCAACATTATGTTTCTAACATTTATCTGCAAGGACATACGTAGTTGCATTTTATTCATCTCTTTGCTGAATAGACATTTATTCCATGTGTGAATCTGCCACATGTATTTATTCATACAATTAACACTTGCATAGGTCTCAGTTTGAGATGATCGCATACAGCATTTGTATGAACACTTTAGGATTCATCTTCTGGTTAACATAATGCATGCATTTAAGGAGAGAGCATATAACAAGCTGTGCAATGGCTGGGTCACAGTGTGTACATGTTTAGCTTTAGCACACCTTCTCAAATATTTGTCCAACCAATTAGTATTTCAATCAACTGTGTATAAAAGTTCTGGTTGCTCTACATCCTCACCAACATGTTTTCAGACTTTTCATTCTATTCATTCAGGTGGGTGTGCAGTTGTATCCTATTACCATTTCAATTTCCATTTCCTTGATAAGCGATAGTTGAATAGCTATTAAAAAGCATTTTTAATAGGCTTATTTGTATTGGAAAATACTCTTTTATGAACTCTCTGTTAGGATCTTCTGTTCATTTTTCTCTTGTGTGTCCCTTATTTTTGTTATTGGTTTTAAAGAGCTGTCTATATATTCTGGTTTTGTGCCCTTTATCAGAAATAGCAAATATGTGCTACTCTGAGGGTTACAAATTCACTCTTGTGATTTTTGATGACAGAAGTCCTTAATTTTAATATAGTACAATTTATCAATTTTTTTTCTTTTATACTTAGTGATTTGTAGCCTCTATTTAATAAGTTTGCCTATTCTAAGGTCACAAAGATGATTTACTATGTTTTCCTTTGTATCATCTTTATTGTTTCATATTTTATGTTTAGATCTGTAATCCATCTAGAATTAAATTGTGTATGTGGTGCGAGGAAGTAGTCAAGACTCATTTTTTTCCAGATAAATATCCAATTGATTAAGCACATCAAGAATACTGCATTGTTATAAATCAAACAATTGCACGTGAAGGTATTTTCTTAGTCCATTCAAGTTGCTATAACAAAAATATTATAAGTGGATGGCTTATAAATAAAACAAAGTTATTGCTAACAATTCTGGACGCTAGAAAATCAAAGATCAAGTCCACAGCAGATTTGGTGTCTGGTGAGGGCCCTCTTTCCCATAGTCTGACATCCTTTTACTATAGTCTCACATGGAAGGAGCAAACAAGCTCCTTAAGGTCTTTTTCATGAGGGCACCAATACCATTCATGAGGGTTCTGCCCTCACTTTCTGAAGGCCCCACCTCTTAATAATGTTGCATTGGAGATTAGGTTTTTTCACATAAATTCGAAGGGACACAAACATCCAGACAATAGCAAGTATCTCTAGATTCTATTTTGTTCTGTTGGCTATTTGCCCCCTCCCAAACTTGTACCAAAACCAAATTGTGTTAATTACTATAGCTTTACAGTATGTCTTGGACCTTGGTTGTATAACAGGTTTGTTGCACTTCTGCATGATGGCTTAAGTATCCTTGACCTTTGCATTTCCATGTGAATTTTAGAATTTCCATGAAAATACCTGTTCTAATTTATATTGGGATAGTATTAAATGTATTGATAATTTAGGGAGATTTGGCTTCTTCACAATATTGATTCTTTCAATCCATAAAGTATATCCCTTTCCTACTTAGGTCTTCTATAATTTGTCTTAATATGTTTTATATATTTTAATATAAAGCTATTTCATATGTTTTAGTATATATAGTTATAGGTATTTATGGGCTTAGCTGCTATTGTAAGTTATAATGTTATTTGTTTGAGACTGTCATATGCAAATTTAATTGATTTTTTTCTTTTTTTTTGAGACAGTGTCTGACTGTGTCACTCAGACTGGAGTACAATGGCACAGTCACAGCCCATTGCAACTTCAACCTCCTAGCTCAAGTGATCCTCCTGCCTCAGCCTCCTAAGTAGTGGCATTCTAGCTGCATACCACCACATTCAGCTTAATAGATTTTTTTAACATTGACCTTGTATCCAGAAACCCTACTAACTCACTTAATAATTCTCATAGTTTGTAAACAATTAGAGATACAAACATGTCATTTTGCAATAATGACAGTTAATCCCTTACTTCTAATTCATGTATTATTTCTTTTGACTTTTTGCACTGACTCAGACTTCCATAGGAAGTCATAGTGGGCTTACTCATCTTGTTGTCTCTGAGGGGAAATAATTCAATTCCTCATTATTACATACACTATTTTTATACATTTATTGGTAGACATTGTGTATCTATTTGCTAAAATTGGTTCATTTAGTAATATAATAAGTTTATGTTGAATTCCATCGAAACCTATTTTCTGTGACTATCAAGATGATCATATGGTTTTTCTGGTTTTTTTCTTAATAATGTGAAATTCATTGATTGATTCTTGAATGTTAAACCAACCTTGAATTCCCAGAATATAAGATACCTAGTCATGACACAGTTTCCTTTTATAAGTATTCCTTGATTGGATTAGATAAAATGTTTAAATTAAATCTATTTAATTTAAATTTATTTCCTAGTTAGGGAATTAATCTATAATTTTCATTTTTTTAACATTTTTGCCAAATTTTGAATAAAAGTTATGCTGGACTAATTAAAAAAGATAGTGTCCCAAATTTTCCTTTTCCCTGGAATATTAAAATTTTTGTTATTTCTTCCCTGAAAGTTTGGAATATATCATTGGTGAAGCCAGACTTTTGGTTTCTTTCATTAAAATTTTCTTAAATAATTGATTCAATTTCCTTAATAAACACAAAATTCTTTAGACTTGTTTATCTACTTCGGATGTTTGTATTGTCTTTAGAAACTTGTCTTTTTTATACATATTTTCAAATTCATCAATATAAAGATGTTATTAATGCTTTCTTATTTACTTTTTGAAGTCTCTAAAATTTGTAGTAAATCTTTTTCAATTCTAGATATTGGTGATTTGTGTATTTTTATCTTTTTTTAAAAAATTCAGACTTGCTAGGGTCTATTTATTTTTTTCAAATAATTGACTGTTAATTTTTTCAATAAGAAATTTATTTTCTGTTTTATTGAATTCTGAACTTATTTGCATTATTTCTTTTCTACTGCTTTGCCTAAATTGGATGTATAATTGTTTTACAACCTTCATAAAAGAAGTGTCATTTTTTCCTTTCTAAGAGATGCATTCAAGCCTATACACTTCTGTGTAATGTTTCTTTAGCTGGACCTCACATGATTGATGTCTTGTGTCTTCATTAACTTTCAGTTCAAAATATTTTGTAATTTTTGTTTTGATTTTGTATTCAATCAGCAGATTATTTAACAGTATACTGTTTAATATCCTGGTAGTTTTGATTTTCTAACTTCTCTTTTTGTTATTTATTTCTAGATTAAGTTCACTGTGGCAAAGAGAACATACTTAGTACATTAGGAGTGTGATTTAGTTATTTTGGATTGGACCCTTTATGATTATGTATTATCTCTGTGTATACCTAGTAATGCCTCTTGACTGAAAGGCTATTTTATCTGATATTAGAGTACAAATACCAATTTTCTTTTGGTTAATGTCTAGGTTATATATTTATTTCAACCATTTGTTTTCAAATATTTTTGTCCTATTTTTAAAGTGTGGCTTTTGTAAACAACATATATTTGAGTTTTATTTTCTTACCCAGTTTGACAATCTTAACCTTTGACTTAGAGTACTTAGTCTACTTACATTTAATATACTATCTAATATATTTTAGATTTTACCTACCATCTTAGCATCTAATTTTAATTTGGTCCACGTAGGTTGTGTCCTTTTCCTCTCCTTAATTGTTTTATTTGGATAAATCATTTTTTATTATTCCATTTTTAGTTTCTATTAATTTTTTAGTTATAGATTGTTATATACTAGGTTTTATGTATATATTATTTATATATTATACACTTTGATTTGAATATATATTTGATTTAATTTCAAATTTCAAATGTTAATATTAATCAGAATTGCCTGGAGAGCTTCTTATATAACAGAGCTTTACTAAGCCTTATCCTCAGAATTTTTTATTCAGTAGTTCTGGGATGAGGTCAAGAATATGCATTTCTATTATATTTTCAGTTTATGCTGATGCTGCTGGTCTGGGGACTATGAGTACCACTACTCTAGACATTACAGAATGCAACCTTATTGTGCTACAGTGTATTAGTCAGAGTTCTCCAGAGAAACAGGACCCATAGTGGATATAGATATAGATATAAATACATAAAAGGGAATTTGTTATGAAACTGCTCACACAATAATGGAAACTGAGAAGTCTCACAATATGCCATCCGTAAACTGGAGAAACTGGGAAGCCAGTAGCATCACTCAGCTCTCAAGTCTGAAGGCCTAAGAACTAGGTGAAACTCTCAGTCCAAGGCAAAAGGTCTGAGAAACTGGAATTCTGATATCCAAAGGTGGGAAAGGATATGTGTCCTAGCTCCAGAAAAGAAAGTACAAATTTACCTTTCCTCTTTTTTTTTTTTCTACCTAAGCCCAATCTATTGGATGATGTACACCCACACTAGGTGAGGGCAGATCTTCCTTACTCAGTTCATTGATTCAAATAGCAATCTCTTCTGGAAACATCGTCATAGACATGCCAACAAATAATGCCTTACCAGTTATCTGGGTACCTCTTAGCCCTATCAAGTCACCTTGTAAAGTTAATCATTACTTACTGTCTCATACAAAACACTGCTTTAGCATTTCCCTGTTATCATTAGAAACTTAGACTCTTTTAACTTTACATTATTCTACTATCTATATTATTATTACTATGCAGTTTATTTCTGGATATATTTTAAATTTTAGAAAATATTAAAAATAATTGTATACTCTTAGTATTCATTTATATTTATCTACACAGTTACCCTTTCTGTTGTTCTTAATTTCATTTGAAATTTCTGAACAGGATTTTTTTTCTTTAAAGAATTCCTCTTAGAATTCCTTTTTATTCAGGAATCTGGCATTTTTCTCGGTTTTTCTCTTTTTTTAAAAAAAGCTTTATTTTATATTTATTTTTGAAGCGTATTTTTTTTTTACCAAGTATTGAAATCTAAGTTGATTTTTAAGCCTTTTAAAGATACCATTTCATTTTCTTCAGGCTTCCAGTGTTTTCCTTGAGAAGCCAGCTGTCTGTTTCATTATTGCTCTTTAAGATCATGTGTCTTCTCTGGCTGGTTCTGAGATTTTCTCTTTGTCTTTGATTTTTAGCAATTTTACTATGATGTAACGGGGTGTGGTTTTCTTTGTGTTTATTCTACTTGGGGTTCATTAAGATTATTCAATCTGTGGGTATACATAATTTAACATTTGAGGAAAATTCTTAGTCATTTACATTTCCAATATTGCTTCTGCCTCATTTCCTCTCTGCTCTCCTTCCAAGAATCCAGTTTTACATATAAAGTCTTTGAACAGATCCCAAATGTCTTATACTGTGATTTTTCTTTTTGTTTTTTTCCCTCTTTGCTTCAGTTGGACAATAGTTACTTAATTGTCTTCCAGTCTATTAATTCTGTCTATTGCTGTATCTAATCTGCACTTAAACATGTATATCAAGTTACAAACTTTACTAACATATTATTTTTCTAGAACGCATATTTGGTTATTTTTATAAATTTAACATATCTAGTAAAATTGTCCATTTTTTTAATTCATTTTGTGCAACTTTTCCCCCTTTACTTTTATATAATAAACACAAAGATTTTAATATTCATTTCCATTTTCACCAGTATCAGGGTCATCCATGATTTTACTTCATTTATCTTTATTTTTATGTTGATGATTTTTGTATTTTTATACATGTATATGAGATATATACATATGATATATTTATATATATGATATTATTCCAGAAAACAAGATATTTCTTTGCTCAGTTGAGCAGATAAGATTGATCAGCTCAATCATATTAGTAGTTGAGATGAGAAGGGGCTGTGCCATGTTATTCTTGTGATATCATTCCAGAAAGGAAGATATTTATTTGCTCTGTTAAGTAGATAAGATTGATCAGCTCAATATTAGTAGTTGAGCTGAGGAGGGGCTGTGCTACATTATAGTAAGGTTCTGTCTACCTCTAATTTCCTTCAGTTCCTAGGGTGCAGCTCTTCTGAGCTTTCTCCGGTCCTGAAAGACAATGGGAAATCTATGCACTTCAGATGCCCTTCCCAGGTATGTGAACTTCTGAGTCCAGCCCTTCTACCTCCAGCCCCATGGAAGTTATCTGACAAACATTTTGAGTGAGTCTCGTCATGGACTTAGACCAACTTATTTTCCCCAGAAGAATTTTTCCTAAATACCATGGCACTACAAGATAAATGCCTTTGTCATTCAGAAGCATTCAGGCTAACTTCCCAACTTCTCTTGAAGCCTCGTGACAAAGCAAGCATTCAGTGCTTAAAATCAACCATGCATTTCGGGCATTTGTGGCCCATCAAGATCAAATTGTTCACTTCAGTCTTATCCAACACTACACACTTTTCTGTTTTCTCTTGTTCTCAGTAGAGGCCCTTGATCTAAGTATGTAATCTCTAGTATTCTCAAAAGCAAAGTGCCAGGCAATCATCAGTTCACCTCAGAAAAGTTCTCCCCACATCTAGCATTTTTGTTGATAAAGTTTGCATTGATTTCACAGCTCTCTGATTTTTTTTTAAAATATGGGATTTTTTGTATAATTCTGTTTTTTTTTTTTATTTTTTTTTACAGGATGTAGAGTGAACATTTCTTTGATACAACACACTACATCCTACTAGAAAACAGAGATCCTGTGTGTAATATTTTAAGCTTACAAAGGATATTATTCTATGATTATTCTCTTGCAATTAGAAGTAAATACAAAATTCTGTCTTAGGATAGATCACAAAGAGTGTGCAAGAAGAAATGACATCTGAGCTATCCTTTAAAAGGTATGTAGGTTTTACAAACCCTGGAAAAAGTTTAAGGGTTATTGGAAGCTACATTTAATCGTGTGAACCAAGTCACTGAAGTATGAAATTTGATGTGATAAGAGATAACCGATGTGATGAGATAATACTATAATAAGAGATAATTTAGGTTTATATTTATCTCAAATTATGTTAATTTTGAGGAAGATGTTTTAATTCACCTACATAATTCTTTAAAGGTACAAGGTTTGTTAACATATTGCCAAACACTTTGGAAATCAAGTAAATACTTAGAAATAGATTGAGTTCTTATAACCATTTTTGGATCTATTTTTTTAGGTAGCATGAGATCCATTTTTTCAAAAAAGTTCTCCTTTTTACAAACGTGTAGTATGTATTGTTGCAATATGAGGACTTATTTAACACTTTTAAATCCAGATTTATTTATACATAACAATTAGACTTTTGAAATAGATGATATTCTGAAATGAATATTTTACTTTCATTTTATATACTGAGTCTAAAATACATTTTTATAATGTATTTTAATTAGTTTATGTACAAATTTTCACCTTCACATTTTTATTTAAGTTTTACATGACATTCTATTGGTGGTTATTCTTAGTTGGAAGGTCATCTGAGAGAGCCACAAATCCTATCTGTTACAAGATAAGAACTTTCCCACAAATGCCCTGAAAAATGTTACCCAACCAGCAAATAATTCATTGTTTCACCTACAATATTTTGGATCTTACCAAAATATAATACGAAGACCTATTTGTTCTATATTAGCAACTTTTATTGCATACAAGATCCTGACAACTTTGCTACTTCCTTTCACTCCTCTATAAAAGTAAAATCATTTATTCATAGTTACAAGGATAATTGAGGGAGGGAAAGAAATTCAAAAAGCATAAAATGTGATAAGTATAAATAAAATAATTCACCACTCAGAAATGTATATTTCTCCATGCAATATCCTTTCTAAATCAATTGGGTAAAATCAAAATTGATCTCAATGGTCAACACAAAAGTTATTTGATTGTGAACTTCGAGCAATTGAAACTACGATTGCAATGAAAATAAAGCCCCATGTGTCAAATGTGGAAGAGGTTGATAATCAAAATCTACCTAGTATGTATTTTGCAAAAATGCTCTGGGATTATATGTAAATGACTCTTCTGCCAGTTAAGTAATCCATGCTTCAATAGTAAATAGAGAAAATAAATAGGTAGCTAGAATAAAACACAAAAACTCTTTCAGAGTTCAAATCATTTAGTCTAATTCGTTATCACTTCAAACATCATCTAATGTAATGGCCTGGGCTCCTGTGTGAATGTAGTCCTCCCAAATTTTCTTTAAATTCTATGAATACACACTTCACTCTATGGAACTTTTGCAGTCATCTCTCAAATCAAATCCAATTCTGCCTACTATTTTGAAATCCCATCATTTTACAGCTACCTACCCTGAATTGTTGGTCTGTCACCACGTTCCAGTTTATCCTCTTTCGGGAAGCTGGAATTAAGAGATATTGCTGGGTTGTGCATATGGTCATTTTTAGGTGATGTGTGTGAAATGGAAGAGAAAGGTGGTGAGTTGCTGAGGTTGGGGAAGGCAAAAAAATTGCTGTGAATGTCAGACAGTGAGATGTGAGGAAAATATTGAGTTTTCATTCCCCAGTGGTGGTTACATAGAGTTGCCAGAAGCAAATGCAGTGGCATCAGAAACACTATCATAGATAAGAGTTTAAGAGATCAAAAGTAGAAAGCTGTTCCCAGGGTAAAGAATGAGACACAGAGTCTTAGGTTCAGCATTCAGTTAGACACAGGAATAGAGAAAAGGATGATAAGAAATAGAAGTAAAGCAATGAGACTACAGTAATAAACAGATCTGCAATCCCCAGAGCTAGTTTTCAGTGGGAGTGGCACCATGTTGTGTAATTGTGATTTCCATGTGTGGGATTAGAGTGCATTGTCAATGTAGTGAAGATGAGTGTACAGCAGTAAAACTCTCCCTCTCCTGGTTCCTCCTCATTACAAAAACACTTAAAGACAATAAGGCTAAATGCACATGAGTATCTGATTAACAAGATCAGATATCTAAACCCCATCCCCACAATTGCTAATGACAGATCCCTAATGTTTGCTTGACATACCTTTCCCTCTATTCACAACAGCCAAAATATGAAATCATCAACAAATGATCAACAGATGATTGGATAAAGAAAATATGTTATATATACACAATTGAATACTATTCAGACATGAAAAAGAAACAAAATCTTATGTGTAACAGCATGGATGAACCTGGAAGACATTATGTTAAGTGAAACAAGCCAGGACCAGGAAGACAAATATCACATAATTTCACTTTTATGTGGAATCTGAAAAAAATTGCTCTGATAGAAGTACAGATCAGGATGGTTGTTATGAGTCTGACAATTACAGGGAAGGCAGGGTGAGGAAATAGTGGTCAAAGGATATATAATTACCGTTAGATGAGAGGAATAAATTAAAGAGATTTATTGTACAGCATGGTGGCTATAGTAATGATGATATATTGTATTCTTTAGAAATGCAAAGGGAGTAGATGTTAAACCTTCTCACCACAAGAATAACTGTGAGAGTTAATACATTTATTAATTAGCTAGATTTAACCATTTCACTATGTATATAGACTTCAACATAATGCTGCACATGATAAATACATACAATTTTATCTGTCAATTTAAAACATAAAATAAAGAAAAGAATGGTGGTGGGCACCTGAATCCCAGCTACTTGGGAGGCTGAGGCAGGAGAATCACTTGAACCTAGGAGGTAGAGGTTGCAGTGGGCCGAGATCACATCACTGTACTCCAGCCTGGGTGACAGAAGGAGACTCCATCTCATAAAAAAAAAAAAAGAAAGAAAGAAAGAACAGAAAAACTCTTTTTTTTCACCAGTTAGAGCTTTGAGACTCAAGGCACCAGTAAAATTTCTGATGTATCACTACACTGTAAAGAGAATTTTAAACCATCTCGTATCCTCTTTCATTGGTTGGTGAGCTCCTTGAAAGGTTACCCGACAAATCAGAATCTGACTTCCGCTCTTTGACTTGTTTCACTCTATTGGTAAATCTGAGATTTATTCAAACCAGTAACTTCTTTTCTTTCCTTTTTTTCTACCGTTGCCCATTTTGGAAATTTTTTTAGTGATATTCACATTAATATTCATGAGAAGGTGCACAAAATTTGAAATTCAGATCAAATATATATGTAGCATTATAGCAGAGCTAGTAAGCATTTATGTGAAAAGGAGGATTTTTACAACTAAAATGAAGACATTGAATTTTTCAGAAGTTATATTCTCATGTTTTATAGTTTTTGTCCCATCTTACCAAAGATATCCAAAAGATAACTCATTTGTAAAACTCACGACATTGATATTTATTTTTCTCTTAAATTCATTAGTAATCATATCTGCATTCTCATGATGGACACAATCTATTGAAAATAGTAGGAGCCCATTAAATATTTTTTAATCTAATGAGCAACAAATGAATGCATATACAAATTGGATCCACTCAAAACAAGAATATACATTTACCAACATTCTAAATTAACTGATTAATTCATCCAGGATGACTCTAACTGCAATGACATATAATTGCATCTGCTTTAATATCTGTGTTTTATCCTCTAATCAACGTTATAGCTATATTTTTGACCAAGGCCACCTTGTTAATCTCATTTTAAATTTAATACTAAGCATTTCTAATGAGGGATTCTATACAGTCCTATAAATAATTTTATTTGGAAAACTAGCGGTCTGGTAAAACCTTAATTCTGGGAAGGCCGAGAAGCAAAGCCTTAGGACCTACAAAATCTCAGAATAAAGTACAAAAGTGCCAAATACTTGGAGTCTTCTCGAATGACCCAGAAATAAGGTGGACTAATGAACAGTTGTTCTCATTTATCCCTTCTCATCTTTTTTATCCTGGGAACTGGAACAAAACGGTGTCAGCTAGAGTGGAGGGAAGATAAAACACTATTTACTCAAGTTTACATTTGAATGGTTAAGTGCATAGGCTTGGGAATGGGAGAGAAATTTGGAGATGTAGATCTGCAAGTACGAAAAAATCTGGAGCAATACGGTTAATCTTTCTAAGTTTTCATTGTCTTCGCTGAAAATCAGAACAACAGTAGTACCTATCTTATGATTCTTCTATTAAATAAGATGATACATGTAAGGTATGTATCGTCTCAATGTATTTTGGCCCAAAGCATATGTTAGCTATTAAAATTATGTGGCAAGCATTTACCAGGTTGTCTTTTTCCTTTTGTGATACCACTGTTCAGCTAGTACCCTTTTAATGTTAACTTTAGGTATAGTAAATGGTTTTATTTCTCTTGTCTGTAAAATAAGAAAATGGCTCTCTCTACCTATGGTGGTTCAATTCTCTATAGATAAATGATAGATAGGATTTCTTTATTAAAAGTTTAATATTTAAAATGTGATTTAAGGCCGGGTGTGGTGGCTCATGCTTGTAATCCTACCACTTTGGGAGGCCGAGGCAGGCGGATTACCTGAGCTCAGGAGTTTGAGACCAGCCTGGGCAACATGGCGAAACCCCATCTCTACTAAAATACAAAAAATCAGCCAGGCATGGTGGCGTGTGCCTATAGTCCCAGCTACTCAGCAGGCTGAGGCATGAGAATTACTTGAACCCCAGAGGCAGAGGTTGCGGTGAGCCGAGATCGTGCCACTGCACTCCGGCCTGGGAGATAAAGCAAGACTCTGTCTCAAAAAATAAAATTACATAAAATGTGATTTAAAATCCACAAGTAAAATGTGATTATTTTATTTTTACTCCAGTAGACAAAGAGGATCAGGTACCAAGAAAAAAATGTATGTGTGTCACTGCTGTTTAAGCATTGTCTTCGACCACTCTTTTTAGCTGAATTTCTTGACATTCAAGAAAATAGGGTTCACTCCACTCTTAAATCTCAAAATAATGTTCTGTTCCCTGAATATTAAGAAAGGGTGAGGGAACAATAGTGGGCTGCTAGAGTATAATTTTACAAGTCCGAAGTAATATGAAATTCTTCATGTCTATTAGAACTGTAATATTGTGTGCTCTATCAGAACATACTAAATTCCATTCATTGCTGGATGAGATCCTGAGGCTCAATACCTCTGAAATAAGCTATACTAAAACTTACATTTGGATTATAGAGGCATTTTAGGAAATTACTCAACCAAGTAAAAACCTGAATTGCTTATCCATGTCTACAAGAACAGGGTGTTTGCTGAGAATGCATATTCAGAAAAAATAGTTCTTAAAGGAAGAAAGATAAACATTAAAATTATCCCTAAGGCACACTTGTTGTTTTGCATTTCACAGTTTGCTAATGAAGGTAAAAGAAAGAATCCTTTTTAAGTGTTATCCAGTTTTATTTCAGGGCTCTTGGATCTGTTGACCTATATGTCCTTCATTGTCAAACATTACGCCCATGTCATATTATGGCAGAGGCAACAAAATTCAGAACTATCTAAAAAAAGAGAACAATTGAACAAAATTATCACCAATCAATCCACAATATCTCCAAGCACTTATCTTTTTGCATGTACTGTAATAATTAATCAATGGTGAACTACTACAAGTTTTTATTATTTTAAGAAAATTATGAACTTTCAGAAGTGTGTATGGTCATACAAATTGAAAGTTAAAATGTCAGCCATAATAAACACAAATTTGCTTATAATACTTCCTGTAAATACTTTAAACAACTTCTGAAGAAGTTTTACATATTCTCTACAGATCCTTACCAAAACTAACAGAGTTCAGTACCATCTGGTACCTTGTCCAAATCCAAGTTATGAGGTCAAGAAAACTCTGTATTTCTCTCTCTCTGTGTGTGTGTGTGAGAGAGAGAGAGAGAGAGAGAAAGAGAGAGAGAGAGAGGAGAGAGAGAGGGGCCTATATTTGTAAGGGTAAGTAGTGGTAATGCAGAAATATCTAGATTCTTCAAACAGGGATGGAGGACAGGGGATGTTCCAAGAATCTCTTAATGTTCTTACCCTTTCGTTCTATACTAATAACCCTAAGCCTTCTTTGCATTCATTTTCTCATCTATTAATTATGTGGTCAGTATATAACCATCCCATTCAATTAACGGTATTATTGCAATCATGAGTGTTTATTCTATGTACAAAGAAATTTTGCATCCATATAACACATTAAATATTATGTCATATTATAATTGTTTAGAAGAGTGTCAGACAGATTCAGGATGTACAGTTTCCAAAGGCTTTACATCAGGAATGTCTTAATAGGAACTCTGGTTTTGGACATACTGATTTGATTATCTGGTATCTTATTGTAGCAGGAGCATAGCTGAGAGGGAAATGTCACAATTCTAGAGCTAGGACTTACGTGTATTAACACTGAAGCTCCAAATTCATTATACAATTTTACACAAATTGTATAGTACTTTAGCTTAAGTTTCTTTGTTTGGGCCGGGCGCGGTGGCTCAAGCCTGTAATCCCAGCACTTTGGGAGGCCGAGACGGGCGGATCACGAGGTCAGGAGATCGAGACCATCCCAACATGGGCTAACATGGTGAAACCCCGTGTCCACTAAAAAATACAAAAAACTAGCCGGGCGAGGTGGCGGCGCCTGTAGTCCCAGCTACTCGGGAGGCTGAGGCAGGAGAATGGCGTGAACCCGGGAGGCGGAGCTTGCAGTGAGCCGAGATCACGCCACTGCCCTCCAGCCTGGGCGACAGAGCGAGACTCCGTCTCAAAAAAAAAAAAAAAAAAAAAAAGTTTCTTTGTTTGATAATGGATATGATAATTTTCATTCATATCATTAAATGTGTTTATAAAAATTACCTAGCTTACCAGAAAGCAGATGCTTAAAAAATATTGGTTATATCCAGTGGTCTATTGAATAGAACATTACTTGCTTTATAAAAACACATAAAAATCTCTTTCTTGGTTAATTTAATAACTCTCATTTCAACCTATACATAAGAGAGTAAATTAGGAGGAAAAAAATGCTTAGAAAAAAAACAAAAACTTCCCACCTGATGATTCTTGCATGAGACTGACGGTGTTGACTTTTCATTTTGTCACATCAAGGGTGAAATAAATTAATTGTTACAGAATGTAGTTTTAGAATTGCATCTTTTCTCTACTCTGTTTTGTCTTTATATGTTCAAGGAAGGAAAAAAAAATCCTCAATCTCTAAATATGACTTAAGGATCATAGAATCTTGGCAAGAAGTAAAATTACCATGCTGCAGGAGTACCATTTTTACTCCATTTATTTAACTGTAAATTTTAAAAATTGTAAAAATGGGTAACTAAATAAAATGTCCTCTTTCTAAAATAACAAATACACTAACCTCCAGCTAAACACTGTATTTGTAAAATAGGCATGTTCAGTTCAGGTAGTGTTATACTTTTAGTACATTCCAAAATAAAAATCAGGTTAAAGATAAGCTGCCAAATATTTAGGAGAACTACTTCAGATTCCATTTCTGACCATTTTTGGCAGTTTAGTAATCTTTGGAACCACTGTGTATAATAGTGTTTGCAAAAGCAAACCTACCAGCAAGATAACTATGATTAGTAAGCTGTATTTTCTATTATTCAGAGCTCTCCAAAAATTCTCCTGCTGGGCTGACATTTGCAAGGTTAGTGAAACAAAAAGCATTTCTCCTTTCAGAAGTTCAAAAAAATTAAACATAAATTTTACAGATCCAAAAGAGAAGATAAAAACCTCATTTTCTATAAATTGGAAGCTTGTAACACTCCCTAATATGCACATCATATGTAGTTAATGACAGAAAGTGCTTTCAAGATATTTCAACTGCAAACTTGTTTAGTTTTGAATTTACATTTAAATTTTAAAACAGAAAAATGTATTTATTAATAACATTCATTGAAATAATTTATTTACATAATATGATGAAGCACATTAAAATTAGAATCCTAAGATGTATAAAAGGTAGTCATAACATTGTGTGTAAATACTAGATTATTTCCTCATGGTTGAAGTTACGAATAAAACAGACATGCACATCCATAGACACATTGTTTGATTAGGCTTGTTTCAAATCCCCTATGGTAAGAGTGAAGGGATATTTTTCTCAGAACACGTTAGAATTACTGGTACAGCTTCAGAAGGCAGAACTGGAATCAATCGATGCCCATAACTGGGAGAGAGATTTAAGTTCGGCAGGAGACATTTTCTAACCATTAGAACTCTCTGACCTAGGATGAGTAACTTGGAAGCATTCACCAGGAGATTGAAATATCTTTCAAGGATGGTCGAGAGAGGATTAGTGCAGTAACACTAATCTAGAGTTCTCCTAAGCGGAATTTCACTGCACATTTTCACTGAACAAACTGAAAATGAAGTTGGGCTTAATTTATTGGTAGGTGAGGAAGATTTGTTTAAAAGCAAGGAGAGACTATGACTTTTTACAATTAAGACAATATTGTATAAAATATTATAATTAGGAAAACTCCATGGTAATAAAACTGTGTTGATGATTGCAAATAGCCATATGGTTTTTTACCTGCTAACATGTTTTATATAGTTGCATTAAGTATACTACATTGTAATTTTTCCCAGTTATTATAACAATTTTGTGAATTTTTATCTGTTCTGTACAAAAGTGTGTGATAATATAATGATTATTAAAAATTACAAACATGAAGATGGTGATGAGGATCAATTATATCAATTGAGTGCTCCTTATATGCCAGGCACTGTTGGAAACATTTTGCAGTGTTTATCTTATTTAATCCTTACAACCCATTTGAAAATGGGCTTATCTAGGCAGAAACATAAAATATTTGTTCCAGTATAGTCCTATTATGTGATGTAACCAGGCCTTTATACCAGGTAGATTCTCCATGCTGTTATCTGAGAATTTCCTAAATAATGAAAGCTTGCTATAGAGACCTAGCAGAAGCGACTAACCACTAGAATATGAGGGGTGGAGAGGGAGATTTCTGATGTCAAATGTTATTTAAATAGTACTTTTCTGTATCTTCACAGAAATAAGAATGTAGGCATTTTTGTATAACCCTACTTTCTAATAAACAGAATTAAAAGATGATAATCTAGATTTTGTTTATTTTGTTTTAAGAATCTTCACCTTGATGTACAAGAATTATTAATCTAGTATTCCACCCTAGGAATACCCCTGGAGCCAAGGTGTCAGAGAGCCCAGATAGACCTAGAACATTTTCCAGGGTGGAAGGAATAGCACTGTGTGTCATAACATTTCAAACTTTCACAAGAATAAGGCAAGATTCTTCACTGCGAACTACAAGAGTAGATACCCATGATGGCACAAGGTGAAATGAAGGGCTCTTTATTTGCCTCCAGACAGTGACAATTATAGGTTGGTATTTTTTATTATTATGGTAGTGGAAAGGGACTAAACTATGACAAAGGTTTTCAAATGTTACTGTGAAAGAATTGTTTAGAACTTAAAGAAAACTCTGCACCTAATCCAATGTAGCTAGGTGACTTCGTGGAGGTAATATCTGCAGTTTTTCTTTGTCCTCAATATGATAACTGGTAATCCCAAGGACTGAAATTACAAAAGAGGATTGTTTCTAATTAGTTGGTTTGTTTACAGAGTACGGGGGAAAAAAGGGAAATTTGTTTGCAGGCCTTCAGAAGTATTTTTATTTTACTTAAGTGTATTTATTATTTTCCCAATGCATTTACACTATTCATACCCTAGAATAATGCCCCAAGATTTCATTAATTTGCTCCCACAGAAACAAAAATTTGTCTAGAAATATTTCTATCTGAGGCAAGATTTCCTCCAGTTTCAAGACTTTGCTTTTCTTTGCTGTCTTTGTTTCTGAGCATTTTTTGACCTAGACTTAAATCCACAACTCTAAATTTAATTCCAAGTTCCTGGCTTCTGGACAAGTCTCTTGACTTGCTCTGAACACACCCTCCTGTGGATTCCTGCCTTTCTTTGAGGGGAAATGGTGAGACTAGAAATGGTCATGAAGGTAGTGAGTGTACATAAAAACCAGGTCACTGAGCTCTGAGACCATAGAGTACTTACAGATTTGGGAAATAAGAAAGAACTAGCAAAACAGATCATTAAAGGTCAAGAAAGGATTCCAGAAGTAATAAACTAGAAAGAGAAGGGATATTGGTCTGAGGTTGAAATGCAATTCTTAGTAATGACGGTATCTAGGTAAGATACAATCATAAAAGTGATCAGTGGATTCACGGTGGAGGACACGATCACTGGCAAAAACAAGGGCAAGTGTCTGAGCGGCCAGTATATTGGAAAAATAATATATATTAATTTTGCAGTACAAGAATTATTGACAGTGAGCCAAGAAATCTTCAAGGACTGAGAGATCCTGACCACAGATGACTACAGGGGAGTAGAGGGGTTCCAATTTCAATAATGAAAGATGGGGGAATATGGAGTAACTCTCTCACTGAGAAGAGTTATAACTGCTCAAAATATTTAAAAACAACAACAACAAAACTTCTTAAAAAGCGTTAGAGAGCTACAAAGGCAGTGAAGAATTATGAGCCAAGACCACCAGAGGTAGGAAGAAAACCAAGAGGTAACCCGGAACTTGGGATTGCTTTCCTCAAAGAGATACCATCAATAATTGAAAAAAAGAAAAAAAAATCCTAAGAGGATGAGTAAGGACTTATAATACTCCCAAGAGTATTTGGAAGTATAAGTATTTGTAACCTTAGTCGTAGGTTATAAATTTAAAATTAAATTCTACTAAGGATTGGAGGAGGTACTGAAAAACTTCCCAGGCTTTGGATAGGAGATTTCCAAGTCTCCTATCAGAACTATATTGGCTCTCACAGAGACAGATGCTTAGCTTTAAATTATCTCAATTCCTGATCTGATTAACATTATCTTGGATTGCACGTTCCTGTAGACCAGATGTCAGGACACTACAGATTTGTCTACAGGTAGATTCTGGCCTTCTACCTATCTTTAAAAATTATGTATGCAGTGGCTTACGCCTGTAATCCCAGCACTTTGGGAGGCTGAGGCGAGTGGATTAGCCAAGGTCAGTTCAGGATGAGCCCAACCAACATGGTGAAACCCCATCTCTACTAAAAAATACAAAAGTTAGCCAGGCGTAGTGGCAGGCACCTGTAATCCCAGCTACTTGGGAGGTTGAGACAGGAGAATTGCTTGAACCCGGGAGGCAGAGGTTACAGTGAACTGAGATCAGGCCATTGCACTCTAGCCTGGGCAACAAGAGCAAAACTCTGTCTCAAAAAAAAAAATAATTAAATAAATAAATAACGTTTCACTGGATAACAGCCATATGCTTTTTTTTTGCATTGTCTATGGCTGTGTTCTTGGTACAGTTGTAGAATTGACCACATGGCCTTCAAAGACTAAAATACTTACAACCTGGGCCTACACTGCAAAAGGTTTGGCAGTATCTGCTTTAGACAAGTTTCCTTGCCAGCAAATAACTTAGATCATCTTTAAAGGAAGGTAACATCATTCACAACCTCAGTTTTTTTTTCTTGTATTTTTAAATATATAATGTCTAACTCTCAATCAAAATTAACAAAGTACAAAGGAAGAGAAAGCAAAGTTATATAGGTTTCTCTCAGAACCAGATCCTGAGAAAGTGCATCAAGCACAAATATTTTTGAGAGCACCTACCTGTTCCTAGAAAACTTTTTTAGAGTACTGAAAAGGCAAGAAAGAGGGAAAAAAGAAAACTCATGCCAGATGCATTACTGAAACAATTCCCTTTAAGGATAACTGGAGTTCAATCTCTCTGGGAAACTTAAGGAGATATTTTAAAACATGTCTCAGAGTCATCCCAACCAAGGGATGAGAAAGCTGTTGTATTTGTCCATCAACTTCCCAACAATCACTGGATGAGGACTACTTCTACAGGCATTCCCTCTTCAACGTTTGCAGCTTGCACTGTGTATAAGCCAAGCATACTCCAACTGGCAAAACAAAGGTGAAAAGCCTGGAGGAAGAGATGTTTGAAGAGTGCTTGGATATTTAGAGATAAATACCTAGGGGATATGGGCAGAGTATTGATAGCACCTGCCACACAAGAAAGACATATAATGGAGTTACCATAACTTTACTTAATATGCTCAAGGAAATAAAATATAAGATTTAGATGTCTGGAAGAAGCTGGGTCATAAAACATAACCAAATGCGAAGTGCATAACCAAAAAAACCACATTAACTGAAATTAAGATCTCAAAAACACTGATTTAACAGTGAACTCCAATGGCTGTAAAGAGATTTATTGAACTAAAATATAGAGCAGAAGAAAATACTCATAATGATGCCCAAAGTGACAAAAGGATGAAGAATACCAAAATAATAATAATAAAGTATGAGAGTAAGTGAAAATGTCTAACATAAGTGCGACTGAGGTCCCAGAAAGGAGATAAAACACAATGCTGGAGAAATAGATGAAGTGATAATGCCGAATAATTTTCTCAAACTGGTGAAAAACATGAAACCACAGACTTAAGAAGCAATATAACCACAAGCACAATAAATAAAAAGAAAATCACATTAACAGCATAGCAAAATAACTGAACATAAACGCCAAGGGGAGAATCTTAAAAAGAATTGTATGTAAAAAGAGACACTATCTTCAAAGGGGCAACCACAAAAGTGACAGCTGAGTTGTCAGCAGATAAAATGGAAGCTAGAATAGTATAGACTTATCTTCAAAGCACTGAAAGGAAAGAACTTGCAACCTAGAAACTGGTACTCAGAGAATGTAGTTTTCAAAAATGAAAATAAGTTCTGCTCATTGATATGATGGGATAACAGAGCTAGACATAAACAAAAAAGTGGGAAAAATACATAAACAACTATTTTAAAACACCAAGCAACACACAGCACAGAACTGTGATCCTTGCAGGAAGAGACACAAATGTAATGAACCTTCTATTTGTTTCAGTTTTTGACCTGGTGGCAATTTCTGCAATGCAGAATAGTCTAGGGGAACCAAAACAGAACTAGGCAATCTTGACGTTTTACAGAGACAGAGGTTGGAGCACTAGAGGTGGTTAAAATTTGCAGGGTAGTGTACTAGAAAGGAGGTAACTAGTCAGACACAGAGCTCCAGAAATCTACATTTGGATTTATATTTGTTTTCTATTCTACATAATGAATTACCACAAATATAGTGACTTACAACTATGCACATTTATTATCTCACAGGCTTTTAAAGTAGGAAATGCAGGCCCTGCTTCATAGTGTCACCAGGCTGTGATCAGGGACTACTGGGGCTGTGGCCTCATCCAAAGCTCAACTGGGGAAAGATATGCTTCAAATGGGTCTCAGGGTGTTGGCAGAATTTATTTCCTTGTGGTCATAGAACTGAGGACCCTGGCCTCTTACAGGATGTTGGCTAGAAGTTACTCTCAGGCCCTAGAAGCCACCCATAGTTCCCTTCCTGATGGCTCTCTGGATAAGGAGTTCTCCAAAACAGTTGTTGCCTTCTTTAAGAGCAGTAGGAGAATGAGTCTCTTCTCTAGCCTGCTAAGAAGAAGTCTTATGTAGCACAAATATTTGTGGATTTGACATCTCATCACCTTTGCCATATTTTATTGGCTAGAATCCAGTCATAAGTCCTGCCCAAGCTCAAGGACAGGGGATAATAAGGGCTTAACACCAAGAAACAGAGATCATCAGAACACAGAGTATTCTGTAGTTCATGGATGAATATTAATCTTCTCACATATAGAGTGAAAGCCTACAAGCCTGAGTAGAAAATAACTTCAAGAGAAAGAAAAATAATGTAAGTCAAATAATTTCAAGAACTCACATAAGGTTAAGAGTCATTCGAGTTTCCACCAATCAGAGTGAAGAGATCTTGTTGGACACATGGGACATCCAGTAAAGATTTGATTAGGGTCATTCCTTGCGACTTAAACCAGTCTTAGAGTAAAGGCTACTCTAGAGTCCACTAAAACTCTTAAAAACAAGGGTTGAAAGCATGACATCCATAACAAAGAATCTGACCATAAAGGCCAGGTATGTGTGACTGGACTCAGATCTTTCCAGGGCCTCTGCCTGCCCAGCTTTTTAAAGTTTACTTGAGCAATAATGGTGACATATTGATTTTTGCCTCAATGCATTTACTTCATTTTATATAATTAAAAAACATTAATTACTGTGAGCTCCTGGAAATTGGTACTTAGTATGAAAAGCACACTATTGGGATGAGTGTGCCATCTTAGGAGTAATATGAGCAACAAGGCTCAAGAAACCACTTAATAAATGTAAGTGATTCTGCCAATCATGAAGAAAATGAATTGTTTCTGAGCTCCATCTCAAAGATGTGAATTAAAAAAGCAGTTACTGTTATAAAATTATCTTTCCTCTGCTACAACCAATTTTCCATGTTATTTTACCTTCCTTTTCTATTCCTTGTTCCCCATCTCAAACACAAAATTTTATCAGATATTTCTTTAAAGTAAAAGCTTAAAATGAAAGTTGAACAAGTAGAAAAAAGAAACTGGGAAAAATATGTAATGAGACATCATCAGTTGGCAGTGCAATATTAAAGCCATAGTGAAATTCTCTGCATGTAAAAATTCAATAATCATTATAACAGGAAATGTTCAGAACTGAAATATGTACATGACATGATTCCTTGAGTAGATTACCTCTGACATAACTAAATGTATATCTTTATGTATTTCAAAACAAAGAACAAACTTTAGAGTTTGTTCATTAAACACCTTTGATGCATATTCCCTTTGACACAGCAATGCCATATCTAGAAAATTACAAACATCTTTATATTCACATGTGTGAAATGACATAATGCAATAACACTGATGAATTGTTTATGATAATAAAATATTGGAAATAATCTAAACTGGGTGAATAACTTATTTGCATTTATTAGTAGAACACAAAGCAGCAGTGAAACAAAGTAAATTAGGAAACAATATAGTAATTTTAGGAGACTTCCACACAACAACCCAATGTGTTATTATTATTTCCATAACACTGGGGAAATAAACACTGAGGCGTATAGAGACTAAGCAACATTTCCAGACAGGTTATACCACTGGTAACAGTTGGAATGGAACTTTAGCCTAGGCGTCTTTGAAAATACCTTTGCCACCTAGGATGAACATACATGCCAGTTTGTCTGTAGTAACTGTTAATAGTACTTCAATTCATGATCAGATGTGTCCTGGTATACATGATAAATTTTGGGTAACCATATATACAGCATATACTTGGAATCTATTCCCAGGAGAGGAGAAATGACAGAAAAAGCAATTCTGCAAGTATGAAGTATTGGCTTTTATTTCAGTAGTTGTAATTGTTCTCATTACTATCTTTCTACCATACTAAAATGATATTTTCATTTTCCACCATAGCACTTCAATAACCATTCATTTATTCTAATCTTCCAGATAACATTTTAGATTTTCCAAGTTCTCCAAGGTTGGTGACTTTGGTTTATAATAATTACCTCACGTGTGTTTAAAATCAATCTCTAAATGTTAATGTGTCTCCTCCCTTCTGTTCTCTAATAGTTATAGTGAATTTCATATCTTGGAAAAGAAACCTTTAAAAATTTGCATCTTGCACAGAGCATGAAGCAAAGCTAAACGCATTCATTTGGCTTTTAGAGACTATTCTGACTTTATAGTTGTTTTCTTTTAACATATGCATTATTTTTTTTTTTTTTTTTTTTTTTGAGAAGGAGTCTTGCTCTGTCGCCCAGGCTGGAGTGCAGTGGCGCAATCTCAGCTCACTGCAAGCTCCGCCTCCCGGATCATGCCATTCTCCTGCCTCAGCCTTCCAAGTAGCTGAGACTACAGGCGCCGGCCACCACGCCTGGCTAATTTTTGTATTTTTAGTAGAGACAGGGTTTCCTCGTGTTAGCCAGGATGGTCTCGATCTCCTGACCTCGTGATCCGCCCACCTCGGCCTCCCAAAGTGCTGGGATTACAGGCATGAGCCACTGCACCCAGCCGCATTATGACCTTTTTAAAGTATCTTATGTTTCTGTATTATAATATTGAACAGAAATCAATAATATAACTACATGCTTATTATCACATGAATGGAAACATTTGCTAAATAATTTTAAGTCTTCCAAACGTGAGATATTGGAGTTCGAAGACTAAATCTGGTTGGTTTAAGGAAAACATCAAATAAAAAGTAAAGCATATATAAAAATTAGAGATTACATTGTAAAGTTGAAGCTGAGTCACAGGCATCTTCTCTTATGGTTTTGATACAACAATCTGTGTTTATCTACTATATCAAAACTCCGATGTAAAAATATAGTACATCACTTAGTTCCATGAAATTAGGAATTCTGAGGGGTCGCCATTATTCAAGTCTTCCTTATAAATTATGATAAAGTGTATATAGTTTTTTTGTATTTTAATAACAAATTTGATTCTCCTAGTCATCTTTGTATTGCTAACTTCTATTTTTCATCGACATTATGTCTGTGGGTGACAAACTAATTAATGATCTGTTATATAAAATGATGCACTGTTTTTCTTGCTACTCTTATAATTCACTTTTGCAATGCATTTTTGGATTAGGACTGCTTACTGAGAAAGGTCATTTTCAAGACTTCCTAGGTACATCAACATATGATAAAAAGTGCTAATTTTTCATAGCATCTCAAAAATTATCACTTTTTACCGTTTCACAATTTCCTTTATTCTTGCTATATGTAACATATTTACAATTAGAATAAACTAATTTATTTTATTACCTACCTTCAATATTCAAGAAATTACTCACTTTGTCTGCCAAATCAGAAAGATAAACATTTGTTCAATATCTTCTCACAGTGGTCAAGAAATATAACAATTTTCACTTTTATTCTACTGTAATAAGACATAATCACCTCTAATTATGATGAGTAATACAATTGAAAATAAAAATGTGTATGTACAATCGCATGCAGTAAGTACTTACAGAGTTGCCACTCGGATCCTGAGATAGCAAACAACAGGACTTTATGAGAGGGGTAAATTAATAACACTAATGTTCTTCCACGTCTCTCTCAAAGCTTTAAAGAAGGTAAAAAACGAACTGAGTGGATTCTATTACAATATAAAAGGCAATGTGTAATAAAAGGGATATGGGAAGAATTAGGCCACAAAAACTGATGTGTGCCTGTGAAATGAAGAACAAATACTGAACATGTATAACAATACCTGTGTTAGTTCTTTTCAAATTGTTTGTTATTACATGCTCACATATGACCAACGTACTGAGTAATACATGTTTTGAAGTGTTTGATTCTTTTTGAACCATCCTGTATATAAGATGGACTAGGGAGAAGAAAATTATTAAAAAGAGTAGTTTCAGACATTTACCTGGCTTAAAAGACAAAACATAAATCAAGAACAATCAATAGTATGAACAATGTTCCTATTAGATATGAACATAATTTCTCTAAAATGTTTCACAAATATTGGCTTCCTGACAGCCTCAGAATCACAGAAGAGCTAAAGTTATTGCAATCAGAGTTCCTGTCAAGCCAGAGGCAACACAGATTCATCTGTAACCAAGTTAGTGACATAAATTCAGATTTGCAGATTGGAAATACTAAAGGGGTTTGGAAAATGTATCTTTTTCTTTATAGATGGCATCTAGAGTTTTTAACTTGCTTTTTTTTTTTTTAACATTTGCTAGCTGCTAGATATGAATAGTCGTGATTCTTCAATAGTATTAGGTAGGGTGAATTTTGTGTTAGCTCTAAAAATTGCATAATTACTCCATTTTCAACTACATAAAGTAAAATTAACTAATAGATTGAGTTCAAGTAATATATGAATTTCTTCTCAGTTATTTTTATATATTTCCTGCCTTTGATTTAAAAATCAATTCAATTCTGTACAAAAGATAAATAAATATTAAGCCACTAGTATATGCCAAATAATATGTATTCTGTAAAATCAGTGATATAGACACATTTTTGAATCATAGAACTCTGTGAAAATCTGTTTATGGTTACAGAGGCAGTGGGGTTGACAATGACATGTGCTTTCTCTTAGCATTCATCTGTGATGCAGTGTAGTTTATGTGTTGTCAGATATCTCAGGTACAGAGAAGAGCCTAGGCTTAGCCTTAGAATTGCCCACTGAGATAATAGGGGTACTTAGAAGGGGCCTGAGGGGTAATGAATATTCAATATAGCAGGTGAGCTGTTTGGTAGCCTCCATTCGCTATTCAGACCGGGGGCAAATTGAAATACACTTATGCACCCATAACTATCTTTCTGTTAATGATGGATCACATATGCAGTGGTACTATATGATTATAATATTGTATTTTTACTGTACATTTTCTGTGTTTAGATACATAAATACTTCCCATTATGTTACAATTGCCTACATAGTACAGTAACGTACAGATCTGTAGCTTAGGAGCAAGATACTTTACCTAGGTATGTAGTAGGCTACACCATCTTTGTTTGTGTAAGTACACTTTATGGTGTTCACACAACAACGAAATCACCTAAAGACACATTTCTCAGAATGTATCTCTGTTGCTAAGCAACACACGACTGTGGTAGGAATCAGGATTCAAGTTCCTAGGGAAAGGGCCAGAAGAAGTTTAGTTCTTAAAGGAGTTTGAGGAACAATAGAAGTTTTTGAAACAGAATCTCAAAATAAAGTCTGAACCATGGACTAGAGGATATAGAAAAATTCAGGCTGGGAACATGAAGGAGGGGCAAGGATGCCAGAGGAGCCTATCTTGGCCCCTCCTTCATGTTCCCAGCCTGAATTTGCAACTCAGGTAACAGTGGAGGACTCAGTGGATAGCATTAG
Organism: Mandrillus leucophaeus; assembly: GCF_000951045.1. Classification (NCBI taxonomy): domain Eukaryota; kingdom Metazoa; phylum Chordata; class Mammalia; order Primates; family Cercopithecidae; genus Mandrillus; species Mandrillus leucophaeus. The sequence continues at coordinate 7,251,612 of NW_012099210.1, forward strand.
CATATTAAGTTACAAGTCAGAATTACACCAAAATAAATAAATAAATAAATAAATAAATAAATAAATAAATAAAATCCTTACTATAGAATTGAGAAAGGGCTTATCTTACTTGAAGTAAGGGAGTTAAGAGGCTGAGAAAAAGTTAGTGTGTTAAAAGGTTTGATTTGGGAACTGGCATGGTTTTGAACCTGTTGGTGAGGTTATCAGTAAACTGTATAGGGGAGGATAGAGGCTGATGACTGGCAATTATTCAGTGTTGGTGCAACTGGTGACTGACTGCATTATCAAAACTCATCTTCCCTACATCTTTGCAATCATACATACACATTTATGTTCTTTACATGTAAGTTCTCTCCAAGTCCTTGAGTCAATCCAAACTCAGAATGGAACTTCCATCCCTCAGCAGGCGGGTTTGACATTACTGTTATCAACTACTGACCTCAAATATGGGATTAAACCCTGGAAATCTCTCTGCAGGTCACACAGTGTCCTTCTCTTAACCTCAGTCATGTTGGCTGCTACTCCTTTTGTCAGCTGGGGTTCTGTCCAAACCATCTTAAACTTCAACTCATTTGTTGGGGTACCCAATAACTCACATAGTTTTTAAACCCATTTCATTGGCGGTGAATGGTGGTGGAACACGATGACAGGAGTGTCAGAGATAAGAACAGACCCTAATTCTTTGATCTGGACTGAGTTCGAATCTGGATTTTATCATATGCTGGCGATACGGTCTTATGCAAAGTTGAGTATCTGTTGCATCGTAGTGTTAAAAGGATTAACTATGATAACCCATGTAAAGAACTTTGCAAAATATCTAGGATTGAGACAGCACTTAATAAATGTGAAATATTATCTACAAATAGTGCTTGAAGTCTTGCTCTCAGAAAACCAATGTGGTGTCATGATGGTATTGTCCCACATACAGTCCTATTTCCTTTCTGCCCTAAACATTTTTTAATCCCTTAAAAAATTCCTAATGTTATATATGAGTGCACACCAACACGACTGCATTTTAGTAACTGTTGGTAAGCATAAAGTGCACATTCTACTCTTTACAATACCAGTATGGTAGAGACTGTTGTTTGCTTATCTAAGAACCATTGCTTTTATTACTCCTTTCTAATATAATCAACATTTTATACAGGAATCTACCCCTCCCAGTTTGTCCTATGTGACTCAAGAAAAGTTTACATCATTTTCACCTCTACTGTACATTATTTTCAGTAGGTCCTAATTATTCCCAATTATGTTAATCCTATACCACCTGTCAATGAGCTGAAATGGCCTTTTCCTAGTGATTGTTATTTGACCAAGGATGACTGGATTGTTTAATTGTTCTTATCCATCTGAAGGGAAGATTTTATTTTCACGGCTATGGGAGTGTTTCTGTATCTCTCTCTTCTCATGCATACAATCCCAATTGCTTCTAGCAGCCATTTTTTACTGATAAAGGAAGCCAGGCTGGGAAAGAGTTTAAAGTTGAAAAATCATTGTGACAAAAATTGGGAAGTTTAGATAGGGACTCTCTCCCATTATAGATAATTCCTCTCATGATTAAGCCAGGTTAAATCAGGATTTTTGTTCCTTGGATACAAAAGCACCTCAATTAAGAAAACCATTCTCTGCATTTCTTTCTAATCATATGATTAGATCAGATCATTCTGTTCACAGTCATTATTTTGTTCTTGATCTAAGTACCTCCTTGGTTGATGTCATATATTCCCCCAGACTCTAATGACTGTCTTTGTGTTGACATATCCATGTCAGACATCACTGCTGAGCACCGAATTGTCTTTTCTACTTCCGAAAATATTTGTCTTTTCTACTTCCGAAAATATTTCTGAATTTCCTATTTGCCTTGTATTATGTAACTCTATATGCCAAGATCTTTGTCATCAATCACATGGAGTGTGACAATCACCTGTTATTTCAACACGCAACCGTGATTTTTTTCCCTTCTATCTTTCAGTCACAATCGCCACAGTGATCTTTCTAAATCAAAATGTTATTCACTCTTTTTGCCTACAGGATAATCATACTGCTCAGTATGTCTTCCACAGCTCTTCATAACCAGAACCTGTTCCACCTGTCTAAGCTGATTTTCTTCTACTATTCTTTCGCACGTTTCTAGATTCTGACCACTTTGAATGTCTCACTGTTGTCACAAGCATGCCATGTTTCCTCTTGACTCCATGCAGTTATATATGTTTCTTCCTCTGCTTTAGTTGTCCTGGAGAACAGTTCCATTCATTTGCCTAGAAAACAATTACTTATTTTCAATACCTAGCTCAGTAGCTTCTCTGAAAACCTCTCCACAGCAACAACTTCACCTCCCAGGCAGAATTCATCTCTCCTTGTATTGCATTCAAATCACGTCGTTCTGTATCATACTATTATTTAGGTTTGTGATTCTAGATCTGTTCTTATCATGAGTGCTCTGAAAAAGACAGAATGTATTATTCACCCATGAATCTCTCACACCAGTTAACACAATAGTGTTTTAATAAAAGTTTGTGAAAGAAAGGAGTTACAGAATCTCTCAGGGCACTATCCAGAGGGAGACCCACACTTTCTCAGGAAAGACTCAGATTTTGTATTGATTTTAGTTTGTGGACTCCACTGGTACTTTATCATCACTCTATAACACCTGGCAATCCTACTTCACCCTCCAGGTTATCCTCAAGGACAAATAACTTGGAAACTTCTCTTCCAGCCAAAACCTCAAAAAGTACATAGCTATCTCCTAGATCTAAAGGAAAAAATAAAGATAATTACGAACTCATTTCTATAAAATAAACTATCACATCCTAAGGCTGTTAGAGGTGAAAATAAGTCAGCATATCTATGAAATGCAATGAGGGTTGAAATAAAATCAATAAAAATATAAATGGATAAAATGCCTTTTATGTCTCTCTGCTACAGCTGTATTGGGATATCTTTTTCCCAGAATAAAATTATTTTACAATAATGGGGACTGTTTGCCAGAGCAGAGTAGAGAAGGCAGAGCCAAACTTATCTTGACCCAAACACAGATAACCTCTCAGGAGTCTTCATAAAGAACAGTTACCATATGTGCTATAACACTTTGTGGGACACAGTGATATTCTGCCTCCAAGCTTCCTAACAGAGATGATGGTTTGCAGCCAAATATTACTTGCTGTACTTCTAAGTTGCTCTGCAATGGTGCTAAATTCTTTTGAAGTGTTGCTTTGCCCTTTCTTGCATGAAGGTCTTGGCACAAGGATCAGGGGCCTTTTTATGGTTTGTGAGAATATAATTTGTGAGTTCCATGTAGGCCTGGCACATTTATGAAAATGATGAAATTAGCCTGATGGAAATGAAACCCAAATTGTTATCACGAGACAGTTCTGAATAAAACACATGTTCCCTCATGAATTTATGTTAGAATACAGCTGTAAAACTCCATAGCCTATATGAGGCATATTTATATATTGTAACTAAATTCTAAACACTTTTAGTAAGAAAAATAATTCGGAAAATCTAGACTAGATTCTTTCTGCATTCATAATAATAGTAATGGTAATAATAACTTATTAAATGCTTCCTATGTGTCCAGTAATGTATTATTTTAAGCACTTTGAATGTTTAATGTTTGAATGTTAAATTTCATAAGAATCTTCAGAAATAAAACACTGCTACTATAGATATTTTAGAGAAAGGGAATTATGGAATATGTAAACAACTCATCCAAGGACACGCAGATATTGTGTGACAGAACTAGTAATAGAATCAAATCCGGCTTCACAGCCTACAGATTTGACCACTATGCAAATTGCCTCTTCTTTACTATTATCCAAGGAGAACTGCTGACATTCTGAAAAAGGTGAAAAAATTCATTGTCCATTGCTGAAGTCAACACATGGTCTCCAATTATGAAATGTATTTTAGCCTTTACTCATACCATTTGCACTTGTGCATAACCATCTTAAATATTCAGAAACTATCTACATGTAAATTATATTTACCTAATTTCTATTAATTTAACATGATCTGATCATTGAACTGTATATTCGAAATGAATTTTAAAAATACACAAGAGCAAAGACCTGAATGTCTAAAACAGTGAAACTTTGCACTTCCTAAAAAAGATACGTGAGTAAGTTATCAAAGGTTATTTTGAAGTCCAACAGAAATCCAACTTAATCAGTAAGTCATGGTCAGGTCGACAATATTTCATGATACAAATGAAACTGCAAGGAGGAGTTCCCGGAGAAGGCAGAAGTAGGTTATACAGTCACCACACAAGGGAGCCTGGAAGAGATTTATGTGTGATTGAATCATCTAATTAAAAGTATAATTAATGTTTTTTAATGATCAGTTTGCCCTGATTTATATGAGCAATGAAGAGGTTACTCTGAGGAGTAAGCAGAAAATTTCATCGTAGGGGGTATGAATTAAAACACTATGCTTTCACTGCTAGAATATCTCCGTATCAAGTGAAGGAATCCTTGCCAACTCACCATGAGAGGGAATGCTATCCAGTTTTCAACTTCCTACAGGAGCTGAGAAGTAAAATATGTTCAGAAGGCAGAATGAAATCAACCTCTTAGCAACAAAAATTAATCTTTCGTTGGCAAATAAAAATCACATATCCTCATCCAATCTCAAAAGCTAAATAGTAAAAATCCCAGGAACTTAAGATAGAAAACATTCCATTAAAGTTTGAAAATCCCATTTATCAGTAAAAACAAGTTCAGAAATCCAACGCTTAATGCTTTCATAATTTATCAAGTCCAACTTCCACCTTCAGTTAACATATTAGGTACGGAAAACCTCTTTATGTGAGTCATGCTACAGAAGAGAATGAAACATTCATACAATAGAAAGCTTGATACAAAAGAAGAGAGGCTAGAAATGGAATCTCCTCACCAACACTGCAAGCAAGAGGAGAAGGCACTGTACTACAGAAACTTAAGTAGGTCCAAAAATTATGGGAAATACAGACACATTTTAGAACTGTTTAATACGCTATAATCTCTCCCCTTTGATTTGGCTAAACCACCAAAGGAGGCAATCTGGACTTTTTCAGAAGAAAAGAAAAGAAAAAGAAACACACACACACACACACACAGAGAAACTATGTGTGTGTAAATATATATGCATATATATATGTAATATGCCTATATATTAATATATGCTATTAGGCATACATAAGTATATATATTTATATAATACATGCAGGTAATCTGGACATTTTCAGAAGAAAAGAAAGGAAAAGAAATACGTATATTTTATATATATATATATTTGTGGCATATATAATAGGCATATATATATATTATGTGTGTATTTCTTTACCTTTTTATACATAAGACATATAGTAATATGTATAAAATATAGTATATAGTACTATATACTTATATATACTACATAAGTCATATGTATATACTTATATGTATATGCCATATATATTATGTGTATTTCTTTTCCTTTTTATACATATTACTTAAATTGTAATCTGTATTACTTATATTGTAATATGTATAAAAGATAGTATATAGTACTATATACTTACATATACTATACAAGTAATATGTATACATTTTACATATGGGCGCACAGTCCACACAGTTTTAACTGCTATTTTAAAAGTCATATAAAGAATGCCAAATTGTTCACTAAGGCTTTCAGGTTTTGTAGTACCCATCACCATAACTATGAGATTCAAGGTGAAATTGGCTTTGTATGCTGTGATAGCTCATGAGGCAGGAGCCAAATGTGATGTGGCAAATCTGTGCCTCAATATTTTACAGATTGGCATATTTCGTTACCTATTTTTTCAAGAGTATTGTTCACCTACGGTCTTTATACGAACGTTGTAACACACTACCTGCTCTGTGGTTGAGAGAGTCTTGGAATCGGAAATTACGGACATAAGCTCTGCTTTGCCACGTTCTATCATTTACCAACAGGGTATTTTTACTTTTAAATGGGGAAAATAGAACAAAAACAGCATGTTTGTGATGATAGTTAAGTGAGATTGCATGTGTGAAACCAACTTGTAAACTACAAAACGCTATGCAAAGAAATAAGAATAAAACTACTTTTTGGTTACCATTTGTCAGTTGTAACTTATAAGACATCACTACTTGGGTCTAAAACATGGCTTTTTAACAATGAATTTATAATCAGAAAAGACAAATTACCTGTATATATGGTGTATTTTTGTACAGAAATGTTGGACTCCCTAGTTAATATGGTAGCAAGATTTTCCAGTTTTAATACTTGTCCTCTACACTTCCTTTAAAATGCCTGTGAATATATCCAAAAAGCCAAAACCAAATAGTAGCACTGGAATGAAAGATAAAATTAAAACCTTGTAACAACAGGCAGAAGGAAGTTCACTAACTTTATTGTTGATAATGTATTGAGAAGCAGAGGCTTGAGTTATGTATCAAGTATCCCATCTTTGGGAAACAAAAAAACAACAATAACAAAAAAATCACACCCCAGAGGTTCTCAGAGTGTGCACCTAGAATCACAGGACCACCAGCAGCACCATCTCCTGGGAACTTGTTAGAAATGCAAATTCACCAGCCGACTTCAAAACCTCTGAATTAGAAACTATTGGTGGGGCCCAGCCACCTGGGGTGGGTAGTGGTCTAACAAGTGCTCCAGGTGGTCCTTATGCCTGTAAACGATTGAGAATCACTGTCACAGACAAACTAACAGAAGATGGGAAAAATATTTTGATTGCTGCCCACCTTACGAAAAAACTTCAAAAGAAAACTTTTCAGTGGTCCCAAGCAGATAAGTATTATTATTCCCACGTTCAGGTGAGAAAATTAAGAAATTTGACCCAACCCAGCACAATTAGGAAGAGTCAGAGGTCATGTTTTAGTTATTTGACCTTGAAGACCATCTCTTTCTTACCCATGGTTTTATAATGTTTCCTTAGTGTTGTAGCTAGTAGTTTCAAAAGTACTTACATGAAGTAAATAGGAAAAAAAAAAAAATGGGAGATTTCTGCATGATGCTCTCAAAACCATTGTAAAGCACATAGTCTAGGTAATGGTAAGATGAAAACAAAATTAAATGGGATCAGGGAGACCAAAAGAATGGGTGATAAAGTAAAGGGTATAGGAAATCCCAAAAGACAGTGACAGAATTAAATTTACCTTAATAAGGGTAGAATAAAAGTACACAAACTGTTTCGGAGAGAAAACAGAAAAGAATAGAAAAGTAAAGGACACGTTAAAACTATGACAGAGAAGATAAAAGATACAGAATTCTGAGATTTAAGACCTAAACAAGAACGACATTTGCTTGCAAGTAAGAAATCTAAAAACAGAAAGAGAAGCAACAATATGTGACATGCTATGGAAAAAAATGTATACAAATCAAGAGGAATCACAGAATTCCACACAAAACTAATGATAAAAGACCAATCTACAGTCGGACATACAATGATAATTTTATATGGTTCTAATTTCAAAACTCCACAAAGTATCCAGGTTCAAGACACATGTTACAACGAAAGGAAATGAAGATCACAAAATGGGAAGAGAACCTATTTATTCAGAGCGTCCTATATCAAAAGAGCCAGCCTTTGCCAGAGACTCAAAACAAAGGCAGTCAGGGAAGTGAGAATACAAAAAGGTTTTTGTTTTTATATTTGGATATCTTTTCAGTTTTTCATTTTATTATTTTAAGTTTTACATTTCACTCAATCTCACTATAAATTTCCAATTGATAGCATATTATGCTGCCTCTTTTCATTGTTTCAAACAATGTAAAAAACCATAAGAAATTATTAATGTTACACTATTAGATGAAAATAAGTAAAACACAAAGATATTATGTAGCTTTAATCTGTGTAAAGATTTGTAAAGATAGATATATGTATACATATAATCTTTGATGATTAAAATTAATGTATTTTCATAAAGTATATATTCACATATTATTTATAATATATACACATTAAAATGCATACATAAATTTGATCCATTAAAACATATATATCTTGTTATATTAAAGTATATATATCATTCAGTATAACACTATGAGGATCAAAAATATAAAAATTCAATTTATGGAATTCATATTCATAAATATACAAAATAAACAGCTTAAATGATAACTAAAATAAAATGAGGTATAGTTTTTAGTTTGCAATTGATAATATGAACACATTGTGAGATAAGCATTCTCTCAAATGTTGGTATAATCATAAATCAGAATATTTCTGGAAAGCAATTTGCCAAATCACACAGACTTTTAAAAAATGATCATATATCTTATTCTACAAATATACCTAGAAAATAATCAGAAATTTGTGCATAAATATGTTTATGAAAATATGCATTGAAGTTTTATTTGTAAAAGCAAAGTTGGAAGCAATCTAAATAGAATTTCCAGTTGATGGAATATTATGCTACCACTTATTCAATTGTAAACAACTATGAGATCATGAGGAATTGCTGACCTTATTACTCAGTTAGGTGAAAATAAGTAGGATATTAAGTCATAAATATAGTACAGTGTAGACTGGAAAAAGAGGGAGAGAGAGCAAGAAACACATATACACAAAGAATTGTAACTGCTCTGTTGTATGCTTTTCCAAATTTCCCAATTTCATTTGATAAAATCAGTTTCAAAATAGAAAAAAAAAAATGCCAATAGCAGTTTAAATACATATTTATATGGAAATAATATCACATATGGAGAAAATAGAATAGAAATGCAAAAAATGATAACATATTCTTTGAAGCTATAGAATTATGTTTTTTCCTAAGAGGGAAAGTGTTTTTAATTTGAATTTGAGTGTTTTTCAATCCAATGAGAGACATTCCTACTTTTGAAAACAAATTCTGGAAACAGCTTTCAAAATTAATATGATTAATACCCTTAATCACTATTCTCTCACAAACCAAAATAGCTAATGCATTTGATTTTTTGAAGCTGAATATTTCATGTTTAACTTACCCTTTTTTATTTGATGATGGTTTATTTATACCTGACTTTTATTATTAGTAATTTAATCAAGAGATTCATCTCTAGATAGAGTTATATGAAACTCAGATTTAAATGTTGATGGGAGGAGATGTAGACAACATTTCAGGATTAATCTCCAGACATTTCAGAAATAATTTTAAACCATACTTGCTCCAAGAAAAGCAATGACACATATTTTTATCCTTACCCAAGCTTTTACTTTTGCCAGAATTTTCCCTTCTGAAACTCTGTCTTCTTTTGTGCAGTGTACTATGAAATCCCTCCAGAAACTGTCATCTGTTCAACTACTTAATAAGAATGAAAGTGTAGATTAAGGCTAATTATAAACTGAAATAAAAAGAAATGCCGCTTAAATGAATGAAGACATCTTGAGTATAAAATGTAACATTAGAGATACTCACAAAGTGAAAATAAGTGACATTAGATCTGTCCACATTGAGAAAACCTGAAGACCTATTTGTCAAGACTTTCAGTAAAATATCTGATATTAAATGTTTAAAAAAATTATGGACATTTAAATATGTGGTTTTGCTTTTCTGATATTGTTACTGGTAATTTTAGAATGTCTCCTTGGATATTTTCCCTCAAAATAGAATTCCTTGACCTGGAAGAGAAAAGTGAAATATTATAAATTACCTTTATTATTTTTCAGGACTACGTAGGTCATTCTATTTAGGAAAAAAAAACTATTAAAATTTATTTTTCATATATTCCAAATTTTGAAAAGTCATAATAAAAGAATCAGAGAAAATATACATAGGTTTTCAAAATTTGCTCTTTTCTTCATTGTATACCCAAGATACTCAAGTTTTTAAATCAATATAACATTTTTCAGGACATCTGCCCTTCCATCCATATACAAACCCCTTCATTTATCCATCCACATATTCTAATATTAAGTGTGTGCTTTCTGCCATATATTATGCTAGCTTTTGGGTGTACTGGTGGAGCTGAGATGAGATGTGGTATAATCTCACTAGGCCATGCTGAGCATGTGGCACTTCCTGATTGTCTTTGTGTAGAAGGAATAACTCCTTTGTCTTTCCAGAATAAATTTGTGTGCTGACAACAAGACACTGCTGCTGATTTGAACAGTCTTTTGACGATTTGACCATGACAGGTGGGTGGGAATTGTTGAAAAGGTCTAGAGGATTACAAATGTACATTTTGTCCACTTAATTATCATACCCAAGTTAAAGACCCTTACTATGGTATTCACATTGTCAATTGCAACATTGTTTCTGTTTTTATCCTTAGCTTTCCCTTCATAATAAGAGATTTTTTCACATAAAATAATTAAGCAGAAGAACCCACTGATGCTGTTACAAGAAGGAAAACAAACACATATTGATTAGTGGTGAAAGTATAAAATTGCACTACCTTTCAAATGGGCAGTTTCAGAAAACAAATAAAATGCTTACTTAGAAGTATCCTTTGACCCAGTGATGAAAACCACTTCTAAAAATGTATCCTAAGATTGTCTTCTCAAACTTGACTTTCCTGCGTATCTACAAGACAGTGAGATGGCATACTAAAATATATTCAAATTATCAGCATCTTGATTTGATATAGGAGAATTGATTTCTTTTCTTGACATCAAAAAAGTAGCATTCCTATAAGCATAGATTGACAAATGTGGAACTTTCATATTAGTGAACCTGCAAAATGCAGTCAATATGAATTGGGCTAATGGCTAGTCTCCACTTCTTTGTGCAATTACTCTAGACTGTGTGATTTCTTGGTGAGTACTAAGAATTTACTAAAATTCATATTTTTATATGTCCTTGTCATTTATAATCTTTCTCTGTGTCCTGATTCACCTCCCCCTGGCCCCGCCACCAAAGAATCATATATATTCAAGTAAACCAATTCAACCCCTTGTGAATGTTGCAAATTTTTACAGTTTTTACTTTTTGATTTTATTTTCTTAGAGACAGGGTCTAGCTCTGTTGTCTGCGCTGGAGTGCAGTGGCGTTGATAGGTCATGGCAGCCTAGAACTCCTAGACTCAAGTCATCCTCAGACCTCAGCTCCTGAGTAGCTGAGACTTCAGATGTGCACCACCACACCTGACCTTTTTTTGTTGTTGTTAGATATGGTCTTGCCATGTTGCCCTTGGCTGTTCTTTATCTCCTCACTGCATCCCACCTTGGCCTTCCAAAGTGCTGGTATTACAGGCCTGAGCCACTGCACCCAGCCTAGTTACACTTTATCTTTGAGTACTTATTAACGGCAAAGATTAAAACATGTGAGGTTAGCAATTTTAATATCAATATTTATATCCATTTTAAAAGTATGATTTAATCGAGAAAGAAGATTTGTGGTTAAAAATAAAAATTGGATATATAACTGAAAACTCTGATGGAAAAGATCGGTAGGAAAATGCAGTACATAAAATCATAAATCTTGCTCATCATTGTCTTGACCTGAGGCTTCCGGATAATGAACTTGACACTAAAGAACTGTGGAGTGATAGTTTTTATCCAAACCTTTATGTATCAGAATCCACCTCCTAATTTTTCATCAAATATATGTTGCATCAAAGTTTTGTTTTTTAATTGTGCTCAATAGAAATAAACACAATGAAAAAATATGCTTTTTCTTTGGTGTAAAAAGTCTTGAATATTTTTTTAAAGTAATATTTAATTAAATGGAGAAAACTTTTAAGAATAATTTATCCTAGGAAGCTATATGCTGATGTAATGTGAAAGAATGTTCTGATAAAAATGTTAAATGATCTGTTGTATTGATTTTTATGAAAGAAAGAAAAGAACATTTAAAAAAAGAGAGAAAACATCTACTTAAGATCAATAAGCATTTCTCCAACCTTAATAATAAATTGTAGTATTGAATTAACTTATTTCATAAATTTCAAAGTTTTTTTGTTGAAATTGTGTATGTTAAAAGTGACAAATGGGTGGCTGTTTTTACTACACATGACAAAACACAATGAAAGCAAATTTGATTTATAAGTGATAAATCTTGCTGATGGATATCATGAATTATTAGTGAATTTTGGCTTATTTGCATAGGAAAAAAAGAGAGAAGACTTTGGATTTTGAAATAGACTGACAAGTAGATCAGATATTCTTTTAATCCACCACAATACCCAAGTGTCTTCACATCCAACCAACATGAGACCTATCAATGTTCTCAAAGAGTAAACCGAAAAGACCATACTTTGTCCTTCAGCAGCAACCTGCCATTTCCTTTCATGAATTATTATAAAAGAATAATGAAAATATTATTGTCATTTGTACATACACATACATATGAGTTTAGTTTCTTGAAATATCATAACACAAAGAAGAATACAAAAGTTAGCAGGATGTTGGATTTTATAGGCCATGTAATTTGGTTCTGTTTTCAAAAATTTATAGACTCAATGCAATAATATCTTACTAATTACACGGTGAAGCCACAGGCAATCATTAGTATTTTTTGTAAACAGTTTCAAATGTATTGTTAGAACACACAGATTATAAATTGTATTTCAAATTTATCGGCTTTTATTTAAAGAAAATATTACATATGTATGCACATGTAACATGCATATAATGTAAATATAATATAGGTATATTATGTATGTGTGTATAAAATCCTCCATTATTATAAGAGCCACTTTAGGTGTGGCTGGCATTCTTCTATTCTCTTCTGCTTTAGGGATACACCAAGTAAACGACTTGTAGAACACTCTCCTTGGAAATGATCAAGGTAGTACACAAATACATAGTTTTCTGAATGTAATTGTTTAATAAAAAAATTAAAACACAAAGCAAACAAAACAGGTAAAAAATAGTAAGAGTATTCAATTCCTATGATTAACTTGTATACAGTTTACAAAAATCAATGCAGATTTTTGTGAGAACATGTACATATTGACAATTTATTGAATTTGCAGGTGAATACAACAGGTTATAAATGGTATGTACTGTATAATTCAATTTTTATAAAGCTCTCTTTTACAGGGATGGATGAGTGTATCCTATGTTGAGACGTGTCATCTATAATGCAGTACAAATTACAGCTTACCAATAGGTGGTTCTTCTCTACTTCTACAGTGGACTTAATAGTTAATGCCTGATGGTGAATGAAATGGACACAATTCCCTCTTCAGAGAGCTTCTCATCTAATGGAAGTTCTAATGGAAGTAATATGTTTATGAATTATAAAATATTTAGTACTTTGACGAGTTCTGGCAGATTAAGATATTATATGAAACAAGCAGAGTGTATAACAGCATCTTGCTCTAATACAGAGTCTCAATAGTCTCCCCTAGCTAAGTGTTTCTGGGGTGGACAGCAGAAAATAAGCAGAAGTTGAGTAGTAAAAGTAGAATGGGATGAGCCAATGTGATGCTGACAGAGAAGAGAATACCAAAACACTCGAGACATATGAAAATATTGCATGTTTGAAGAACTGAAAGACATCCAATATGGAAAAATGAAGAAAAAAAGATGACTAAATGTACCACGATAGAAGTGGAGAAACAGACAGGAGTAGGAATAGATTAATTAGGGTCTAGCACGACCAGTTAACATAGCTGTTTTTTTATTCCCAATGCAGTGTTTCAAGCAGAAAATGACATGAGCAATTGGAATTGTAAAGGATATCTCTGAGTACCATTTAAGAGGAGATTGGAAGAGAGTAACAGATTCAAGGAGACCCCCTTAGGAGGCTACTGCAATTTTCCAAGCAATATATGATTATGGATTGGAACATTATGGAGAAATGGATATAGACCATAGGTAAGACATTGAGGAATAAACTCAAACAAGAGTCAATAACATATTAAAGATGAGAAAGAGAGGACGGTTTCAAGAAATGATCTTTTTCTGACTGATGAGACACTGTGAATGGTGGGGATAATCAGTGAAAGAACGAGTAATGGAAGAGCATCGAGAGTCAAACTGAAAGGTAATCATAAGTTTAAGATGAATTTATACTCAGAATATGGCAATTAAAGCCCAGAAGCTGTTGTGCAAAAACAATTCAATTGAACCCCTCACTTTGCAGGTAAGGAGGTGAGGGCCAGAGAAGATAAAAGTATGGCTTTTTAAGCATTATATAAAATGTGAATACATATGTACATATATTTGCAAAAACCTAGTATCATATTACCAAATTGTCCACTTTAGAATGAATATGTACCTATAATCTGTTATTCTGAAATATTTGAAAATTCATGATCAAAGAAAGAATTTATGATGTTTATATAATTTACTAGAAAAAAATGTGTAATGGGAAAACAAACATCACAACCCCAAATTTAATAATTATTGAAAAATGGATGAAGGAGAAATAAAAAATATAAATTACAGAATTATAAAGCTCATTTTCCCACTAGCTATCTATTGCCAGCACATAGGACAATACTGCTTAGATGGCCAACACATCAAGAATATTCCAATGGAAGATATTTTTGAACAGCAAGCACTAAATTTATATTCTCTGAAATCAAAATTGAAGCCAGGCATGGTGGCTCAGGCCTACAATTCCAGCATTTTGAAAGACGAGGGTTAGAGGACTATTTGAGGCCAGGAGCTCGAGACCAGCCTGCGCAACATAGTGAGGCCCCATCTCTACAAAAAAAATTTAAAATATTAGCCAGGTATGGTAGTGCCTGCCTGTAGTCCCAGTTACCTGGGGGACTGAGGTGGGAGGATCACCTGAACCTGGGAGCTGGGATCGCACCACAGCACTCCCAGCTGGGTGATAGACCAAGACTCTGTCTCAAAAAGATAAATTTAAAATTAAAACTGAACAATTAAGATAGCAATTGTATAATTCTGATATTGATAAAGTTTGAAGGGAAATGGCTTACTCTATAATTTAAATGGTTAGTTAAAATTAGAACATCAACACAAAGTTTATTTTTTAATATATATTGAGATATTTTAAAGCTTTTTGTTATATTAAACTGAAAAGAATTGAAAAAGTGAAGTTTCTAATATAAATATATACTAAAGCAAAACCTTAGTTTTCACAATAAGCTTGATACTTTGGAGGTTAAATCTTCTGTACCAAATATGTCAGGTAGGTGAATGGCCTTACTCCTTAGAATTCATGGAGTATTCCTTGAAGTGCCAGACCACTTCAACACATTTCAGTACTGGCAGGGATCTATTATACAAGTGTCAGTAAAGACAAATTATTTAGGATAGTCATTCAATCAGTCCAAAAATGTAGAACAAATATTAAGATGAACTGAATTAACTTCCATATATATATGAATTTTCTCTCATATATATATGAATGTTCTGTC
>NW_012099210.1:7267492-7272387 GCF_000951045.1 Mandrillus leucophaeus
CCTGTAATCCCAGCACTTTGGGAGGCCGAGGCGGGCGGATCACGAGGTCAGGAGATGGAGACCATCCTGGCTAACACGGTGAAACCCCGTCTCCAAGAAAAATACAAAAAATTAGCCAGGCGTGGTGGTGGATGCCTGTAGTCCCAGCTACTCGGGAGGCTGAGGCAGGAGAATGGCGTGAACCTGGGAGGTGGAGCTTGCAATGAGCCTAGGTGCTGCCACTGCTCTCCAGCCTGGGCGACAGAGCAAGACTCCGTCTCAAAAAAAAGATAAAATTATGTATATATAGTATCTGTATTACCTTCATTACGGCACACATCAAATCATTTACCAGGTGCCTTTAATGTGCCAGATCCTGTGCTAGGGTATGTTAAAAATGAGAAAGCTATAACTTCTCTTCTCAGGAATTCTCAGTCTAGTGCACCTAAAAGTTATGAGACTCTAAAGACACAGGCTTGAAAAATGTAGACTATGAGGGTAAAACAGAGCCATGAAAAAGAAACCATAAGAAAGATGCACTTTAAAACTTTCCCACCAAAAGCAATATGTAAATTCCTTAGTAAGCTCTACAATTCTCTGAATGAGGAGTGTGTGTTTGTATGTTTGCATGTGCCATAAACACCACTGGTGGAAGAACAAGAGAATTCCAGTTCATAAGTAGAAGCTGTGGAAATGAAGGAAAAGGAAAAACTACAGGAACTACAGAAGGCTAGACTTCACTTTCCATATTCCTATTTCTTGATACCCACCTGAGAGTCACGGTCAGAAATCACAGCTGTTCCATAACACTCTGAGGGCATGATGGTCTGATACATGACAGATTCATCTAAGAGAGGATCCAGTACACATTCTATACATGGAAGTTTTGCTTCACAAAGAGTAATTCAGAAGAGGAAAAGAAAAATTATGAGCAAATATTTATTGAAAACTAAAGAAAATAAAGAGAGAGACATTTATTATATAGCACATATTGAGAAATACACTTGAGAATAATTGTACCAGATGCCGACTTGCAGTATGCTCTAGGGTAAAAAGGAAAAAAAAAAAGAAAATGGTTCTCCAAATCCAAGGTAAAAGTGAACACAAAGAGTAATAACACTAATAATATTTGTAAATAATGAACTCAATTACAGAATATTTTTACACTCAGAGTCCTGGTGCTCTAACATTTTTAGATATAAATTTGGTTAAATTTCTATTTTAGAAATGATGCCTTCTATAATCTACCTTAATATATAGTAATAGAACAGCTCAAAAGCTTCCTCACAGAAGGTTGCCACAGCAACAACCCTTCGATATACATGCACAAAAATTGAGGGGAAAAATACAGGTAAAATTCAATGGACTATGAAATAAAACAGTTGATTTTCAAGGGAGGAATAAGGAGTCAGAAGGAGATGGAGAAAGAGGAAAGGATCAGATTGCAGCATGGATAAACTATTTTAGCATTGGTCATTTCCGGTTCCATACAGCTGTGGATACACCTCCAAAAAATCTAACACAGAGGAATGATACTCCTGAAAGATAGGCAGGGATAATGGACACAATGATGATTTTTGAGGTAAGAGCAGGGGAAAAATTGCATCCCAAGGGCTGGCCCATATCCAAACAGAGCTAAAATAAGATTGATACACACAAAAAAAGGAAGCTCAATCTACATTTATTCCTAGTTGCCCTTGATGCCAAGTATTCATATGCCTTTGCCAACATTTTAATGTTTTGTACACTCCAGAAAATTTGACTTGAAGAAAGCTCTGCACTGAGTTTAGTTATTTCACCCTCTTTTTGAACCCTTTGGTCCTAGTGAAAGACGACTTTTGTGGCACAATCAAGCCAGATTAAATGTGTAAACGAGGCAGTACTTGACTTAAATACTATTACTTCCTGCTGCTTCTGGTGACCTCTCCTGCCCTCATATTTCTACTCTCTGGTGCCTAGTATCAGTGGATGCACACTGGGCAGCCTCCAAAATTCAAGACCTATCATTTTATCTCCTCCCTAGAATTTTCTACCTGTGTAATTTTCCGTGTTTCATTATCTGCCCTGGATTTCACATTAGCCTGTTTCTTTTCCTGAGGGTCATGATAAATAACTTTAATCAATCGAACAAGAAGGGCTAACATTTACTGAGATACTATTGATGATTCATGCTAAGCCCTTTTATGGTATTTAATACTTATAACTGTACTGTGATGGTGATGTTATTATCCCCACTTTTAAGGTAAAGAGTGGAGTGTGAGTGTTCAAGGTATTATATCACTTGAATAAAGTCACACAGTTAATACGCGAAAGTCAGGAATTGAGTCCACAGCATGACCAAAGTTTAATTTGCTAGTCTTCATACTCCCTGCTTCCTACTGACTAACCCATCTGAAGATTTTCATCAGTTGTAATTCCCAAGGGTGACTTTCCCTTCTTCTGAACAATATTTTCTTTTTTTCAGAGGAATCTTCAGTGCATCAGTAGAACTGATTATAAAGCAGATGTTGATTGAGATGTGTTTGACTCAGTCTCTCAAATTTCACTGTGTATGTGACTGTCCTTTCATTTTCACTAGCATTTTTGAGTCTCTGCCCTCAGCTTATGTCAAGGATACCTGTCACTGAAATCCAAGCATCTGTCTGTCTCATAGAATCCAGTGCTCAGGTCTGTGTGTGGCTGAAGCTTTTCTGGGTGACACACTGCTCCCTCTGCTGGACTGTGGAGGACAAAGAGAAAAAGCATCTTCAAATCCCAAAGTTTTACATGGTGCCTAATTTACTTTATAATTACGGAAAAATTAAGAGAGGCAATGATCAAAAAAAATATTCAAGGGTATTTTGGCCCCAGATAGCTGAGAAGTAATAAGGGCTTCCAATGAGGTCTCTGCCTAGCACAAATATGTCTTCTGTGACTAGGTTTTATTTTTATGTAGCAGGCACAGCGAATGTATGTTTTCAACATCAACAGCAGAAGCTTGCAATTGTCATTGTGATCTGTTTTGCAGATAAAGCTGGCATTACTAGCCTAAACTTCTGCTATTTGTGAACCATTCCTGGCATGTAGACTGCACGTGCTTTAATCTCCTGGGAATGTTTTTACAATCTAGAAAAATATTAACATGAAAGAATATGTACTGACATGATAAAGCAATTTATAGCAAAGATAATCTAAGTTTACTACAATATAGACAAGATACTGAATAACATGTAGTGCAAAAATATGGCAAGAGTAGTAGCTGAGTTATTTAAAACCTTAAAACACAGTTTAGCTCACATGAATTCAAGTAACATGGCAAGATTCATGATTTGTTAATTTTATTCATTTATTCATTCAACAAACACTTATAATGCTCTATGATAGTCTCAGAGCTGGGTGTAGAAAACATTTTTGTTTTTTTTACATATCCCTGAAAGCAAACCCTGACACTGAGATTTGTTTGCAAGTTATTTCCTTGGGAAGTGATCCAGGGAAGCACCCGGGTAGGGGAAGTGGAAAGCAAAGAGAAACAGGGAAAAGATAACAACTGATGAAAGGTACATTATTAAGCATTACTGTGGGTCAACTAGAATTGAATCAGACTGATGAATTCTGGTAGCCAATATAGAGCACGTTCATCCTAGTTATCCTGCCTGAGGAGCAAGACGGCTGGCATATTTATATACCAACTTTTAGAAGTCATCATTTGAGAGCAGAACCTGGGTTGGGGAAGGGAGGGATTAATTATCTAGGATCTCCACATGCAGTGCGTGTCAGTAGAGTGAGGTACTTGGGGTGCTAGAGCAAGCCCAAGCAAAGAACGTCCAGTTTAGTCATTCAAATGGTAAGGCCCAGCGGATATAAGGAGGCCATCTGCACACCTGCTAGAGAAGACCAAAGTGGTTAGGACATAATAACTGACCTTGAAGAGCTCACAGTCTCTTAAGAGATAGAAGTCAGGAACATAGGAGATTGACCTGGGTTGACCTAGTTTGACCTGAAGAAAGAGAAGTACCCTACACCATTTGTGATTAAAGGCAAGGAGAGAGAGATAGTTGAGAATCCGATAAGTTTATAGTTAGAAGTGTAAGCAATTGATGAACTAAAGAACACAGGCCTGATCTACTAAGGAAGTAGGACCTAGGTAATCACTGAGGGTCATGGAGAGAGTATAGTGAGAGATGCTCCAAGAATGGGAAAGGGAGAAAATCAAAGACAATTAAAAACAAATCAAATGTAATGACAGATAAAGGAATGTAGAAAAGCTATTTGTAAAACTTTTATTAAACAAATTTTGGGATTCTCTTGAATCATTACCATTGCAAATTTTATATGACTGAAAGTTACTTAAAAAAAAGTATAAATGAATTATAAAGTGAAAATTATTTTTGAAGCAATGTAATTTTTTAAGGAATGACAAAATATAAATATCCAAAGGGATACCCATCTCCTCTTGCCCATGGCTATATATAGAATAAAACCACTTATCCTACTTATACTAGCTCCATGGCATCACAATCACTGTACTGCTATGTCCTTGTCACCAAACACCTTCATCATAGCAATGTGATTTACAGTCCTCAGGGAATCTACAACATAAATGTATCTGCATTAGAGCATCATGAAGCAGTTTATTTCCCAAAACTACACACCTAAGGGTGGGACCCAGATTCGGTAAGACCCTGTTTGCCACTTTAAACTTATCAATTTATCATATCCTCAGAATAATCCCAAAAGGTAAAACCCATTTCATGGACGCTAAGTAAACTTGCTAGTAAGAGAATGGGTCAAGATTCAAACATAGGTCTGTCTGAATTTAGACTATACTACTATCAAAATACTTTATTATGACTTTTACTTTCTGCCTGAACAGATAATGGTATGAAAGAAAGGGAAGGGAAGGGAAGGGAAGGGAAGGGAAGGGAAGGGAAGGGAAG
>NW_012099210.1:7272437-7293971 GCF_000951045.1 Mandrillus leucophaeus
GGAGGAAAAGAAAGGGGAGGGAGGAAAAGAAAGGGAAGGGAGGAAAAGAAAGGAAAGGAAAGGAAAAGAAAGGAAAAGAAAAGAAAAAGAAAAGAAAAGAAGGAAGGAAGGGAGGAAGGGAGGAAGGGAGGAAGGGAGGAAGGGAGAGAGGGAGAGAGGGAGAAAGGAAGAGAGAGAGATGTGGTGTTGTGAGAGTTAAGCTTTTGTGTCAGTTTGGATGAGTTAAGAGATGCCCACATAGCTGGTAAAACATTATTTCTGGGTGTGTCTAAGATGGTGTTCTGGAAGAGATTAGCATTTGAATCAGTGGACTGAGTGAAGATCTGCCCTCACCAATGGGCACCATTCAACCTACTGAGGGCCTGAAAAGAATAAAAAGGCAGAGAAAGGGCAAAGTTGCTCTCTCTGCTTAAACTGAGACATTCATCTTCTCCTGCCCTCAGACATCAGTGCTCTTGGTTCTTGGGCCTTCAGACTCCAGCTCCCTGCTTCTCAGGATTTTGGCCTTTAAAACTGGGAGTACATCGTCAGCTCCACTGCTTCTCAGGTCTCAGGTTTTAACTAGAACTACATCACCAGCTTTCTTGAGCCTCCAGCTTGCAGAAAATTGTGGGACTTCTCAGCCTCCGTAATCTTTCATGAGCCAGTTCCTCCTAATACGTCTCTTTCTTTATATCTTTATATATATATATGTTACGGGTTCTGTTTCTCTGGAGAACTCTAATACACACATGTATTAATACATATTCAACGGATGACTGATGACTAAAAATATGAAAAGCCTCACTATGGCAGTTCTAGCACAGACCATTAATTGTGTCACATCACTATTCTTATCATGCAATGTGATATTTCATTCTTAGGTGCCTGTAAAGAATAGTTTATAAGTCTCTACAGGGCTTTTTTTTTTTTTTTTTTGCCATGTCATAGGGAATTATTAAACTCGTACATGTCTATTTTCTATGGAAATAGAGACTAAGTCAGCCAGGTAGATGGCTCCAATAGCAAGGCTGAGGCACATGAGGAGGGGGGTAACAACAACTAAAAGCAAAAAGATGAATGCAAACAAAAGCACATATTAGCATTAAATGGTCTCAGCAAAGTAATCATATAACTAATAGAGTGAAAGCATCTCTCCTCTGCAGTTTGGATGAAAAGGAATGTTAGCTAGTAGACGTCTCTAATTTGCGCATCTGCAAATCAGTGTATGAATGAAACAGTACATAGTCATTTACCCTGAGATAGCAAGTATAAGTATAGCCACTGACAGAACATCTCATCACAAGAAAGTGTTGGTGACTAAAGGTAAATGGTTACTATTTTCCAAGGTCAGAGGATTTCTTTCACCCTTTCACTGATGGTAATAACAGTTTCACAGGTCATGGATAATGCAAAGAAGCATAACTTAAAACACGTGCTGTCCTTGTTTGTAAATTTTTTTTTTTTAAGTAAAATGGTCATAACAACAGTATTGTGCATAATGTTTCTTTTTCATTGAAAACAGTTAAAATTCTAAAACTCAAGAACCCCGAATCTCACACCATAAGCTAATTCTCTTATTTTAGAAAATATAATGAAAACATTCTAGAAAACATAATGAGTAAACCTCTGTATCTTTCCAGCAAAAGTTATCATTTTCACAAATTATCATTGCCTCCCTTTACACCAACGAGGACTTTGGTCATTTTTGTTACTGGTTTATCAGAGGACTGAGCAAAATTTCTGCCAGTCTGATTAACATGGTTATGATTAAACCATATTCTTTAATTGTGGATTCCTGGATGGCTAATCTTGTCACTTGCTATTTGTCAAGCTAGCATAAAGGGAAATCAAACATGTACTATACAATCTAATTTTCTTCTGGAATTCTGAGTAAATGTATATGGCCAAAACTGACTAAGATGCCTATAGGTAGAATAGGTGATAATTAGAAAGATTGGAAAAAAAAAAAAAAAAAAAACAACAACAACACTAAGAGAACTAAGAGAAAAAAAAAGTAAAACAAAGAACTAGTAAAAATACTGAAGTCTTTCTGGTAACCATCTTAATGGTGTGATAATTTTATTATAAGATTGTTTTAACGTCTATATCTCCTAAATAAAATTTTAATCAACAGAACTATGTGAAGATTTCAATATTGTTTTATTACCTGAGAGTTACAAATTATAGATTCATTTTCAGAAAGGACAAGACAAAATTAAATGAACAGATCATGATAGAATTTCTAATCAATCACTAGCTAATGTCCAATTGAAGTTCTTCATGTTCTTATCAAATAGCCGTTTTTAGAGTATTAGTACTAAATGTCAAACAATATCAGTATAACACCAGCTTCAAAAATTGTATATTTACCACATACCATCATTACTATTGTATGTAATTATAATGTAATTATAATTATAATGGAAATGCAACACTCATTCTTCTACTGCTTCTCTGAGCCATATATAAATCCTTCTAATAAATCAAGTTGTACTTATCAGCCAGAGTTTGTTTCTTCTACCTACAACTGTGAATCCTAACATATATATCTGGCCAATTCCTTCGTTTCAGGTCACCCAGATAGCAAGTAGAGGAAAAAGAAATTGAGTGAGTCTATCTTTCCTTATATGAAATCTTGTACCCTTTTCACTAAGGTATTCTGCTTCCCCAAGAAAATATTACCCAACCCCTCCTTCACATTCAAACTCTTGCTCTTTGAACTCTTACTATCCCAAACCCCAGAACTGAATAGTTTTAGTTATATCCATTTCTATTCAAATTGTTTATCTAAATATTCATTATTCACACTAAAGACAACATCGATTTGGATAGACAGGGATATATGATGGAGAACAGACCTGTTCTACAACATTACCCAGATTAGGTAGCAAATGGATAGTTACCCAATAGATTTTCCACATAGGGAGCAAATTTTGATATTAAGACTTAGACAGCAACTGTAGGATAAAAGACATGTAAAAAATTGAGTGAGAGAACAGGGCAATATCCTCCCAAATAGCTTTTATTCCATCAAAATGTATACTATATTCTCTAATAAAATAAACATTATAAGTAATTGACCCCATCATAAGTTTCCCTAATATAATTTCTAAATCATTATGGAAAACTGCCTAAAAATCTGCAACCTATGATAAGATTCCTCTGCACCGTAATTACAAGTTTGTGCTTTAGGAGTTGTTTCCACATAAGAAGAGGAAGCATTCCATGTTAATGCTTTTATTAAAAAGTCCATTTCCAGTTGATTAAGATAAAAATAAAATAACCTATTATTATATTGATAATCAAGATCATTTGACCTGGAAGGGGTCACAGTGATCATTTAGTTCAAGATTCATATATTTCCGTATATTTATAAATGTGGAAGCAGATGACGAGGCTGAGAAAAGCCTTGTATAAGTTCATAGAGCTTGTTAGGGGCATCTTCTGACTCTATGGTAAAGATTTCTTCTATTACACTATACATATGGTTGATTAAAAAATACACAACTCTATTCTGTTTTTGGTAATTGTAATGGTTATTTCTCAGGTTTCATTTATTTAATTTTATAAAACTTTATAATTCATAATCATGTTTTGACTCTCTGTGCCAGCGGTCCCCAACCTTTTTGGCATCAGGAACTGGTTTTGTGGAAGACAATTTCTCCACGATGGTCAGAGTGGGCAGGGGAGATGGTTTTGGGATGAAACTGTTCCATCCCATGTCATCAGGCATTAGGTAGATTCTCATAAGGTGCATGCAACTTAGATTCTTCACATGCGCAGTTCACAGTGGAGTTTGTGATCCTCCTAGAATCGAATGCCACCACTGGTCTGACAGGAGGTGGAGCTCAGGCAGTAACATTATCTTGCCTGCTCACCTCACCTCCTGCTGTGCAGCCCAGTTGCTAACAGGCCACACACCAGTACCAGTAGGCCCAGGGTTTGGGGATCCTTACTGTGTACTATACCATCCTATTATAAATAGTCATGGTTTCGGACAGTTAGTGCTTTTGAGAGACCTATTTCCCTGAACAAGGTCAGGTTACAAAAAGATAGCATGGGCACCTAGAGTGATGGAGCAAATGAACCTGATATAAGAAGCAATGCGGAAACCAAGTAAAATAGAAAAATACTCCAAGCAAAAAGAAAATACATTAAGGTTTAACTGTAAAAGAGAATAAAGTGGATTTCTATTTGACAGGGAGAGGAAATGCTCCATGGGAAACATTAAAAAAGAAATGATTCATGGCACTTCACTTTAGTCTTTATACATAAAAGATGTCGTTCGTCTTCAGATAAGTGGAGAAGGCTACACCGTGGGTAGGAGGGCAGGACGTCATTCTGAAATAGTGAAGAATAAAATGGCATAGATACATTCTTTATACCCACAGGAATTACATTTTAATAATTTAAATTATTTGTGAGACCCTATCAAGTTAACATCAATTACTTTTGGTATTCAGAGAAGAAAGACAGATGTGAAATGCAGAAAAACTAAGGTACATAAAAGGATGAAAGAAATGAAAACTTTAACTTTTCTCTTCTGCCATCAAAACCCTTTTAAATAAAGTTTTCTTCTTGTTTTAAATGCTCAGGACACTGAAGACATGCTTTCTGTTGAACTTCAGGAAATATATAGATTGCAAAACTAAAACATTTATTACACTAGCGTGGGATTTCATTAGAATTTCTTTGTGGCCCCACACATATACAGAGCTGGTAAGTCCCAATTGTTTTAATGCTATATTCCTGCATGAAGAGATGACATTTGCAATAATCACTAGAATATTCTTTTTTATTACTGTTATCACTATACCACAACTTTTCACTCATAGAAAGTAATCAGATCATTCTTGGGTAACTGGAGATCAAAAATTAATTGTTTGTAAAATATTTACTCCATGGCTTCTGGGAGATGTGAAGAGGATGATCACTCCATAATTTAAAATTTTCACCACTCTGACTACTTGGAATTTCAACACTTTGGTTCCTCCAAAAATGGAAGCTAGCTAGTGTCTGAAACAATACTCATCATTTTCATGGTCTTCTAATCTGTAGCTTCTGCCCCAGGTCCTAAGGACTTCTTGGAGCAGCGCCTCACAATGTCAGTGCCCTCTAATGTGTATTATTTCAATGGGATAGTACAGAAATGGAGGTGGGAAAGTGCTGCTTTTGAGATGTGATATAATCAGTGCATGGCCAAATGTCAAATAGGCAGTAAACTAGAAAATGCTGCTTCAAACAGTGTCCTCTTTTGAATAATCTTTAGAACCTTCAGATCTTTGTAAAAACACATTTCTATTGCTTGAGAAATGAATTTTTTTAACTCATTACTTCCAGTGAATACAAAGATAGAGCTTAGCTTCTTATATGAATCAGAAATGCTTCTGAGACTAGAAGCATTGGTCAAAATAGATGAGTTTGAAACAGAAAGCTACTAATCGGAAGAAAATACTTAAAGTTCTCCTAGGGAGTTTCTGAGCAGCCACAGACAGCATGTATGGACCTAATAGCATGATGGATGGCACTGGAGGGGCAGTTGAACAAGGACCAATATTGAAATTTGCCAATGCCCGGTTCAAATTCCTGAGACTGTGTCGCAATAGGTAAGAACTCTGATGACTTTTTTTTTTCCTCTGTCTTCTCCAAATGAGTGACCAATTAATGCTGAAAGCTCCAAGGTTGGGACAGGTATTCAGGGAGCATTATCTACCCAGAGATCAAGGTATGTAATTGACAAATCATAAAATATTCCAAAAGAAACATCCTTCAGGAATACTGTAGTGATGAATACTATTAGTTGCCTATTTAGAAAATCATATTCCATGCTCCTCCATCTTTTCACATAAAACCCTGATTTTGCTCAGGTATTAGATGGTCATGCATTTCAGAGAAGGATGAGTCTAAGGCAATCATAGTGGTTTCATTATTCTTGCTATCACATTTGATTGGCTTAGATAGAGCAAGTGTTGTATAAATGGCCAATGAGATGTGAGAGGAAGTCTAGACAACACCATCTAGTAAAGTTTTCAAACCCTTGTAAAGGGACACAACATAAGAATTATTCATTTTTCTGTGATATCTTAAAAAGTGATATCACAGAAATGGTGATATCTTTTTATCAGAACAGGTGATATCTTTTTAAGGTACCTGTGATACCATGAAAACATAACCTGGTGTGACGAACATAGCAGTGCAAGATGACGGAAGGAAACTATTTCTTTGCTTTATATTTAGTTTTTCAATTAACCAACCTGGTAGTTGCACTATTCTTTTTATATACAACATAAAAATCTCTCATTAAAAATTAGTTGTATTGACTCTTTTGTTATTTGTAACTGAATATATCTTAACTTTATGTAATAGGCAATTTATATCACTGATATGATATTACAACTCTATATCATCTTTAGTTAGATAATTAATGTGGATGGAAGAAAATTAAATTCATGAGAAGATGTGAATCAGCCATAAGTGAAAAATATGGCTGCTTTATAAAGGAGGACTGAAAACAATATGTGACTTTATTACCTGTTAGGAGCAATGGCTCAACTAAAATCAATTCATCTATGAAAAATACAACAACATTAAACACACTGGCAAAACTAGTAGGCAGGAGATATTTGCAACTTAAAACACAAAGCATATTGCACCTTACTTGAAGAGAGCCACATTCATTATTCAAATACCAAACACCAACGATGGGGGAAAAAAAAAAAAGAAACTGGAAGTTAGGATGATTACGGGGAGATTTAGGTGAAGTTCTAGCCTAACAAGTCACTATAATCCTTGGAATACCTGGGCCACGTCATAGATTAGTAGGTTGCCAGCATCCGCATCCAGTAAGTAGTCTAAGCCTGAGGCTTGATAAATTTCATTAACGTCACTTATTCTTGCAGATAAACCTGATTCACATATGAACCCTATCATTTCTACACCAACATCATTCTTTAATTCATCTCTCTTCCCTATTTGATTCCATCTCTCGTTGTCCAGCCCCTTAGCTGATCTAACCTAGATCACTTCAAAGACTTCTAACAGGTTTTCCTGCTGCTAGTTTCTTGCCCTTTTGCTCCTTCAATCCATTCTTTACACTCTTCCTTAGCAATTTGGTGGTCACCCTGATGCTCAAAAATTATTTGCTGACTCCATTAAAGGCCTGAAAAATTAATGCTCATATGCCTTACCATGGGTACAAACAATAAATTGTTTCATTTTATTTGCTACCACTGCCAGTGACATAAAAATCTTCACTTTTTCTGATGAAGTCATATGCATTTCCATTTATTTAAAAATCATATATGATCATACTTACATGCTCTAATTCATGCTACTTTTCCTTGTAATTTAGAGAAAATTTTATATTCATATTTTCTCTTTCTAAAACCACTTTAGATGTCTTTAGGTCTCACTCAAACACAACTCTATACAGTCTTCCCTAACTTCCCCAAGACAGAAGTGTTCTCTCTCCTCTGTCTTTTTTTGCAATGTGTTCACACTATGGTATAGCTCTTACTGCAGAGTACACTCTGCAATATTTTTGGTTGTGAATGAGGCTGTGAGCTCTTTGAAACAAATGCCCATAGATTCCCAATTTGTTGGCTGGAATTGGTGGTGGAATAAGAGGAAAGTTTGCTAGAGACATGAACCAACTAACTGGTCCCTATGCCACTGGGTGAAAGCTTCTCTCTGTTCTGGCATGAAAGGCTAGAGAGAAATGAAAAGGGTATCTTAGTAAAGCCCAGAGATAAGGAACACTCTTGGAGGTTTCTGACTGAAACTTCTTTTTCTTACCTCTAGTATGAAAGATTGTACAAAGAATCATACTAACACAGCACATTGTCTTTTAAACTGAAACAGTGCTAGGATAGATTAACATAGTTAAATCTACACCTTACCAGAGTTAGTCCACTTTCCATTTAGTTTAATTAGAGCTCGCTTTCCATTTGGTCTTTTAAAGTATAAATCAGATCCCATATTTCCTATGATAAAAATCCTTATTATAATATTATTAGAACAGAAAATAAACAAACAAAAATTCCCTTCCTTCCTTCTAAGGCCTATAAGGTCTTTTTCCATCTGGCCACTACTGTCTACGTCTATCTCTTACCTTGTACCAGTCTCAGAAGTTCAGTTCTTGTAGTTTCCTCTATCTGAAGACATCTTACATCAGACATTTGCTTGGCTGGCTTATTTTCCTATTCATGACGCAGCTGAAATGCATTCTTCTTAAAATGGCCTTGCCAGGTTATCCTGGCTAATGTCATCCAGGATTTTTTTAAATATCTAAAGTTATTTTAATTATTAATTTGTATACATGATTATAACATATATAAGCACATAAAGATATAAACATACTTGTTTATATAAGCATATAAACAAGTGTGGATTTCCCTGATTAGAGTATAAATCCCTTGAGAGCAAATTGATTTTGCCTTTCTTGTTTACCGTGACATCCCAAACACAGAACATAGGATGTAGCTGGAGCTCAAAAAATCTTTGTCAGATCAATTGAAAGGATGAATGAATAAATGATATACTCAAAAATGTTTTTGGAAAATGTTTAGAAGGAATGGACCTCAGCATTCTAATGCAAGTGGAAATTAGAGCACTTCATACATCAGCCTTTCCAAGCAACCTCCTGAATTAGAAACCTGATTCAGGGAAACTTAGATATGAAGGGTATATATGTTGAATAGTTTTTCCTTGATAGAATTAAGTATACTGCTTTAGGATCTTTAAAAATATTGTGTATCTGATTCCAGCATGTAATCACAAGATATTTGAGTGTAAGATAATTAAAATTTTTCAAGAAATATCTTTTTTTTTGTTTCTTAGCTGCAATAGTTATCTTTAAACTAAATGATAGGCATACTTTGTCTTAAAAGACTTATTTGGGGTTTTTAACTTGGAAATAATATAAGTAGAATATAAAAACATTAAACTTTTCAATGTTTTCACAGATAACAGGAACCACATTTAATTTGGAATGAGTCCTTTTTTCTTAAAAATAAAGCTGAAATCATATAATTATTATTCTACTTACCTTCTAAACTACTATCTTTTTGCCTTTTTTTCATTCTTTCGGTTGTTATCACAAATCTCCTTTAGGCCAGATGCGGGTGGCTCACACCTACAATCCCAGCACTTTGGGAGGTCAAGGGGGGCAGATCACAAGATGAAGAGATCCAGACCATCCTGGCTAACATGGTGAAAGCCCACCTCTACTAAAAATACAAAAAAATTAGCCGAGCGTGGTGGCCTGTGCCTGTAGTCCCAACTACTCGGGAGGCTGAGGCAGGAGAATGGTGTGAACCCAGGAGGCGGAGCTTGCAGTGAGCCTAGATCACGCTACTGCACTCCAGCCTGGGCGGCAGAGTGAGACTAGATCTCAAAAACAAACAGACAAACAAAAAAAAAAACAAAAATCAAAAAAACTCCTTTATCTAGTGAGCTCCCAGGTACACTTGATTTGAGCAGTAACCAGCTTTTCAAATTATATTTTTACTGGAAGGAAAAATTTCTGCCAGGGAGTTATGTAAGCAAAGAGTCAAAGGCATTACTTCCCAAGCCCTTCAATTCCTACAACAGTTTTATGTGGCTTATTACGACATGCAGAATTGTAACAGGTAGAATAGATCCCAGATATTACTGAAAAACATAATTGCCTCATATCAAAGCTAAAAGGTTGCTTTTTTGTTTAAAAAAGAACATGGTTTCCATATAGGTAGATTTAAAATTACTATGCTCTCACTATTGAAACATGTTGACTTAGAGGACAGAAGGATAAAATTGGACTGCTAAATTATTGAATATGTAAAGGCTCTCATTACCGTGTTTTGTTTAAAACCTATACCTAAGTACTCAAAGTTTGATTTTTCTTTAAAAAGGAAAATAGTCATGATTTTAGGTAATTGAGATAACACAATATACAGCTGTAATTTGTGGCAGGAGTCAAGAGGCTACTTGAAGACACAGTGTCAAGACCTGGTCATAAATATGAACCCAAGAATACAAAAGTGAGATGCTAAAGAATTAAATATTTATGGGCAGGCATGGTAGCTCATGGTAGCTCATGCCTGTAATCCCAGCACTTTGAGAGGTCAAGGCAGGTGGATCACACACAAATATTCTGTGTCTAAAGTGTGAAAGCCCAAAGTTACTTCTTTATTATTTCACTTTCTTAAGGTCAGGAGTTCAAAACCAGCCTGGCTAACATGGCAAAACTCCATCTTTACTAAAAATACAAAAATTAGCTGGGCGTGGTGATAGACGCCTGTAATCTCAGTTACTTAGGAGGCTGAGGCAGAAGAATGGCTTGAACCCGGTGGGCAGAGGTTCCAGTGAGCCAAGATTGCAACATTGCACTCCAGCCTGGGTGACAAGAGTGAAACTCCATCCAAGAAAAAAAGAATATTTAATAGCCTGGACACTGAAGCCAAGAAATTTGTCGATTTATTTTTCAATGAGTTACTTGAATATACCAAGTGCATATTTTGACATCATGTTGCTGAAGGACCTGATAATTAATACCTATGGTAACACAAGCATTTCTGGGTTAGGGGCAGCGGTGTTAAAATGGCCTCACAGAGCAATAATTGGCTGCCCCTTCAATGATACTTGACCATGTCTACTCAAAAAAGTAGTATAAGATGCAAATCTCTTGGAAAAGATAGAGAAATGTATTACTCATGAATTTAAAATTTTTAAAAAACTGTAAAGGAAGCTAATATTCCTGAGGTAGCTAAAGAAGGGGGAAAGAATAAAAAACACAAGTTATCAAACTTTTATTTCATTAACTCTGAAAAACAATATAATGAAATAATTTGATTAATTTTATTTTCAACCAGTATGTATTGGAAAGAATAAAAAATTGTTAAAAATAACTACTGAAGTTTTTCAATGCAGTAAAAATCAAATATGAAGTTGAAATTCAACATAGTTTTGTAGCCTAGAAAATAAAGAAAGAAAGACATATATTGTAAAGTCACTTCCCTTTTTACATTTATATCAGCTACTGCTTTCTAGTTTCCCTAGAGCTGTCAGTGGAAACATTTTTGGGAACAGAGTTGCTCCTGTTTTTAATAACTTATATGAACAAGTGGTAGCGCAGTGAAGCTCTTAATGATAGCTCCTTATTTATGTATGCTGGGCATATAGAAGAATTGGGCAGCATGGATCTTATACCTATTCATCGGAATGTGGAGTGTTGATCATATGGGGAAATCTGACAGGACTTCAAGACTGTGCAGCAGAAAAGAAGAAATATATTAGTTGAAAAATACCAAAATGCTCTAAAAGTATTATTGTGGTTAAAAAAAAAAAAATGGCATACACTATCAAAAGATTTTGAAAAGGCACACATTTACTGTCTTCTGAAAATAGCAACATTCAATTTCAAAGAGTCTTAGGATGTTCACAACATGAGAAAAAGAAAAACAAGCCCAATATATTTTACAGCTTAGTGTTTCAAACCCCACTTCTGGGGGCCTAAACACTGGTGATGGCATTTGTTGCTTAAAGCATTCTGAGCATATATTAGAAACAATTTCTGGCTAAATTAAATGTAAAATTGTAATACTTGGTACAACCTGTCAAGCACTGCCATGTATCTATTTATATTGATATGAATGTTATGGTTACAAACATATATTTAATAAAAACAATTCATTAAACCGTTTTGTAAATTTAAAATACAAGTTATTTTTTATTATTTGATTATTTTATGATTCCCATCATTTTAGGTACTAGTAACCTGATACAACTAATTGCCAGTAATTTTCTTTTACCTTTTATATCGGGCTTCAGGAATTAATGCTTAATACATGTTTATTAATGAATAAAGAGTCTATAGGCAAATAACTGAATACCCAAATCTTCATCGTTTTGCCATAGAAATAATAGCCTCAGGTGTTCTCTAAGAATTTTCTAGCAAAGTCTAATAGGTTTTTTAAGATAGATCTTAATATACTTTTTCGTAAGTCAAGGGTTCAGTTTTTTAATTGCTATTGTTATTTTGTTATTTTTGAAACAAATATTATGTTTCTACAGTTTGAAAGCCCAAGGTTATTTCTTCATTATTTCACTTGCTTAGGAGGCAATCGGTTACAGAAAATCAGTCTTCTCCCTTAGCGTGGTCTTATCTGATATACCTCAGCCTACTGAATTTTAAAACTTCAATCTGCTCTCAAAGGAAATTATACAATTGAAATGTACTTCAATTTAAGCTAGCTTAGTTAAATATTAGATTGCCAGTCAATAGGGAAATAGTGTAGACATCCATGGATAAGTTATCATTTGCTGCTTTAGGAAAGATTCCAAATCACCATTTCATACATACTAACAAGTGTTATATTGACATCTACACAATAAAATAAATATATAGATTTCTGTCAGGCTTTTGCATTTGGAAGACTTACTTTGCTATACTTGATATTGGTATAGCATTTGCATTTTACTAAATTCTTGATATATTCTGGTGCTGTCTCTTTTTGCTAATAACTATATAACTTATTTAATCTTCTGGGGCTTAATTTAAAATCTCTGCAAGCAGATGTTGGATTGAAGGAGACAATTAGTCTGCTGAAAAAATGGAAATGTACTTTCAAGTAGGTTGACACCAGTTTTACTAGAAATATCATGGTTAGTTATGATAAGGCAGGATGCAAGTCTGAGGGCAACTTAAGGCCCTATGTTAGAGAGAAGAATAAATGGGAGAAAAGAAAAGTGAATGCATTACCTGAATTTGTTTGAAAACCTGCACCAACTCTGACAGCTGTAATATGAATTGATGCAGAGTGCAGAAAAAATAACTTAATAGGCATATGCAGACTATTTTCTACTCTCATCAATAGTCTGATACTACCAAAACAGGAGCTCTCCCTTTTGCTCCTCAGTCAGTTTTTTTTTTTTCTTAATTAAAAACACTGTGACACTTATCCCTGTATAATTGAAGTAGCTCTTTCTCTTCTCCCATCTTTTTTAATGCTCACATAACTCAGAAGGTACACTCTGCAGAACTATAAATCCCACCTTTCTGCTGATAGGTTTATTTTTTACTACATAGAATGTCATGACTACTTTTTAGGTATTTTATTTGCTTTGAAATATTTCCATTTAAAATGTGAAGTGCTAAGCTGAGAAATAGTAAAGCAAATAGCATAAAGGAAATATTTCTTTTTTACACAGTAGAGTTCAATATTGAGTTTTGCCTCCTAAATTCTGCCAATATCATTTCTGCCCCAAGCCATGCCTACAGTTATACAAAAAAACAGGATGGGGAAAATAATTTCCATTTAGCTATTTTTGAATTGAGAATTAAGCTAAGCAGCACAAATAATCCACAGGAAATTCTCAAACAGACATCCTCAGGCACAGGGCTGGTGAATGACAGGGTTCCCCAGGCTCTAGCACAACATGAAGAGACATACGTGGCTCAACCACAGCTGGACTCACTAGAGGGGGATCTCATGCCCTGCTGCCTCTTATGTTTAGAAACACATGTTTACAAAGAGTTGGATTTGGCAGCGGGGACCCAATCAAGTTGGAAAACCTTGAGCTTTATGATCAATAGTTGGGCCTTACTAATATGAGAAACCTGCTATTCTAGAACCCTACTCATCTGGGAAATTTGGGTGTCAGAAGTGTTCCTCCTGGCTTGGCCACCTGACAGGAACTGCTTGGGTCATGCAGCCCACAGATAGGTTTGTTTCTCTGTGGTTACACAATTGTGAGAATTCCTCGGGTGGTAAATAACTTCACAAAGAAACAAGTAGGCCTTAGTGTTCCCATAAATATTTGCTCTTCTCTCACTGCAAGAAAATTTCAGGGAAGAAGAGCCTAAGAATGATCAAGAGAGAAGTTCTTTCCCTCCAGGAGATAGTGCTGGGTAGAAGACATTAAGTAAGGAGGCTGGCATGGTCCCAAGTAAAAGAGCCCATTGTAATTTATATCTCTGAATTTTTCTTACAGGTAACTCTAGAAGATCATCTATTGTATAGTAGGAAAACTAGTGTTTAATTCACATGGCTATTATGGAGATTTCATAAATGTGGTATATAAAGTACCTGCTTCAAATCTTGATAAATACTATCAGTTAAATATGTATAAGTTTTTCTCTCCCCTGTATATGTTCAAAGCACTCTCTGCATCTTGACTTATATCTCCAAATCTAAATTTTATCTAAATAAGGCTATGGGTTTAGGAGAGCAAATGAATCTCTATGGCCCTCCTTCAAATTATCCAGTTATCCAGAATTAAATCTTTGGGTTAGTATCTAAACCATACCATATCTCATAGCCACCTTTGAAAGAATACTTTGCATTGGCCGGGTGCGGTGGCTCATGCCTATAATCCCAGCACTTTGGGAGGCTGAGGCAGGCAGATCACAGGGTCAGGAAATCGAGACCATCCTGGTTAACACAGTGAAACCCTGCGTCTACTAAAAATAGAAAAAATTAGCCAGGCGTGGTGGTGGACGCCTGTAGTCCCAGCTACTCAGGAGGCTGAGGCAGGAGAATGGCGTGAACCCAGACGGCAGAGCTTGCAGTGAGCCAAGATCTTGCCACTGCACTACAGCCTGGGTGACAGAGCGAGACTCCGTCTCAGGAAAAAAAAAAAAAAAAAGAAAGAATATTTGACATTTAATATCCAGTAGATATTGGATAAATATCCTGTATATTATCAGAAAAGGTGTTATTTTACTTAAGAGAGCAGACACTGCTTAGACCTAAGTGACAAGTTACGATCTTTTATTCTCAGCTTAGCAATTTGCTAAGCAATTTTTATGACCTTAAGGATTTAAAAAAGCTTAAATTATTAAAACTATACTCTGTGACCCTTTCACCTAATTTTACTTATGAAAATAAAAATAATTATAAGTGGGCTTTCCTTTTATTTTATACAATCTCAATGATGCTAAAGAGAGACATGACTACTGCTGTCTGATTGTTTCTAGGTCTCAGAAAACATGTAGAGATTCCTTCCACATAATTCACTTAAAAGGGCAGCAAAGCCAATTACTACTTCTCAAAACACAACAACAAAAATCACCATAATTTACATCTTTAGAAGTATTCCATTGAAGAAAGATTTATTATAGTGGCCTTTGAAGAAATAATGCAAATCACCATATTCATATTTAAATTAGGAAATGAAATTAAACTCATTTATAATTCTAGAATGTTCTTATTCTTTGTCATGAATTAAATGGGATATTTAATAAATACTTAGTGTTGGAAACAATGTTTTGACCTTTCAAAATAAAGCATACATTTAATTTCCTGAATATCATACATAATTTCTAAGTATAATTATGAATAAAATTATGTTTCTGGGGACCGTATCCTGGAAAGGAAGAACTGTATTACTCCTCAAGTAATGCTCTTTTTGAAGTCATGATGACCCAGGTACTAGCAACATACCTTTTATCATATTAAGTAGATTTTTACTGAAAAAAATGTTTTGATTTCCAAGCATGGCCACATGGATAAAAATGCCTTAGAGATAATGTAATGCCAAACCCAACCAAGTTCTGTATTTCTTTTGAAAAAAGATCGGTCCTAGCTGTAATTCTGTAGCAGCAAGTTGTGGTGTTGTCCTGTCCTCTACAGTCCCTGGACTCATTCTTTTCCACAATTAGGACAAAAGCAGCACAAATTATTCCTAAGGTATCAAGGAAAAAAAAACTGAACACAGACCTTCACTTTTATGTTCCCTTTCTCAAAACCTCTCTCAATCTCATCTCATACCCTATTCATTGATGATAATTTATCTGGTAAACCAAGCTACTGTGTCAATGAATATTATTTAGTTACCAGCTGATCATCCTATTTTCATATATTTCCAGAAATTCTACCTCAAATTATTTGCTATCCCTCAAATTATTTTAATTAGTGGGATATCAATAATATAAGATACTGTATCTGAGCTGACCGACTTCCCATTAATCATGGTCACCTAAAGTGCCTGGTGAGTTCACTGTTGTCAAATTTGTAGCTGAAAGAATGGATATTTCTCTGATTTTCCTTGGAGAGCTGGTTTGCTGCTTAGCTATATAAGCTGAGAGTAGAAAAACAAATGCTCTAATGCCTACTGTGGCTCAGGGTTCCATACTAGAAAAAAAAAAAAAAAATCAAGCATAGGCAAATCCAAACGAAACAAAACTTCATGGGAAATTTTACAGTCATTCTTAAAATGCTCTTCATTTGACCTCTAAAACTACTGCTATTCTTGTTCTTCAACAATTATTTTAAGCATTAGGTAGAATATATAAGTCTAAGGGAGATTCTGGCTTCAAGATATTAAGCAATAGTATTTACAATGGAAAGAATTCTAAAATACATTTCCAATAAGGATGACATAATAGAAAAGGATTTTAATCTTAAGATTTTACTATTTACCCTTATATACTAATGATAAACATACACAAGTGTGTTTAACAATTTTTAGGATCTATACTCTCCTGAAAGTATGTTTGTGCATATATTCTGGTATATATGTTAAACAAGACAATACTAGTAATTGCATTAGCTACACACCTTCAAATCTCCACAGCTTAGTATTATTAAAGTTTATTACTTGCTCATTTTAGAGTCCACTTAGAGACAAGGTATGTGACATGCTCTGTTAGTAATTCAGGAACTCAGATGGCTGGAGGCTTTGCCATCTTAAACACATCTCCCCATCCCCCATCCCCCATCCCTTGGTCAACCTGGGCATTGACATCCAAGCAGCCCACGGAGAAAGAGCAAGCCTGAAGATTGTATGGGAGATCAGGCTTGGCAGTCACATACATAATATCCATGAATATTTTATTGGCATAACCTCGTAACAACCCTCTCAATAGAGGTAGGCTGGGAAATACAGTCTAAAAAGAAAAGAAAGAACAGGAAAATAGTTCTGGTAAACAGCTAGCCAGTGTCATTTGTAGCCTCTTAATTCCATTAATACCCTATTAATTTACATTATAATTTCAATGTATGTTTCTTTAAAAATGTTTGTGCTCAGGGCGTAATTTTTAAACCCATGTAAGAAACCAAAGAATATCCTTCTAAAATTATGTATACTTTCAGATTAATAAATTTCTTATAAATCAATTCATACAATTAAAAAATATTAAATACTATGAGAAATCATGGTTAACAATAAGATCAGTATTTGCTATAAGGAGTGTTCATGTAAAAGAGAGCTCACAAGGGAATAAAAGATGTAACATATGATGTTGGCTCCAGGATAAATCAACTGGGAACCTTTGTACTTGCTGAGTGTCCATCCCCACAGTGGTCACAAGGCTCACACCTGTAACTACCCAGCAACTTCAGAGGTTCACCCTTGGGCATTTGGTGCCACTTCTCTGGTAGTTGTCTTAGGGTTACACAGCCAAGGGTATATTCAATGACAGAGTAGTCGGAATTACAAAAGTCCAGCCTCCTTGCCTACAGGAGGCATAACCTGCATTGCAATGTGAGCATCAAAGTCTCTGGATGAATCAGATGGAAGCTAGACGTCCCCTGACACCTTGCTCTTGTACTACTATTTCCCAATCCTCTCTAGTTCCCCTCACTTCCTTGCCGATTTTGCCTAAGATCACCCTTAATAGATACCTTTCATGCACACAAATTCTCGCTTCAGTCTGTTTCTAAGGGAACCTGACGCAACAAATAACACAAATCATTTAAAAAATATTTTTTAAGTCTCTGGCATCTGTAGACATATTTAGTACAGGTAGTGAAGCTGCAGAGATTCTGCACTTATGTTCTAGAAAATATGTCTGCATCATATCTTTACAAATCAGTCTTTTCTTGTTTTGCAACTTTGCTGAGAGCCTTTGGTTTCCTTTATACTCATCAGGAGCACATACAAAAAAGCTAGGAATAAATATAAATGAAAAGAATAAAGTTAGACAACCAAGATCCAAGGAAGAAAGTTGACCTCAGCAAGTTGGTGAATAGAAAAGATGATGATGCAAGTTTACCAGCAGGAACTATTTCAAGTTAACATTGAATCAGTAAGTGCATGTGTAACTGGAGTCAGATATATTTAATGTTCTAAAACAAATTGTGCATGTTCTGAACAAGTCTGACCTCCCCAAGGCTAGCCTGCTTTAAGAGAATTTTGTTTTCAAAATAGATGTAATTATTGAGAAATTTAAAGGTGCCTTCTAAATCCATGCAATTATTAAAGACAAAAATGTGTAGGTACTAAAGTTTGTGAAATTAATATATGAATGTTATGCATTCAAAACAAATAGTAGGTAGAGCAAAATAAAATGCAATCTTGAATAAGAATAGTTTTATCACTCTTGAATATTGAGATCTATTATAAAGCTCTAGTAAATAAGACACTATGATGGAGAAATAGATCAATAAGATAAAATGGAGTTCATATACTAGATTATGCCCCCCAACCATTCTGTCCACATTTTAATTCCTGAGATTAATACCATATATGTCAAAAGTGACTCTGGAGATGTGATTATCACACAAACCTTCAAAGAGATTAATAATGGAAAGATATTCTCAAAATAAGAGTAGAAGGTTTAAAAATCTAGAGAAACAAGAATAGATTAAGCATTGAGAATGTACCATTTAGAGCCGAGCATGGGGGCTCACACCTGTAATCCCAGCAGTTTGGAAGGCCGAAGGGGGTGAATAACCTGAGGTCAGGAGTTCAAGACCAGCGTGACCAACATGGCAAAACCCTGTCTCTATTAAAAATACAAAAATTAGCTGGTTGTGGTGGTGCATGCCTGTAGTCTCACCTACTTGGGAGGCTGAGGCAGGAGAATGGCTTAAATCTGGGAGGCAGAGGTTGCAACGAGTCGAGATTGCACCACTGCACTCTAGCCTGGGTGACAGAGTGAGACTCCATCTCAAAAAGATAAAAATAAAAACAATAAAAGAAAATGTACCATTTAGATGTTAGAAATGTTTTACATTTCCACCTTAAATTAGCAAAAGACAAAACAATCTCCATGAATATTTTGAAATGAAGAAATTTCAAACTTCTGTCATGAGTTTTAGATTGAAAGAAAGAGTATAGCACAAAGAGAATACTTGAAAAGGTAATGAGTGATCATTTTACAGAACTGAGAATATTAATGTTCAAATTGAAATGATTCAACAAAAGCCACCTAGCAGAAACATATTTATATTTAGGGCATAATTATAAAAGTAAATAAAATAATGTACAAAAGAAAATAAAACATGAAAACTATTGGTCAGAAAAGCCAGATTACTTAGAAGGGAAAAACCTCGTAGTTAATAGCCTGCATCCCAGGAAAAAAAAAACCTCAAATGCCGAGGAAAAATAAATCTGAACTGAAATTTTATGTCAAGCTAAACTAACATCAAGAATAAGGCTACCATAAAGATATTTTCAGACAATTAAGAGCTGCAAGCACTTAGTAACCCAGACAGTTGTTGAGAAAATATTAAATAATATACTTTAGCAGATCAATATTGGTGAAACAGAGTGGTGAACTTGAGCTTTGATGCTGATGAGCTCCAGGGCCAATGCATGACAGAAGCCAAAGTCCAAGGCCTGCCTAAGAAAGGGTCCAATTGAGCCCCCCAGTCATCCAGGCAGCAACCTTAAAAAACACCTCCTATATTCTTTTGCATAGGCAACACAAAAGTATAATCAGTTACATAAGGATACAGAAAACCATGAATAAGTGGGGATTAATCCAGTTCATTCAGGTTGTTGGCAGAATTCCGTTCCTGGCAGGTTTATGATTGAGGTTTTTTGCTAGCTAACAGCACAAGCTGCTCTCAGCTTATTGAGGTCATTTTCATTTCTTGTCCCATGGGGCCTCTCCATCTTAAAGCTAGCAATAGCACATTAAATCATTTTGGTATTAGGAATCTACCTTCCCTTTCTACCACCAGCCAGCAAAAATTCTCAGTTTTAAAGCGTTTACCTGGTTGGGTCAGGTTCACCCAGATCATCTCATCACCTGAAAGTCAATTGACTTGGGATTTGCATTATATCTGCAAAATCTCTTCACAGTAATGCCTAGATTAGTGTTTGATTGAATAACCAATGGTAGAGAATGTTGAGAGCTCTGGGAATGATGTTAAAATATTCAAAGATATTTGTAACATCTGAGAAGAGTAACATATATTAACTACTGTGAGAAAATATTAAGTTAAACATGTATGTTTTAATTTCTACAATAAAAACAAAAATAAAAGGAGATACTATAACTCTGTACAAGCAGCAGAAGAAAAAACGTAAAACTCAATATAAAAGAAACATTTTGAATGAAGACAAGCACAGCTACAGGGACAAATAGGGAACATATAATAAGATAGGTAACTCAAATGGAAATAGGTCATTAATGCCACCCATCTCAAAGACAAGAATGAATGGACTAGCTAAAAAAAGCACAGAATGATATATTTAATTTAAAAACAAAATTACATGTCCTTTGTGAGAAATATATATGAAACATTTTCATGCAGAGAAGTTTAATGTGAAGAAATAGAAAATAACATTCAAAGACTGCTCAAATTAAAGCTTTTTTAGTTATATTAGTAAAAAAGAGAAATAGGTTTGAACCCAAAAAGCATAATTAAAGTTTAGAATGATACTACTAATTAAAAAAACTTTCAGTTCACCAAAGAGATATAACATTGCTAAATGTATATAAACATAATAAAATCATTTCAAAATCAATGGAGCAGTTTACAGTAATATAAGTCTAAAGAAATGTTACCCATAAATTTATGTTATATACAAAGCTATATAAATTATACAAAGTCTATAAGGCTACAGTCATATAAAGCTTAAAAACAAATCCACAAAACTACTGAATAAACACATAACACACAACCACAAATCTGTGAATACCCAAATGCTACCCATAGAAAGAGTAAACAGATTTGTATATTGATGTGGTAGAATATGTACCACATGGTTTGGTTTCGTTTTTTTTTTTTTTTTTTTTTTTTTTTTGAGACGGACTATCACTCTGTCACCCAGGCTGAAGTGCAGTGGGGCAATTTCAGCTCACTGCAAACTCCACCTTCTAGGTTCAAGCTATTTTCCTGCCCCAGCTTCCCTAGTAGCTGGGATTATAGGCATGCACCACCATGCCTGGCTAATTTTTGTATTTTCAGTAGAGACAGCATTTCACCATGTTGGCCAGGCTATTCTCAAACTCCTAACCTCAAGTGATCAGTCCCCATCGGCCTCCCAAAGTGCTGGGATTATAGAAGTGAATCACATGTTCTTTATTCAATCCACCATTGATGGGCACCTAGGTTGATTCCATGTCTTTGTTGTTGTAAATATTGTGGCAATGAACCTATGCCTGCAAGTGTCATTTTGGTATAATAGTCTATTTTCCCTTGGTATATATCCAGTGATGGCATCACTGGGTCTAATGGTACCTCTGTTTTAAGTTCTTTGAAAAATCTCCAAAATGCTTTCCAAGTGGCTAAGCTATTTTACATTTCTACCAACAGTGTATAAGCATTCCCTTTTCTCTGCAGCCTTGCCAGCATCTGTTTTTTTTGACTTTTTATGACAGGCAAAAATATATATATA
>NW_012099210.1:7294054-7308035 GCF_000951045.1 Mandrillus leucophaeus
AATAAAGCATTCCTCTCAAGAGTTAAAGGAGAAGAAAAATCCCAGCACACAAATCCTAAAAGAAACTAGAAGGAAGGACATAATAAAAATGAAAGTAGAAAATAATGAAATGGAAACAAACATATAATGAAGAATCCACAAAGCTAAAAGTTGATTTTTTTGACTTTATAAATAAGATTCACACCCATATGGTGAAACAAGGGGCCAGTTGCAGTGCTTCACTCCTGTAATCCAAGTACCTTGAGAGGCCAAGGCAGGCAGATCACTTGAGATCAGGAGTTTGAGACCGACCATCCTGTCCAAGACAGTGAAACCCCATTTCTAGTAAAAATACAAAAATTAGCCAGGCGTGGTGGCACGAGCCTATAATCCCAGCTACTCCAGAGGTTGATGCAGGAGAATCACTTGAGCCCAAGAGGTGGAGGGTGCAGTGAGCTGAGATCACACTGTTGCATTCCGGCCTGGGCCACAGAGTGAGACTCCATCTCAAAAAAAAAAAAAAAAAAAAGAGAGAGAGAGGAAAGGAAAGCAAGGGGGAAAAAAAGGGAAACATTATAAAACTATTTCAGAAAGAAAATGGGTACATTACTATGGATTATATAGAGAGAGTATGTTTATACATATTTATATCTACATATGTACATATTATATATTACAGATTATATATGGATTACAAACATATCAAAATATGATTTAAATGAACATTATACCAAGAAATTTGAAAATGTATGAGTGAAATGGACAAATTTCCAGAAACCTCCAACTTATAAAAACTGACTTAAAGACAAATAGAAATCTTGAAGAAATCAAGGATTTACAGAACAATAGCTAGACACTATTCTAGTCATTGCCCACAAGTATTCTGTGTAGTAACAGTGAGAGGTTTGTTTTTTGTTTTTTGTTTATTTTTGGTTAAATGTGATTCATATCAGTCTGTTTTGACAATTCAATCTTTTGTGTAAACATGGTTTTATTTCTTCTAGAATAAAATACTAGATTTAAATGTCACCGAGGTGGATGGATCAAAAGGTCAGGAGATTGAGGCCATCCTGGCCAACATGCTGAAACCCCGTCTCTACTAAAAATACAAAA
This sequence comes from Mandrillus leucophaeus, assembly GCF_000951045.1. Classification (NCBI taxonomy): domain Eukaryota; kingdom Metazoa; phylum Chordata; class Mammalia; order Primates; family Cercopithecidae; genus Mandrillus; species Mandrillus leucophaeus. The sequence continues at coordinate 7,295,147 of NW_012099210.1, forward strand.
ATTAGCTGGCATGGTGGCGTACGCCTGTAGTCCCAGCTACTCAGGAGGCTGAGGCAGGAGAATCGCTTGAACCTGGGAGCTGGAGGTTGAAGTGTGTCAAAAGCACACCACTGCACACCAACCTGGAGGACAGAGCAAGACTCCATCTCAAAAAAAAAAAAAAAAAGTCACCAAATATTAACAATAGCTTTTGAAGGGGATGGGTGCTTTACTTATAATATTTAGTGTTGTAATTTCTACAATAACATTTTAAAATAATATCTTATGAGACATTAAGTAATCTCATTAACACACTCAAAACACTCCATTTTTAATTTAAACACATTGAAAATTTATTTAGAAGAACTAATACTGCATAAAATTGTTTAGCAACTTGTGTAATGTTTAGCGACTTGCAATTGCGAGAACTTTCAGTACAGCAAGTTGTGATGAATAAATCTCAAAACCTGAAAGTAAAAGTGTATTACAGAAACATTTATTCAGAGCTAGTGTTTCCAAAATGTAAAGTGGTTTTCAAGGAAAAATCAGGGACACATTTAGAAAGCCACTGTCACATGTAATCATTATGCAGTGTCAACTGGTCTTTAGTGTTATAACATTAGTCAAGCACCAAGGCTAGAGAATCATTTGTTTTATAAATGTCTCAATTTATAAGGCCAGGAGCTATTCTGGGGATAAAAAAAAAAAAAATCATTTAATGTACTGAAAGCCAGCCTTCTTCTCACTCTTCTTATATAAATGTTGTTTCATCATTTATACCCAGGAATTTGGTAAGAAGTCTTTTTTTAAAATTTTTAAAAATTTTAAGGGAGGTTTATTGAGATATGGTATATACAGTAAAATTCCCCCTTTTAAAGTATATAGTTAGATTGGTTTTGACGCACAGACAGTTAGGTAACCACACCAGAATCAAGACAAAGAACATCTCCATTACCTCAAAATTTCCCTTAGGCCACTGTGCAGTCAATCTCCTTCCCCCATCCCAGCCTCTGGCAACTACTGATTTAATTTCTGTCTCATTATTTTGCCTTTTCTAGAATACCACATAAATGGAATCACACAGTATCTACCCTTTTGTGTTATGCCTCTTGTTTCAAAGAAAATCTCTCTTTATGCAAAAATACATGTACATACAAAGATTTAAGTATAAAAATAAGGTCAATTTTGAATTTGCCATTTTAATTAATAACACCTTTTTTTTTTGTATCTAATAAATGTAAGCACTATATTTTGTTCAACCAACATAGATTTTTATTTCTCTGTTTCTTGAGCGACAAGTTAAATTGCAATATTATACAATGCTTCAAACACAATCCTAGACATCTTTCATATATACACATCATAATGACAATCGCACAACTTAAATTACCTTTTATTTAACAAAGTTAGTATATCACAATTGAATTTTTTTCCGAAAACCACAAACTTGGCTTTTTGGAGAATTCCAATGCTATTCTCATCCCCCTTCAGAAATTGCCTATCTAGAAAGAAATTTATCTAGAAAGAAAATTTTTCATTATAGAAATATACAATGTTAAGCATAAAACTGTCAAGTAAAATTATGACTTCACAGCTTTAAAAGAAATAGGCTACATATTTAAAAAAGTTCTTAAAGAGGATTGAAAATATTGGGAAGGTAAGTCGCCGTTGTTCAATTGTTTGTTTGTATAAACTGTCATAAGCTTTTTGGAGGGAAAGTTAGCAATATCTGTGAAATTCTGTATATACATTTCTTTGTCCCAGAAAGATTAGGAATATATTCTATACAAATAGTCAATTGTGCACAATAATACAAGTGTGCTCCTTGTCACATTGTTTCCAGTAGTAAAAATACAGAGATAGCTTAAAAGTTTATTAATAGGGAAATGGCATTAAATCATGTGAAATACCTAAGGTCATTCAATTTTTTTAAAAAGGTAAATAACTTTGCAAAGGAAGAAAAAGATAGCTTAAATACACAGTTATACTTTCAAAAACCCTCTTTACCTTTTATTACCATACATCTTTGGGAAACAGATTACTCACACACTGGAAGGACAAGGAGAATACAACACCACAGGAAGAAAGTGCAAACAAAAGAGCAGAGAAAGGCATCAAGTTTTCAGTTTATATGTTGTCTCTGCTCTTAAAGAAACTAATTCTTACAAAGTATCTTTTATTTTTAAACTATTTTCTAAGAGAGAAATGAGTCATTTAGGAAAGTTACTGTGTCCTGGTGAGTTGCCTGATTTTACCATTCCCTATGAAGTATACTTGAGATTAATCTCACTGCATTCTACAATCTGTTACCCCTTACATTCACAATTGCTCTCATCATAGTTGTCTTATCAATGTCCTAATGGTTTCACTACAGCTAAACACAATAATAATTGACTTGTTAATGCAAACTGAAGAGTTGAGGTGAAATCTACTTTATGTGAGCTTATCAAAATGTCATTTTAAAAAATGAAATAATATATATTATGGATCATTTTTATAGTATCTGAATAAAAAGATTTATATTAATCTCAATTTGAAATTCATTCCTATAATACATTTTTACTCAAACAATAAATGTATTTTGGTTCAAATAATGTCCAAAGTCATTTTTCCCCATGAGCTGGTTATGACACATGAGAGTGTACTTCCCCAAGTTTCTTTCTTACTGCAAAGAAGTATCTGTACAACAGTTGCAATGAACACAAAATCAACAAGACTAGAATGAGAAATTTAGTTTAAAATATCTGTTTCTGGCTGGGCACTGTGGCTCACGACCATACTCCCAGGACCTTGGGAGACCAAGGTGGGTGGACTACCTGAGGTCGGGGAAGACCAGCCTGATCAACATGGAGAAACCTCATCTCTACTAAAAACACAACATTAGCTAGGTGTGCTGGCGCATGCCTGTAACCCAGCTTCTCAAGAGGCTGAGGCAGGAGAGTTGCTTGAACCCGGGAGGCAGAGGTTGTGGTGAGCCAAGATTGTGCCATTGCACTCCCGCCTGGGCAACAAGAGGGAAACTCTGTCTAAAAAAAAAAAAAAAAAAGTCTGAATCTTAGGCTCCACAATTTAAATATAAACAATGCCGTCTCTCCTATTCACAAGTACCTCTTTTGACAATTTCAACTCTGTTGAATATCTAAACCCTCAATCAGGTTAAATAATTCAATGTTCCTTAAATCACTCATACAATCCATCTTAAATGATGCATGATTAGTCATTGTTACAGTGAAAAGGGGGAGTTGTAAGTAAATATTTATAAATTATAGTCAAGGTGTGATCACTCTGATGAAATTCATTTTTCCACAAAAAGTGATGAAATAGTCATCTCCATGCTGACAGCCTCTTTCGGATATAACACAATAACAAATAAATATTAAACTATCAAGATCCTAATGTATTCATCTGTGAGCTTAAATTGTTGCCCATAGTACAAGACACTTGTATGTGAAAACCTGCATTTTAAGGTGTTTTTTGGGGTTCTAAAAAAACCTTTTCTTTTTATGATATTACTGAATTCTCATAAAACTCTCTTAAATACATTATATAATATTTAGAGATGAGGAACCTAAACTTTGGATAGAACAAGGAGCTTATATGTACAAGACACTATAGTACAGATTAATAAATTATGGACATAGTAATGTAAGACATTAGACAACAGATTAAAATATGAACAGAAATTAATAACAGAATAATGAAAATTCACAGATTTTTTTAGTGTTGTAACAAATACGAGTCACTTCAGGCTTCCCAGAATTCAAACACACCTTTCCCATGTTGGAGAAATATGAGAAGTTAAGTAGATAAGGTGTAACTGCATGGTGGGTTTATTTTGCCCACTGCCCAGATAGAGGCATTTATCAAGACAAGAAAATTGCAACAGAGAAAGAGTTTAATTCAGCACAGTAGGCTGAATGAGAGACCTTATTATTACTCAAATCAGACTCCCACAAAAATCAGACGCTAGAGGTTTCAAGAATAATTTGGCGGGCAAGGGAATATCTGTGTCTGATTGGTTGGCAGTGCAATCATAGGGTTGTGGAAAACGGTCGGCATGTGCACTGAATCAGCCTCTGGGTGGGGTGACAGGATTTGCTGGCGGTCTGGGTGGAGCCATTGGTCATCAGAAATGCAAAATCCTGAAAAGACATCTCAAAAGGCCAATCTTAAATTCTACAATAGTGGTATTACCTGCAGGAGTAATTAGGGAAGTTGCAAGTCTGACAACTTCTGGAATAATGGCTGGTAATCCTTTATGTCTACACCTTAGCAGACAGAATTCAGGATCCTCTCATCCTCCTAACTTGGGAGACCTTTCATTAGCTTTTCAAAGGTGGTTTAGTTTTGGGGAAGGGCTATTATTTAACCTATAAACTAAATTTCTCCCAAAGCTAGCTTGGCCCAAGCCTAGTAATGACTAAGGGCAGTTTGGAGGCTATAGGTAAGATAGGGGCTGGTTAGATCAGGTATATTCCACTGTCATCCTTTTCTCATGCCTATAATTTGTGCAAAGGTGGTTTCAAAGGTTTTCTTATTTCTAAATAGAATTGCTTCCTCACTAACTTACTGGATGCTAGGAAATTTTCTTTTTCATATCTGTGTGCTCAACATCTAGCAGAAGACTTGGCTCATAGTGAGACAGGAATAATACAGGGTGATCGCCAGAGAATAGAAAATTCTAGGCAGCAGTTTCACATGACTAGCAAAAGGAAACTGTTGAAATAGATTCATAAGCTAGGGCCCTAAAAGATCCTGAAAAACAAGATATGGGCCAAGCTGGCTAACACCCACTGGACCCAACATGGCGTTGCATTTGACCTAGGTTTCATCTAGGACCTCATTACACAGTCATTTTTATGCTAAATTACCACACTCACCAGCATCATAACAGTTCTGGAAACATCTATAGTTGATGTAAAAATGGGCGGCATCACAATTCCAAAAAATCTTCACCTTTTTCTAAGAATCTTCATCAATATTCCACTCCTGGGTTGAAGAAACCCATAAAGGTAGGAAGTCCCGAACCCCCTTGTATGAGACTCTCTCTGAGTATACCCTCACTCCCTTTTCTTGAGAGTGTACTTTTCACTTTGCAATAAATCTTCATAGTTTCACTATTTTTTGACTCAGCCTGGAATTTGTTCACATAATTGTGTCAAGACCCTGAACACTAACTGGGGTCGAGGTCCCACTGGCATTTGGGGACCTCTCTAAGCCCACCAATATCAACAGTAAGCACTCTAGCATGATTGTTTAATTTAAATTTGATTAATTGCTACTCAATGTGATCCATCAAGACATTACTTATAATCTCAGAATAGGAGCTTACCAAACATCATTTTAACAGTCTCTGTAGTGGCTATTTGTTAGTGAGGAAGTTGTTTAAAGGTAAGTATATTTAATGTGTAAGACTTAGCTTTTTTATGTAACTGTCTATTTCTTAATTAATATGTTGTTATTAAGGTACTATTTTTCCTTTATTGGGAACACATTATTTGAGGAATCCAGAGTGACTGTCAGAGTATGTTACTTAGAGATGTAACAGAAATCCATTTAATTTGTAAATGAAACTAGAAAAAATTCAGAGTCACACATGTGAATTTTTTTTTCCATTTTATAAGCATGCATGGCCCTTTCCCTGTCACAACCTTCCTATGTTCAAATGCCAGTGAAACATCGAAGCACCGTAAGATGACTTCCTGAATTGAAAATCAAAATGGTTTTGCAAAGCCAGAAAGACTTAGCTTTATTTTTCTTTTGTAAACTTGCAGTAAGTATTCCATGGCATACTCAGGGAGATCAATATATCTTCAGCTTTGTTTTATACAGCTGTGCAGGCGCAATGGTGAGTGAAATCTCATCTGGGTTCTTAATTGAATATTCTCCTAGAGATGCACCAAAACAGATCAAAATGACTTGCTTTTAATTTCCTGAGGGGACAGCTTGCTGGCATGGCCAATGCTGAATTTCTATCTTGCCTCTTTCTCTTCTTTTTGAGTTTCTCCCTTTGAGCAACACTGTAATAGCTGCTGGCTATGCAATTAGGCATCTCTGCTTCCCCTTCAATCTTTTTCTCCTTGTTAAGCTAGTAGGAAAATGTTAAGCCCTTAGGCACCTGCATCTATTAATAGGAAAAGAAGATTAACTGTCGCTGTTGCATAGATTCATGATTAGTACACTGTTGACAGAGTTCTCTTTTATTTCCTCCTTTTTGGCAACAAGAAAGCCATGGGCATCATTGCAACATCATAAAGTAACTCTGCAGTAGGGTCTCTAATCTCCTTCTGATGGGAGATTGTTGGCCCTCAATCCTGAATTGTTCATTTATGGAATTAAGACAAAGGGAACAAGTAAACTTAGTCCAAGATTCTCACGTAACAGATAAAGAAATAGAGGTCACGTGATCTTGCATGGGGCATGAAGATAATTCATGACAAAACAGAAACAAGTAGAGTGTCAAGGTCGACTGCTACTTCTAACTCATCATACTGAAATCGTTATATTCTCTAGTATTTCAGAACCAGAAATTAAACTTTGTATATATCAAATACTCAAATTATTCTTTCTGGGATAAAAGAAAAAAATTCAGAACAGAATTGCCTGAATAGAATTACCAAAAAAAGGGTTAGCTGTAAAGAAAAGGCAATGAATCGTTCGTGGTACAAGCCACTCCAAAAGATTTGCTTAATTAGAAAATGTTAGGCCGGGCGCGGTGCCTCAGGCCTGTAATCCCAGCACTTTGGGAGGCTGAGGCGGGTGGATCACGAGGTCGGGAGATCAAGACCATCCTGGCTAACACGGTGAAACCCCGTCTCTACTAAAAATACAAAAAATTAGCCAGGCGAGGTGGCGGGCGCCCGTAGTCCCAGCTGCTGGGGAGGCTGAGGCAGGAGAATGGCGTGAACCCGGGAGGCAGAGCTTGCAGTGAGCTGAGATCGCGCAACTGCACTCCAGCCTGGGCGATCTTAGAGCGAGACTCTGTCTCAAAAAAAAAACCAAAAAAAAAAAAACAAAAAAAAGAAAATGTTTTCTTCAAAGCATCTGGGAATTCTCAGTGCATATCATTCATTTGGGTCTAGTTTTTATTTTTCTACAAAAAGGCTATTTTAAAACATAATTAGGTAAGCTGAAATTTATCAAACACAGAGAGGTCATATGTAGCATAATTAAGTGATCCTCAAAGCGTGATGCCTGGACCAGCAGCCACAGGTTCACCTTGAAAATTTATGGAAATGCAAATTATCCAGCCCTACTGAATTTGAAATTCTTGGGAAGGCAGATACCTGTGTTTTAACAAGTTCTCCTGGTGATTTTGATGTATGCTACAGTTTCAGAACAATTGGCAGAGTCATTAAGAAAACTGTCTCTTAAGTCACTGAGTTTGAATCCAAGCCTGCTACTTAGGTGTGTGACTATAAGCACATCACTTAATTTTTCTATTCTTCAGTTTCTTCTTTTGTAAAACGTAGGCTACATTTTCATAGTGTTGTCTCCCATCCAAGTACTAACCAGCCCCAATTATGGTTAGCTTCCAAAGTCAGAGGAGATCAAGCACATTCAGGGTAGTATGGCTGTATACGTATTTCATAATGTTGTTATGATTTAGCGAGTTGATATACATAAAGTGCTTAAGGGAGGAGACCACCCCTAATATTGCCTTACGCCCAATTTCTGCCTCCAAAGAAAGAAGCAGCAAAAACTAAAATGCAGAAATGAAATCCACAGGCAGACAGCCCAGTGCCGCACCCTGGGCCTGGTAGTTAAAGATCGACCCCTGACCTAACTGGTTCTGTTATCTATAGATTACAGACATTGTATGGAAATGCACTGTGAAAATCCCTACCTTGTTTTGTTCCGATCTAATTACCAGTGCGTGCAGCCCCCAGTCACGTACCCCCTGCTTGCAAAATCAGTCACAACCCTCTCACATGCACCCCCTTAGAGTTGTGAGCCCTTAAAAGCGACAGGAATTGCTCACTGGGGGAGCTCGGCTCTTGAGACAGAAGACTTGCCGACGCCCCCGGCCGAATAAACCCCTTCCTTCTTTAACTTGGTGTCTGAGGAGTTTTGTCTGCCACTCATCCTGCTACACTCAGAACGGGGCTTGGCATATCATAAGATTTATGTGTATGATCACTCTTACTATTACTATTAACATTGTCACATGACAACTAATCTACCAGTTTAGCTAATTGGAATTTAGTTTCAAAAATGGCCTTGAGGAACAAGACTGCTAGAAATAATGGATTAAAAAAATTATTTGAAAAAGGTTCCCATGAGGCAGATAAACTTGAGTTGAAGGACACACTGTAATACCTGAGAATTAAGGCTACTCGTGGACTTAGGGATCTCTGCACATAATAGTTGATATATTTGCCACAAAAATGCCGTAGAAAACAAGTTTCATTGCAGCACATTTTTCCATGAGCTGTTTAAGGAAATGCATCCATTCTGTGGATAAGGGGCTTTATTTTCCACACATGCACCAATAATCTAATTATTTCCATTTTTCTTTGCAAGAACCAATGGTTCACCTGTCCCTGGCCTACAGTCACTTCACAGGAATCAGTAAAGGAATCTGTAAAAGAAGGAAATATTGAGAAAGCCTTTGATTAAAAAACAAAGGATTGAAGCTTGTCATCTTATACTCTTTCCTCTTCTTTGACCAAGGATTCTCAAACTTGAATATGTATACAACTCACTTGGGGATCTTACTCAAATGCAAATTTTGATTTACTGGGTTTCCAGTAAGGCTAGTAATTCTACACGTCTAACAAGCTTCCAAGAGATGCTGATACTGGTAGCTCAACCACCACACATGCTGTAGCAAGGATTTATATCACAGCTGATTATTAACAAATCCTGTTGAGTCTTTCTTCATGAACTTTTCGACATTTCTTCCGTAGCCATCCTGGTTCAGACACTTAACCATGCTTCTGTTCTTCAATCTTCCTCACTTTAATTCGCCTGCCCTACCACTGCCAAAGTCATTTTTTCCAAGCAGTGTTTTGATCACATTTCTCCTGTGTTCAAAAACTTTCAGTAGATCCACTGCCTAAGATTCATGTACTAAGCATCAACCACATGCTGGGAGCTCTGTTATATCCTGGGAATATAAAAATAAATAAAATATTGGCTCTATCTTTGAAAAGCTCAAAGAACTAAATAATTTTAAAACAATAAAAAAGGCAATAGTACATACATACCGTGAAATACTGCAAAAGCATCAAGAACGGAGTTTAGGAATTGCTTACATAGGCAACACATTACTTTTACAGGATGAATGAGGACCTTTGAAAACTAAACCCAGTGAAAATGGCAAGGAAGATAATGGAAGAAAAGTGATCAGCATGAGCAAAGGAATAAAGTCAGTGGTGGGCTGCTAAATGTCTAACAATGGGCTCTGGGGAAGGAATGTGCACAGTTGACTCTTGCAAGCAGGTAAGAGCAGACTGCAGCATATCACTGAGTAGAGATATGTAATAATGTGGAAAGGTGAGCAGGTAGTAGTTTGGTGCAATAGAATATGGAGTATAAATTCGGTTGTCATTATTTAAGATTTTTTAATAATATAAACATTCTAGACCATTCAAAAAGCCTTGTGATTTTTCTTCCCCGCAGTCACCTTAGAAAAGTAGGGATACTAGGTCCTCAGCCATGCTAACTGGACAAAATATATAAACAATAGCGTGATTGAAGTTCACTTTTATTGGAACAACCATTGCTACCAAAGCTGGGATTGTTGTCCTTTCAGCTGGCTCAGTTGGACTCAAAAAAGCAAGCGTACTAGGGTCAGTTAGTCCATAATAGTTGAGTCAGCTCTGGGGCTAGACAGATGTTCCTCTACTTAGAAGTGTGATCTTTGGAAAAGATTTAAGTCAGCTTGCACTGCTATAAAAAAGAATACCATAGACTAGGTAGCTTAAATATTTATTCCTTAAAGATCTGGAAGCTGGAAATGCAAGATCCAGTGTCTGGTAATGGCCTTCTTCCTGCTTTGCAGATGGCTGTCTTCTTTTATCCTCACATGGACCAAAAAACAAACAAACAAACAAACAAAAAAATCATCTCTCTCATGTCTCCTCTTAAGAGAGTGCTAATCCCATTCACAAGATCCTAACACATTATGGGTTAGGATTTCAGCATATAAATTTTAGGTGGGGGTTTGGGGGAACATTCAGTCCGTAACAATATTTAACAACATTGTACTTACTATTTGTCATTGAAAAAGTGGGGACAGTAATTGTACCTTATCTTTCAGAGTTTCTGAAAAGATTAAATCAAATATAATAGGACTAAAGTCCAGCTTAAGTGACAGGGATATATAGGGTTCTCAGTAAATATTAGTGTGATAGTTGATTGCTTTGGCTACTTGACTAGGCCACAAGGTGCCTGGATATTTGATTAAATATTATTCTGGGTATGTCTATGAGGGTGGGTCTGGGTGAGATTAACATTTGAATCAGTAGGCTGAGTAAAGCAAATTGGCTCCCTCAATGTGGATGTGCCTCACCCAATCTGTTGAAGGCCTGAAAAGGCCAAAAGACTAAGGGAGAATTTGCAGTCTTTGAGCTGAGAAATCAGTTTTCTCTCACCTTCAGACTCAGACTCAGACTCAGATTAGAACTTACAACATGAGCTCTCTTGCTTACTAGGCCTTTGGACTGTGACTGGAACTATACCATTGGTTTTTCCAGGTTTTCAGCTTATTGGAGCTGGAATCACATGAATCAATTTCTTATTGTAAATCTCTTTCTATAATATATGTATATACACCGACACCACATGCCGCTTCCCCTACAACACGTTTCTTATTGGCTCTGTTTCTTATTGTTCTGTTTCCCTGGAAAACCCTGATTTATACAATTAGCTATTATTGTTATCAGAAAGACAGCTCAGAGGAACCAAGATTCCAAATCATCTGTTCACAGAGTTGGTGGTCAGAGTGAATGCTGTAGAAAGTCAGGTTAGAACCCTAAGAGTCTTCAGTGATTATGATTAAGACTTCTCATTTTCCACAACCTTTTATGCCAGCTTGGCCCCACATTTGGGATGGATGCCCATGAAGCTTAAAGGATTCATGCTTTGTTACCTTAGACCACAATGGATATTCAGAACCCTTTGGTGTCCATGTTGGTTATTCAACCCATGTTTCTGTGATACTAATAGTGTGGCATCTGATTGCTAATAGGTGGACAAGATGAGTTTCCCTGAATGCCCCGAATGTTCTGCAAAGTGTAATATGGTCACTGAACAGGTGGAGAACTTCTGTGTACAGAATCAACATTCTATTTCTCAAGCTTCTTATAGTTGAAGCCACTTATATTATATACATGAACCCCTGATGATGACTTGAGCATAAGTTTTCTGCTACAGAAAATAGCTTTCATTACCCCCCAAAAATTTTACATGTCCTTCAATGTCCACCTTTAAACCAATTTCTCCATAAAGCCTTCTCTATTTATATCAGGTTTTGAAGTGACCACTGGTGGTTCTTAATTCCCAGAGGATTATATGGCTAGACATTCAATGGGAGTTTATCACATGTCTTATTATTTTAAAATGGTTTTATGAAGTTTTTAGAATATAAAAAGCAAAGATATTTTTGACATTTTTAAGTAATCTGCAAACCCGCCATATGCTAGTTAGTATTTTACAAGCATTGCAATCATGTTAGCCAATTAATAAGCACTTACTTATTGATGAAGATGATGATTATGGGGGTCAGCAATGGGATAAGGTCTTGCCTTTAGAGACCATAGGCAAATAGGAGATTGTCAGGCTTCTGAGCCCAAGCTAAGCCATCATATCTCCTGTGACCTGCATGTACACATCCAGACGGCCAGTTCCTGCCTTAACTGATGACATTCCACCACAAAATAAGTGAAAATGGCTTGTTCCTGCCTTAACTGATGATATTATCTTGTGAAATTCCTTCTCCTGGCTCCTCCTGGCTCAAAAGCTTCCCTGCTGAGCACCTTGTGACCCCCACCCCTGCCTGCCAGAGAACAACCCCTTTTGACTATAATTTTCCTTTACCTACCCAAATCCTGTAAAACAGCCCCACTCCTATCTTCCTTTGCTGACTCTCTTTTCGGACTCAGCCCGCCTGCACCCAGGTGAAATAAACAGCCTTGTTGCTCACACAAAGCCTGTTTGGTGGTCTCTTCATACGGACATGAGTGAACTTTTGGTGTCATGACTCAGATCAGGGGACCTCTCCTGGGAGATCAATCCCCTGTCCTCCTGCTCTTTGCTCCGTGAGAAAGATCCACCTACGACCTCTGGTCCTCAGACTAACCAGCCCAAGGAACATCTCACCAATTTTAAATCGGGTAAACGGCCTCTCTTTACTCTCTTCTCCACAACCTCTCTCACTATCCTTCAACCTCTTTCTCTTTTCAATCTTGGCGCCACGCTTCAATCTCTCCCTTCTCTTAATTTCAGTTCCTTTCCTTTTCTGGTAGAGACAAAGGAGACGCGTTTTATCCCTGGACCCAAAACTCCAGCGCCAGTCACAGACTCAGGAAGACAGTCTTCCCTTGGTGTTTAATCACGTGGGGATGCCTGCCTGATTATTCACCCACACTTCAATTGGTGATCAGCACCGGGACGCCTGCCTTGGTCATTCACCCATATTCCCCTATCGGCAAGTCAATTGCAGGGATGCCTGCTTTGGCTGCTCACCCACACTGCAGCCCAGGGCTGCTCACCCAATCCCTTCTCTCCGTGTCTCTACCTTCTCTTCTCTCCACTTTCCTGAGGGGCAAGCACCCCCCACCCTTCCCTACTTTCCTGGAGGGCAAAGAACCCCCACCCCTTCTCTCCACGTCTCTACCCTTCTCTTTAAACTTGCCTCCTTCACTGTGGGCAACCTTCCACCCTCCATTCCTCCTTCTCCCTTAGC
>NW_012099210.1:7308335-7311132 GCF_000951045.1 Mandrillus leucophaeus
GGATGGTCTCGATCTCCTGACCTCGTGATCCGCCCGTCTCGGCCTCCCAAAGTGCTGGGATTACAGGCTTGAGCCACCGCGCCCAGCCCTTCTTATTTTCTTCTGCAACACCACTTGACCCCAATACAAACTTGACAGTGGTTCCAAATAGCCAGAAAATGGCACTTTCAATTTTTCCACCCTACAAGATCTAGATAATTCTTGTCGTAAAATGGGCAAACGGTCTGAGGTGTCTGACGTCCAGGCATTCTTTTATACATCAGTCCCTCCCTAGTCTCTGTTCCCAATGCAACTCGTCCCAAATCTTCCTTCTTTCCCTCCTGCCTGTCCCCCTCAGTCCCAACCCCAAGCCTCGCCGAGTCTTTCCAATCTTCCTTTTCTGCAGACCCATCTGACCTCACCTCCCCAGGCTGCTCCTTGCCAGGCTGAGCTAGGTCCCAATTCTTCCTCAGCCTCCGCTCCCCCACCCTATAATCCTTTTATCACCTCCCCTCCTCACACCTGGTCCAGCTTACAGTTTCATTCCATGACTAGCCCTCTCCCACCTGCCCAGTAACTTCCCTTAAAAAGGTGGCTGGAGCTAAAGGCATAGTCAAAGTTAATGTTCCTTTTCCTTTATCCCAAATCAGATAGCATTTAGGCTCTTTTTCACCAAATATAAAAACCCAGCCCAGTTAATGGCTCGTTTGGCAGCAACCCTGAGACACTTTACAGCCCTAGACCCTAAAAAGTCAAAAGGCTATCTTATTTTCAATATACATTTTATTACCCAATCCGCTCCTGACATTAAATAAAGCTCCAAAAATTAAATTCCGTCCCTCAAACCCCACAACAGGACTTAATTAACCTCACCTTCAAGGTGTACAATAGTAGAGTAGAGGCAGCCAAGTAGCAATGTGTTTCTGAGTTGCAATTCCTTGCCTCCACTGTGAGACAAACCCCAGCCACAAGTCCAGCAGACAAGAACTTCCAAACACCTGAACCGCAGCTGCCAGGGGTTCCTCCAGGACCCCCTCCCCCAGGAGATTGCTACAAGTGCTGGAAATCTGGCCACTGGGCCAAGGAATGCCTGCAGCCTGGGACTCCACCTAAGCCATGTCCCATCTGTGTGGGACCCCACTGAAAATCGGACTGTTCAACTCACCTGGCAGCCACTCCCAGAGCCCCTGGAACTCTGGGCCAAGGCTCTCTGATTGCCTTCTTCCCAGATCTTCTCGGCTTAGTGGCTGAAGACTGACACTGCCTGATCGCCTCGGAACCCTCCTGGACCATCACGGATGCTCTGGGTAACTCTCACAGTGGAAGGTAAGTTCGTCCCTTTCTTAATCGATATGGAGGCTACCAACTCCACATTACCTTCTTTTCAAGGGCCTGTTTCCCTTGCCTCCATAACTATTGTGGGTATTGATGGCCAGGTTTCTAAACCTCTTAAAACTCCCCAACTCTGGTGCCAACTTGGACAATATTCTTTTATATACTCCTTTTTAGTTATCCCCACCTGCCCAATTCCCTTATTAGACTGAGACATTTTAACCAAATTATCTGCTTCCCTGATTATTCCTGGACTACAGCCACATCTCACTGCCCCCCTTCTTCCCAACCCAAAGCCTCCTTCATGTCTTCCTCTAGTATCCCCTCACCTTAACTCACAAGTATGGAACGCCTCTACTCCCTCCTTGGTGACCGATCACGCACCCCTTACTATCCCATTAAAACTTAATCATCCTTACTCTGCTCAATGCCAGTATCCCATCCCACAGCATTTAAAAGGATTAAAGCCTATTATCACTCGCCTGTTACAGCATGGCCTTTTAAAGCCTATAAACTCCCCTGACAATTCCCCTATTTTACCTGTCCTAAAACCAGACAAGCCTTACTGGGTAGTTCAGGATCTGCACCTTATCAACCAAATTGTTTTGCCTATCCACCCCATGATGTCAAACCCATATACTCTCCTATCCTCAATACCTCCCTCCACAACCCATTATTCTGTTCTGGATCTCAAATATGCTTTCCTTAGTATTCCTTTGCACCCTTCATCCTGGCTTCTCTTCGCTTTTACTTGGACTGACCCTGACACCCATTAGGCTCAGCAAATTACCTGGGCTGTACTGCCACAAGGCTTCACAGACAGTCCCCATTACTTCAGCAAGCCCAAATTTCTTCCTCGTCTGTTACCTATCTCAGCATAATTCATGTTCTCCCTGCTGATTGTGTCTGCCTAATCTCCCAAATACCAATCCTTCTACAAAACAACAACTCCTTTCCTTCCTAGGCATGGTTAGTGTGGTCAGAATTCTTACACAAGAGCCAGGACTGCACCCTGTAGCCTTTCTGTCCAAATAACTTGACCTTACTGTTTTAGCCTAGGCCTCATGTCTGCGTGCAGCGGCTGCCGCTGCTTTAATAGTTTTAGAGGCCCTCAAAATCACAAACTGTGCTCAACTCATTCTCTACAGTTCTCATAACTTTCAAAATCTATTTTCTTCCTCACACCTGATGCTTATGCTTTCTGTCCCCCCTCCACTACCTCTTGGTAAGCCAAACTCATTGCCTTAACTCGAGCCCTCACTCTTACAAAAGGACTAAGCATCAATATTTACACTGACTCTAACTATGCCTTCCATATCCTGCATCACCATGCTGTTATATGGGCAGAAAGAGGTTTCCTCACTACGCAAGTGTCCTCCATCATTAATGCCTCTTTATTAAAAACGCTTCTCAAAGTCACTTTACTTCCAAAGGAAGCTGGAGTCATTCACTGCAAGGGCCATCAAAAGGCATCAGATCCCATCAC